>NW_025221536.1:195588-513675 GCF_014066325.1 Apis laboriosa
TTTTTTTTTTTTTTTTGTTTTCTTTGGAGAGATGAAACGATTCCGTAGGTGTTCTCATTTCTTTTTTTGGAAATGGAGAAATTAATATAGAATAGAGATGATAGATCTTTCTTTGATATTTTCAATTTCGTTACTTTTACATTTACATTTGCGTTTCGATGGTAATAATAATGATTGTTATTAAGTGTATGAGAAATAAAATAAGATAAGATATTTCGTTATATGATAAATGTTTATATTCGTTATATATCGTCGAATACAAAATAATATGAACTCAAAAATACAAGCAAGTACAAAATAAAAAGCGAAAACGTATACTGTATCAAATATCGTATTATGTTTTAAACTTTTTTATCTTTTTTTAGACTAAAATGGCTTCGAGACTAAACGATTTAGAAACTTTGGCGAATGTACGTATTTTGAAATTGAATGATACCGAACTTTAAATTATTTTATTGTTAAATCGATCCTTAAAACGTTGTAACCACGATGAATACAGCATATCTTTTTCTGGTCTCTTCATTTCATTATATGTCATATATTCTTGGTTATATTTATTATTATAATCCCAATTTCTTTGCTTACATGCTGTAGGTGTATACATACTCGATTGCTGCATAAATCCAGCAGGCCCTACGGGGACAGGATTTGATCCCGTGTTACCCCCTCCTCCGTCTGAGGGTTTCTTTAACATATCCATTTTGGACAAATCTTCCTTCCCCTCTTTCGAATTTGCCTTCTTCTCGTTCACGTTGGCAAAGTTGTTGGTCGTCGTATGTTGAATAGTGCCTTCCAACGGAGCGACGCCAGTTTTATTTTCATTCTTTTTCAATGGAATGACGTATTCTTTTATAAGCGAATCATTTTTCTCCGTTTCGGTGCTTGGTTTCGTTTCTGGGACAGGATCAATGGTTCCCATTAATGGGAAAATATCGATCTTCTCCGTTGTTTTATCCTCGACTTTAGGGGAAGATGCGGATATGTTCAATAATTCTATCGACATTTTCTTCTCATCCATTAATTTTAAAATATCCTTTGACTCTTTTTTCTCGCTATTTTCCGACGGCTGGGATGACACTGCTGGGATGGAAGTTGCAGGGAATACGTTCTCCGATTTGTTCGCCAACAATGGCGATTTAACGTTCGTTGCGTCATCGACTTTTTTGAAATTTTCTAATCCGTGATTGGAAAGTGTCCCTTTCAAAGGTGCTGACCCTGTTATTGTTATTTTTTCTGGTTCCATGAATAGATCCGTACGAGGGGTGTCACCGGCTTGTTTTAAATTAGGAAGATTCGCGATGGCATTCTTTTGTGCCTCAACGTTATCATCTCTCTTCATATTAACCAATGATTCTTTTCCCTTATTTTGATTCGCTCCCTCCTCGGCTCCCACCTTTAATTCAGGTTTGTTTATTTCAACTTTAGAATCGTCTAATTTCGTTATTTTCTTTACCGAATGTGTCCTTTCCGCCTCCGCGATTTTCAGCTGCTCCCCTAAATTTGTCGATTCCATCAATGTTGGCTGCTTCTTCGTGGAAAAAATTTTCGTCGGTTCGATGATCTTCTCCGAGGATGACAATTGTTTCGATAACAGGTCGGTTTTGGTACCCGTTGCGTTTGGAACGTTGGACGTCGGCTTCCTCGACGGCACGGTCACTCCGTAATCGATCAACGTGCCGTCCTTCCTCTTCTCGATCGGTTTCATGGACTTCAGGATCTCTTTAATACGCTGGTCTTCGTCGACCAATTTGTCCGCTTGGTCCTTTGCTGTTGTTGTTCCCTCCGTCCCATGGCGGCTTTCTTTCTTCCCATCGTAATCGACTTTGCTTGCGGACGACGATGATTTTGCTGAAACATCAGCAGATTTGTTAGCGCTACTTTTGCCTAATGCGTTCTCCTTTTTGAATACCGTGTTTGAATTGTGTACATTTGCCTTTTCAACGTGGGTATCGTCCCCCACGAGTATTATAGACTTGACGATTTTCGTCTCTGTTTTCTTCTCTTCGTTCAACTTCAATTTATCCACCTCGTGACCAGTTTTCTGATTCTGATCGATCAAATTCGTTTTCGTCTCGGATTTCCTCTCCATCTTGGCCTCCCGCGGTACAACCTGGACGTATTTGAGGATTTTCGGCGAGCACACCGAACACATCGAGCTCGAAGCCTCCGATTCTTTTTTCATCGGTAGAGGCGCTTTCCTGCGATAATTCTTATTCTTGACGCGAAGCTTCGATCTCTTTACTATCCTCCCGCTGTTCTTGGCGTTCCTTTGCGTCGCCTTTGCACCCTCGAGCTTGATCGGCGCGCACCTCTTGCCGCTCTCTTCGAGATAATTGACTATCGGCTCGGTTTCGATGATGGACGGTTTCTTCGTATCGCCCGGATTGTTGATTCTCTTCGAATCGATGGAATCGTGCTTGTCCCTCGATGCAACGTCGCTGCTTATATTCTCCTTTTTCAACGCGTGATCCTCCTCCGTCTGCACCAATGGCAATGTACCTTCCAAAGACACGGCGCTCTTCCTACTCGGGTTATTATCCTTCTTCTTGATGTTCTTGAACGAATCCTCCGAGGACCACCAGGGAATAACACTTGAAGGGATTTTATTTTCTTGCTGTGCTTTGTTGCTCAAATTCTCCTTATTCATCGTAGGGGGGAGTTGCGAAGGGCAATTTTCTTGCGGTACGGATCCTTTCTGAAATATAGCCTCGTTAGGATTTAAATTTAATGGAATATCTCTCACGGTTAAAACATTTTCTTCTTTTGCTACTGAACCATGAATACCGGGCACTGATAATGTTTCGATTTGTTGATGGGTCGGTGGTGGCGTGGTAGCATTTTCGCTCTTATTAACATCGATGATATCTAACGACGTGTCCAATCCTTTTATCGAAGCTTCGTCCTTCCTCGTTTCCTCTTTCATCGTCCCACCTTTCTTAATGTCAATAGTGTCGAAAAGATTCTGCGGTCTAGGGGGTTTGACGGGGGGCGGCAAGGGTGGCGAGGGGTTGACCGGGGAGATCGGGGAGGGGGTATCCTTCTTTATATCCGCGCCTCTGGGCTGTTGGAACCGTGGATCGTTAAATTTCGCGGCTATCTGCAGGTTCAGCACGGGCTTAGATGTCGCAGCGATTGTCCTCGATTGCTCCTTCAACATGGTCGCCCGATCTTTCGACGGGATCCTTATCTCGACCTTGTCCATCGAGCTGAAAACGTCAAGCTTGTCCGCCCTTGCGACGATACTCTTCAATTCCGAGACAGGCTTCCCGTTGATGGAAAATTCGATTTGCTTAACGGGGATCGTGTTCTCGCTGATCGATATTTGCATCGAGCCGAAATCGGTGTTCTGCTGGCTCGCGTTGCCCACCTCCATCTTCCCGGATGTATTCTTCTTCGACAATATCACAACCGAGAGTTGCTCCTTGGCGCTGCTCCCCACAGTTTTTGCCGCCTGCTCGTCCACGTTGATGGACACGACGGACTCGTTCTGCGAAGGCGTCATTCTCAGCTCGATCTGAGGCTCCTTCGTCGTACCTGTTATAACCGATGTAGGGGTTTGGGACGGTGTTTTCGACGCGCTGCCCGTAGTATTCGTCGGGCTTCCCGAGCTCACCGGCCCCCGTTTGATGTAATCCACTATGGGGGTGGAGGAAGGTTTCTCGAATGGAAATCTCGGGGGTTGCTTCGACGAGTTTTTCGACAACACGGTCTTCCACGTGTTGTTGTTCTCGATGATCTCGTTGTGGTGATTCGCCTCGTCCGGATTCATCGCCACCGATTCTTTCTCCTCCGTCGATTTCCTCTCCTCGATGCTCTTCTTGTGCGCGTCCATCACCCTGTCCAACCACTTGGCGCGCTCGTTCACCTGCGTCACCTCTTTCTTCTTCAACTTCTCGTCCATCGACTCCGTCTTTTCCGTGATCCGTTTCAGGTTCTTTATCACGTCGTCCACCTTCGACAACCATTGATCCTGCTCGTCCTTCACCTTCGTCTTTTCGTCCCCTATCGGCGGCAATTCGGGCTTCTCGGTCTTCTTCGCCTCGATCGAAACAGGAATTTCCTCGAGATTCGTGGACACGTTTCGCTTAGGCATCAAATTCCCAGACCAGTTGTAATAATCGTTCCCAATTTTCATCGCGTTACTGTATCTTTCTATCATAGCCGCGTACGAGGAAGATCTTTGAAGCTCGTTACCCATCGAATTCTTGTTGTTGTTGTATTGAGAATAGTGACGAGAATTGCTCGTTTCTTTGATCAATTTAGCATTGCTGTGGTTTGCAGACCCTGTTAAAGCGGAGGAGATCTTCTCTCTCTTGCTCTCGTCCTGTTTCGTTTTCAACTTTAACAAAACTACGGACGCGGTACTGAATGGACTTCTATGGATGATCATTCCCATTGAATTTATATTGTCCCTTTGGAGCCTCGAGTTCGATCCGTAAATAACTTCGTTGTAATTTGCTATCATCTGCGCGTACGATCGAGCTTCTCTCTCGTTCAATTCGTCGATTTCATTTTGAAATTGGGCTTTCACAATTTTTCCGTCCTTCATTAACTGTTTCTCGATGCTTCGCAGGATATTGTTACGTTTGAAGGGTTTCTTTATTCGACACATCGAGTTCTGCCGTTTCTGTATAAATTCCATCGAAAAGATTCTCTCTGATATTTTTTTATATTGCTGTATGGGCATTATTCCGTTCCTTGTACGGTCCAGGTAATGAAAGTTTCTGATGGAATCGGTGATCTTTCTCGATCGGAATTGCAACAAACGACTTCGAGATTTCAAATAACAAATTTCTGAACGTTGCCTTTTGCATATTCCGGCGTCTCGTTCGATAAACAGCGGGACATCTATGAACGTAATAATTTGATGTTAATGCAGAGATATATATATCTATATGATCGAAACGAAGGAGAATAATTTAAAAATTAGATGAGAGAAATGCGTGGAAAATTATTTATTGAAGATTTTGAAAAATGAATATTGTATATCATATTTGGATGTACAAAAAAAAAATTTTAATAAAAATCTTGTAAACGAATCTTCAATAAACGAATTTTTTTTCAAAATTTGTACGATCTTAGGATAATAGTGTAACGGTGTAAAAATTAATGGAATCTTACTGGTTGGAATACGTCTGGTAACGTTAATACCAAACACATATTTCAAACGATTCATTATGTTCATGGAGGGTAATTATCTTTTAAACGTTGTTGTTAATATTTTATATAGTTCAGGTTTTATATAATTTATATAATTTCGATTTTTCAAAAATTCTGGATCTGGTAGGTGAAATTGGAATAATTACTCGCAATTTTGAGAAAAGAATCAAGAGAAAAATTAAAAATGTTGATATGATCTTTCTAGCAGTCACGACATACCATGTTAAAATGTCAAATGGGTTATAATCCTATCAAACAAAGGAATTTACATCTCGATCTTGTTTCTCGAATCACTTCAAGTCAAGTAATTATATATACATTCATATCATTACATCATATTAAAATAATACTATAGAGATATTATTTTTGTAATACGAACATCACCTTTTTTTTTATCCCCAATATAAGAATTTGCGATTCTCAGTTAGGAACAATTTAAATACTTTAGAGGATACAGAGATTAAGCTTATCTATAATATACCGTAATATACTTTTTTCGATGCGAAATCTATTTTTTTTTTTTTAAGTATTTACGAAGACGAGGGATAACACAGTACTGGCAACCCTTTTGTTTGCAACTGAAACACAGTAAATAAGGTTCGAAAAATGGCACTGGCGGCACTTTTAATTCAACCGTTGGGAGTAGATCGCTCGGATAAGAATCTTGAGGATTGGTATTGGAAGTCACGCCGACATCTTCCTCGTGGTACAATGCAACGAATCTCGATGTCTGCTTGCTTTATCTTCACGATCTTCTTTGCCCTTCCATTTTCGTCGTTCCTACGTATTTCGTGATTCAAGTCGTGGAGATCGATTTGAAACAATTGAAACGAATCCGTTAAAATTGATTTTAAAATGATTTTATATGTATATATTGTTATTTTATATTTTTATATATTGTATATTGGTTTTTGAGGATAAAAGGATAAAAAATTGAGGGAAGTAGGTTATGATAGGTCTATGATATTGATCACTTAAAAAAAGAATGATTTTATTGGCGCGAATAAACATATGAATACGTAGAATTTTTTTCTTCATATATTTATCAATATTGTCATTTTGTCACGATAACATGATTAATTTAATATTTCTTAATTCTTTATATTATGCAACTGAGAGAATAGCTAACATTATATATTATTGTACGTAAAATATCAAATTAAATTTTTTTCAAAATGAATAATTTAATATTAAATATTGATATTTTATTGATTAATATAATCATATATTATTATATAAAATTTTATATAATTTTACGTACACAAAATTATTTCATTTCAATCTTTTAATGTAAAGAAATAAAAATATCTCAAATGGATAATTTAATTTTAACTTTTTGCATTAACATTTTATATGTGAATTTTTTTCAAATTTGAAAGAGTTATTGGATTTTCAAAGTTGCAGAATATTTAGAAAATCAAACTGTATATTTTTTCTTGATTCCCATAAAACAATTCGAAAGCAAAACGGGCAAATTACGTTTAACGTGAGCGTTTCAGAACCCTTGTATTATATATAACAGAGCTTGTCTGAAAGTTATCGCAAAGTCAACTGATTCATATGTTGACGTAAAAATCCACCATCGCACGTTACATATTTGCACTTTTCAGCATAAAAATCGCACTAAAAAAAATTCTCGCGAATATTTATCTTAATTCTGACAAGCAAATCACGTAATAAATAATCCATGATAAATCATTCTCTTCTTTTTTCAATTTTTGTAGAATAAATAAGTGACACAGAAATAGAAACTTTTATTAAAATTAGTTAAATATTTCAGACATAGGAGAAAAAGAAGGAATCGATTTCTCAATATAAATTTGTCAATTGATCGATCTTTTACGAAGTTGCCCAGAATTTATTCCTAAGATGAAGATTATAATCCATCAAAAAAAAAAATAAAGTGATTTTTGCAAATCATTTTAAAGAAATTTATTTATTCTTTTTCAATTTAAAATTTTTTTTATGAAACGCTTAATATTATTATCACACATAAATATATATTTACTATAAATTTCATAAAATTATTACTTTCGATAATTCTTGTACTAAAAATCCAAATATATAACGTTCGACGTTTTTTAAGTGTTTATATTTCACATTGATAAGAAAGAAGGTTACAACGACAAATCAATCGTAAATTTTTATCAGTGAAATAGTTCATGTTACATCACTATAACAGTTCGATACGAACGACGCGAAATTCAATTTATGAATTTGAATTTATTCATAGAATTAATTTATTTTACAATAAATTTCTTATGAGAATATTGTTTATAAGATTACAAAAAAAAAAAAAAAAAAGAAAAAAATTCTTAACGATCTCCAATCATGAAATTTCAATAATTTAATCGCAACCTAATAATTAGTCATGATAAATTTTTTTCAGGAAAGCAATTTATATATATCTTATATGCGACGAAATAATAATGATTACTATCATTACGTTACTTTATCGCGTGCTGTTTCACAAGTCGAGCAATCATTCGAACTCCAAGTTCTTCGCTACAGGTGGTCGGAACGTTTGCTCATTTGACTAATTACCGGTCCTTAGTCTGAGATGTTCCTTCGCCATTCTTCACAGATCATTTTGAATAGCCTTCACGTTGTGGTATTTATATAACTTATTACCACGCATGCCATCTTTTTCTTATATTGGATAATAATTAAACAGAATTAAACGTATCCATATTTGGTAGAATATAATATATTAGATTAAATTGATAATTTAGAAATGGATAATATATTTATAATGTATAATATATAATCTCATTTCAGATAGGAAGAAGTAAAACTACGAAAAAAAAATGCAACTCTATGAATATTAAATTCGCAATTTTCAATTTCTTAAGTAATTTAAAAAAAAATAATGCATTGACGATAAAAACAATTAATTAATTAAATCAACCTCTTTAGGAAGATTAGAGATTTATTAAAATCAAGAAAAAATAATTTACTAATATTCTGAAGAAGAACAGAGACAAAAATATATATTTCACGAATGTTCATTCGCAATAATAAGAAAGCATATTAATTTAAAAATAAAAATCAAAGCAACTGATACACATTCGTGCAAAGAAAATTATTGATAATATTCCTGAAATCAAAGATTCGTCGATTACAAACTCGGTTGTCGATCACTCGCTGTTTCCCTCCAACCGGGAAGAGAATTCAAACGTTCGATCCGTGATTTTCGAGAAAATTCGAAAGTCTTGCTTCGTGATTGACCGGTTCTCGCGAAGATTCGCGATGGAAGATACGTGCAACACGAAGGGCCACGGCATCGTGAACGGTCGAAGTCACGATCTGGGGCTGCACGAGGTGCAGAGGTCGAGGCGCAAGGAGGAGAACTCACTTCGTGCCTTGAAATTCCATCGCGATGCAGAGGCAGGCAACCAGGTCTCTCCCTAAGAGGAACGAGGCTGTAATCGTGATCCACCAGAGAATTTTCAATCCTTCCTTCTCTTCCCTTTCTTAGCTTTCCTCCTGGCTCTTCATTCCCGTGCCATCTCGATTCGTAGAAAATCGTCACGAAGTCACGATCCAATTCACTGGAACAGGACAATTCCGACAAATAAGTTTGCAAATTTTTAACAAATGGTTTCAAAGCTTTTCATGGCATGACATTACGATTGTAGGTTATTATTATCTCGGATGGAAACTGGCCGAAGCTCGTTGAATATTAAAATATGCTTGAAAGGCAGAGTGTCTTCGTGATTCTTTAATCGTTTGTAATCGAAAATTGTCAAATTGTATTGAATTAGTTCAATTTCGAGTCACGTTTTTATCATTTTGTTATTCGGAATTCATATTTGATTTCATATAGAATACGATAATTTAAAAGAAAAATTTCTTTGCAATTTTTAAGATTGTTCATCACGAATTATATTCAAAAAAATTACTTTAATGCTGTCTAGATAAAGAAACTGAACGTTTCATTAAAATAGACGAAAATTATTCCCCCTAAAAACTTTCTTAAAATTATTATATAACAACAAGTTACAATATCAATTTTTAATTACAAATATTTAAAATAAATAATATCTTCAATTTTTTCTCTTCAAGGATTTCTCTTCAATTTTCAAAGACAACTCTTTACAACTTTTCAATCCACATTTCCACGCTATTATCGGAGCAAAAACTTCCCAATCCGTAAATAGCCGACAGCATTATAAATCTCGGCTATCTCGAGTTAGCATAAATTGCATAACGCGCAATTGCTCGGCGGTGGTGGTGGTGGTGCACGGATTTGCATCGAAAAGCTTTGGTGGGCCGTCGGGCCCGCGATGGATCGCGATACAAGGGGGAGGGTCGTGAGTCCGGTCGGGGTTCGCCTTTATGGCGTTTGATCATGCAATCCCTCGCTACGAGGGCCATAGAAGATAAAATGTTGAGCCATATACGGCCCAGTGGGAAAGTGAGCCGGAGCTGGGACCCGGCGGTTCCCTCTCAGTTGGTTAAGCAGAGACCGTTTTTGCCGGGACAACAGAGGCCGACCGCGGCAACTGTGCCCCGTGTTCTAAATCAAAGCTCGTTTCGCGGCCAGATACCACGAAAGACGTGTACACCGAGGAGAAAGAGAAAGAGAACGAGGGAGGGAGGGGGGAGGGTTGTGCGCCGATCCGGGACCCATCCATGGGGGAGGTGGACGGTTGCTTGGAAGGTATCTCGTATTGGGCATCGTCGAGATACCTTAACCACGTTGGTCGAAAGAATCGGAATCGCGCTCACGTCCATCTATACCGTTACTCCGCTACTTTTATTCCTTCTCTTTTTCTTTCTTCAACCCAGAGGACCTCCCTCCACTTCTTCCACCTCTTTTTCCCCGATCCGGCTCACTTTATTCTTCTTCATCATCCTCGCCGCCCGTCTGTTATTCGCGTCTCCTTAATTTTTTCCGATCGTTTCTTCTGGGCCGCGTGCTCCCTCTTCTTCGGTCAATTATCGCTCCGTCTCGGGACTTGATTGACGATCGATTCGACTACCTTCGACCGGCGCAATCCATTTCGTTGCACACCTGGGTGGGGTCCTCCACGGTGTCGCGTTTCGACGGTGCCGCCTCGTTCCCCTCGTCGTGTCTTCTGAACCCGCCACAACTTGGGGGGATCCTACGGGGTGATTAAATTTTTCAACGATTCGTTTACCTCGCGTTCGTGTGATCTAAAGAAAAATCTCTTCCATATTGACATTCCATATAGCGTGTTAGCCGCTGTCCATTCGAGAAAATGACAGATTTATATTATAAACCAACGATATCATTATAAATACGAAGGGGTACAGAAGCTAACCCAATATTCTTCTGCTCCTCCAAAGAGGACCAACTTATATACTTGCTGCATTTATTGAAGAAAAGAGTAGTTGTACCGTTAACTCTGGCTTTGCGGAGAGATTCTAACGCGGGTAGAGGCTGCCGCCATATTTCATCTGGCAGTTTTCTACCTTTTCTCTTTGTTTTCTTCGTGCGAGGAGGGAGCTAGCTCTCCCGGCAACGCGCGATCCCTCGTTACGATAAATCACGCACGCGATACGCTCACGAAGAAATATTACACGCGGGTAAATAACGTTAATTTATGTTAATCGCTTGGCCGTACTTTACGCTCGTTTATTGCCACGGCTGGCGCCGCGGTCCCTGTCCGCTCGACGTTTCGACAAACGTCACGGTACATACACCCTTGGTATTCCACGCTTTTGCCCCATTAAAGGCGACATAGAAACAATACGATTAGTTTTTTCTTTTTTTTAATCGTGTAAACAGAAGATCTTAAAGTCACTATTATATCAAATCGAGTCAATGATTAATTTTTCACAATGTAACGATTCATCGTTTGATTCATCGTTTCGCTCTTACGTTGGTTGTTCAAAAATGAATTGGTATATCTTGGTCTAGAAAATAGTTGTACTGAAAACAGATATCTTAAACTTTTTCTTCTTTCTATTGGATTTTTAATCCGAAAATACATTCTAGTAGATTTTTAATCCGAAAATACATATTAAAAAACAAACGTAAAAAAAAGTAAAAGTTATTTCGCGGAACAATTGGTATTTCAAATATACGATTCCTTCTACGATCATTCAAATATCATCATTTCGCTCGATGTCGCGATTTCCTCGTCGATCTTGCGTTTCTCGAGTGGCCGTTGCTCGCCATGCCCAGCCCCCATGCCCATTGTCATACAGACGTTACACCACTCTCTTCGACAATACGTCGAAAAAGAGAAATAGAAAGAAAGAAAGAAAGAAAGAGAGGCAGAGAGGAGGGGGAGAGAAAGCGAGTGTCGAAGCGTTCACCCGCATACAAATTGATCCTTTTTGCCGGTGCAGCGTCGCGTCTGGGGCGGCAGCTAGCGTGTCCAGCGTGGCCAGCCACCGAAAAACCGGCCTGGACACGGGTACACAAGGGGGTTTGTCGCGTTTTGTGGAAACAATCAGCAGGTTGTCGCGAGACAAGGATATGAATGCATAAGCAGCGCAGTTAACACGGTTGCTCGCCGTGTTCCCCGGCCCTTTTTTTGCCACGATTCCTCCCCTCAAAAGACGCCGCTTTTATGCTGCTCTCGGCCCGGCTGCTCTCTACCTCTCGCGACCGAGGGAAGAAAGGCCGAGGGTCCAGGCTTTAGATAAAGGAGGACGACCGAGGAGCAGCCTCGAGGAGAAACATAGGTGGACGACTCGCGTCGATAAATACAACCGACGTTGGCCGTATGCCGGGCCCTGCCTTCGACTCTTCCTCCCCTTTCCTTTCTTTCTTTCTTTTTTCTTTTTTTTCTCTCCCCTCCGTCGTCATTTTGCCAACTCAGCTCCGGCATCCGCGGCACTCGGTAATTCCACTGAACTTCTCCGGGGGATTCTTCTTTCTCCTCCCGCTATTTGGAGAAAATTTCCAACTTTTCTTTTTTTTCTTATTCGTGGAATAAGAAACGCTTCCTTCTATCGGCAGGGGAGCGCGTTATCGCCGCCTACGTGTCTTATCGGCGTTTATTATCGAATGGTGCGTCCAACTTGCATCCATTCGTCAATAACATTTGTCTGGGATCGGGATGGGGATATTTGCCGTGCGAAGGAAGCTTAGAATATCGGGATGATGGAGTAGATAGGTAGTATTTCGAATATTGCGATTTGAAGATTTTTAACAGTTTAAACAGTTTGGGGAATTCTGTACGATAGATAGGAACGGTTTATTTGCCTTGTGATATCTCTACTTTGGCGAATCACACCCCAGCTTGCCATCTTGATGGATCGTGACATTCATATCAATTTGTAATTTATCAATTATGGGTTTATTTAAAATTTTTTAAGCAGAATAACTATCATATATTTGTTATAATACATTCTTTTATCTGTAAAAAATATCAAGAGAAATAGCCTGGTTACAAAATTACTGGATAAATTAAATGATAACATATCAATACTCCATTGAGTGTATTTAGAGGTGCTCGTAATCTCTGTTGAACAAAAAAAAAAAAAAATATCAAGAGCGTGTTTTTTTACTTTCGAGAGCCTCGTTAAACGAGCAATTTCTCGTGGAGAGAACAGTAAACGCTAAAATTCGGGACGCGTATATCAAAGCCTTTTCTCTTTCGAGTAATTACAAGAGAAAGGCTCACTGTATCGCGATAAACGGCCACGTGCATTTCCATTTGCGATATGCACCCGCGAATCGAGAGGCTAAGCTAAGGAGACACACCCCGGTTGATTAGTCACCGTGGAAAGGATCGACGTGTCAATTCAGTCGATGTAACAGTGACAAATGCATTTTGCTCGAGTTGGACGGAGAAAAAGGAGGAGAAATTTTTATCGATTCTTTCGATGTCGATCTATGATAACGGCGATCGAACATGTCGAACCGTTGCACCGTTCATTTTTATTTCTCTTGACTTGAGACCTGAGCCGAGACACTTTGTAGGAGATAACGTATATTTGGAGAGTGGAAATACAGAATCGAAGTCTCTTTGTGTTTGTACTTTGCGTGAAGATAATTTTAAATAAATTGAGATTTAGTACTTCAATTTTTTTTATTCTATATGATTTAATATTAGATGTTATTGATATGAATATGGAAAAAGGGATGAGACGTGAAAATTTGGAAAGTAAAGTTACAACAAAATTAAGTAAATAATTAAAAATATGATCACAAACTGTTGGATGTATGAAAATATTGTATGATGATACAAACAAGCAATTCGATCTAACAAGTCGATAACAATCGATAAGAGCAAACTGATTGGATAAATAAGTTATCAAAAATCAAGAATATAATCATATATATCGAGTATACAACAAACAAACCAGAAATGTAAAGAAATAAATTCGTATAGTTTAATAAACTCCATTATCATCGTTACATAAATCATTTTCTTATGAAATTATTATAAATAAGTATATGGAAGGAATTAAAAATGTATAAATTTTAATGCAACATAAAAATTGACTAAGCGACGATTTTAAAAAACGTATTTCCCATTTAGTTAAAGATTAAATGCCCGTATACGGAAACTTCTCGTGTGAAACCTTTGAACTCAATTGCGAGCCAAGCATGAATCTTCGGGATCACAAATCTTGGAGAGGCATAATTGCTCAAACTTTCTCTTCCTTCTTCGAACTTTGGCAAAGAACGCATCGTTACGAACTCGCTTTATCCTCAATCTCGTTCACCGACGAGTTTCCAGATCTCCTTACTTAACGAGACAACTCGGAGGTTGCACCAAAGTGTAACCCTTTCAACCAGACCAATAAGAACACCACGGATTTCTGCTTAAGTTTTTTGTATGGCTCTAAACGAAGGAGACTTCTTAAAAAGAGGGGCCTATCCAATAAGCCTTCTGCTCGCATTCAATGCGAAAAGTTTTCTCAGGGAGGAGCAAACAATGGAACGTGGCGTTGTGTATAATGGTAGGAAAGCAGTCGAAGTTCAACGAGCGATCAATCAAAATGCTCTCGAACTCATTTACAATCGTGGGGACAAAACGTGCAATTAGTCGGTAATAACTGTGTCCGTCTATTAACGGAGCAGAGTTATTCTGTCAACCAGCGGACAAAACCGGTTCGTTCCACGTAATTTGTTCGCGCGATTTTTACCAAAATGGACACGTATTAACAATTCGAACGGTATCGCCGTGAATGGGCGAAATATTCTTCTCAAAGAATAATTTAGATATCCATAAAGATCCTGTTATATTATTAATTCAATGGACGGTGTACAGGGAGTCCTTAATCCTTTCTCCGCGTGGCGGAGTATTGTTACGATTATTTCGTAATGGCTGCCCTGAAGTTGTTACAAAGAGGGAGCTATTGAGGTTCGATGAGTTTATCGAACACAACGAACCTGTTTCGATGAAATAGGCTAGGAAAGAAGAGATTGAAAATGTATGTATGTTTCACAAAGATGAAATTGGCATAAGTCTTTAACCGTGATCTTGAGAGATAGGTGATCGCAGATGTTTGATCGATACGATCCGCTTTCACGAGCCTTAGGCTAAGATTTCTACGTATATACGTATAGAATAGGATGCATTCTGTAGTTGTAGTTACGAGCAATTTATAATATCCATTCTTTATGATTAGAATTTTATCGAATAATAAAAATATCGAAAAGATATTTCGTTAAAAGTGTTATATGGATATGATTGCAATATACTTTTACATATTTCATTTTTACGATTATATCTTATTATTCTTGCTTTGACGAGGGGAGAAAGAATTAATAAGATTCTTAATCACAAGATGATAGATTTTAAACTTTCTCTGAAACTTAAAAATTTTAAATTGATCATCCAGATTATTCAGTCTTAAAATTAATTTAACCTCTTTTTAATTTCTCCTTCGTTACACTCGCCAATGAATCTAGATCGCGTGTCACGATCTCCGATCAACAGGATCTCCCTGATGAATATTAAATACATCACACCAGATTTTTTTCGAACTTAACTTCGTTACCAACTCGTGTTTCGAGCTTCGAAGGCGTCCCACGTCTTTTCTCACCGGCAGACAGCCTGGTACCACGATCGACAGTTCGCCAGAGGGGGAGACAAAGGGGGCGGGGAGTTAGAAAGGGGAGAAGCTCGCTGCAAGAAACGAAGAGCGAGGCAATAAGCACGAGGAATGCTCGACAATCACGATCGACACGCTCGTCCGAGGATGAACCGTAATTAATAGGCGAGCGACAGAAAGGGGTGAGAGTAGGCAAGGAGCGAGAGGGATGGGGGGGTAATCAGGCTGCTGGTTGGAACTCGACGAAACCCTAGTCGACGTCATTTGTTTAAGTTGATCGTTGGTCGTCGCGGCCGAATAAGGCAACCCGTGTTCGCCACTCCGCGGGGAGTGCGAAAGAACAAAGAAGGAGCCGTGAGAGGGTCCCCGGGATGAGATCGTGTCATGGCCGGTAGGAAGATGAAGGAAGAGGGAAATAGTGGTAGGGAAGGGGGCGAGGGAAGAGCAGACACCTGCTGTTCGCCGCATTGTCTCTCTTCTCCTTCCTCTTCTTTATTCTTCTTCTTCCTACTCGTCTCATTCTTGTTTTCTTTTCTCTCGCGTTGCTCTCTTTCCCCCCTCGATCTGTTTCAAACAATCCGCGAGATCCCTTTGGCCGAGGAAGAAGGTGAACCCTTTGGCCGAGGCGACGACAAAACAATTGGTAGCGTAAAAGGCGAATTGACGGTTTTCTTTTTTTCCTTTTCTTTCTTTTTTTTTTATTTCTTTTTCGGTATGCTCTATTTCCAAATCGAGGAACGCTGCCCCATTATGGGAATCGATCTTGGGAAGCTTAACACCGTGCGAGAAAATCGCGATGCACGAATATGCGGCAACGGTTTCATTTAATCGAGAGAACCACGTTGTAGATAATAATGTACAACTCAAAATATCTGTGACAAAAATAATACATAATATAATAGTCTTGGAATTAAATCCTTTTTTGATTAATGTATCGACGTGTTAAAAACTTGTAGCAAATAAATATTTAAGATGTATTTAAGGATGTAATTAAGTAATTCTAATGATATATTATTTAAATTATAGACGTGAAACGATGCTGTGAGACGAGCCATGCAAGTAAGGCGGTGAAGAGACAGCGATGGCAGCAGCGGAAACGCTACCTCGAGGCTCTTCCGATCTTCTCGTTGCTCGTTACTATCGAAGAGAGGACGAAGAAGTGGGAATCATTGTCGAGATCACCTTGGCAAGGTCCATGGGTTCGTAGAGGGCATGAGAGCTCATCATGTTCGAACACCGACACAGGCCGCGAACGCTGTCGACCTGCAACCTCCTCGGCGTGACATTTCTTCTATTGATCGTCGCCGGTAGCTACGATGTGTCAGCGGATCTCAACTCCGAATTTGTCAAAGGAAAAAGTGAGTCTCATCTCTTTCAGAATTGTTGTTTCCTTAAATAGCTGCTCGCAGATTTATATATTAAAAAAAATCATTATATATCGTTTCGTGTATATTCTCAAGCGTATATACACTTGGTTGACGTTAAAAAAATATAAGAAGGCAATTTATGTGAATACATAATGGTTAATTACGAGTTATTTTTAATATTAGAAAATAGATACAATAATATTGGACGAAGAATTTTTGAAAGGAGGATTGTATTAAAATATATGTATACATAATGCAAAGGAGGGGGTATAATTTAGAAATAATTTATACAAAGTGTTTTTTCCATTCGACTCATTTACATAATTTAGAATCAGTAATGAGAAACATTCTCTATATTCGTAATTAATTAGTTTGTCTAACTTTCCTTAGAATTCCTTTATTGATTTTCGAATAAATTTTGAAACGCTATTAAAAGAAAAAACCGAATATCCAATTTTATTTGAATATTGTATTACCAATCTTTACAAATATAGTTGTATATTACGTTATCGTATGTATAAATATAATATCGATGATAAAATTATCGTAAATATTATCCTGGGAACATCGATCGTATCGAAATAAAATGAAGACGCGTGTACACGATGCCTTTTCGAATTGAATCCTGGCGTGTAACTCTTCCTGGTCGCGTGTACATCACCGGGGCCGGCTAGAAAAGTAGAAAGTAAAGTTACGCCAGGTTTACAGCCGCGTGGGTGGCTGCTCGGCCGGTCGAAGGGCCCCTTTTACTCGAAGTACCTGGAAAGTACCGTTCTTCCCACTCGACCAGGAGAAAACTCTTTAAATCCCGCCGTTCTAGCATGGCCTCCACTAGGAAATATTTATACCGCTTTTGGGGACGTGTAGGTGCACCGGCGCGTGTAACAAGAGATTCCTCTTGATTCCTCCCCCTCGATTCCTCGAGGTGTCGATGCTTGACCCACATGCGACCCAAGTCTTGACAAGATATTTTTTTCCCCTTTAATTTTATTGCGCCCCTCTAGTTATTGACTGCACACTTTTCTGGACCACACGTGTGATCCTCTTCGCGTGATATACGACCGAATTTACGAACGACAACTAAGTTTCGACGTTGAGGATGCTTTGTAACGTTGAGGAACGTCGTTTGTGAAATGATTGTTGGATTTAACGGAAGAAGAAAGATCTTAGTACGATAAAGATAAATTTACACGGTTATATATTTTATAACAGTCGGTTATTTAAATTTTTTTGTTTTTCTCACTATTAAAAACAGATAAGCTTTTTTAAAAATATTTTTTAATATTAATGAGATATAAATCTGATTACACGTATATTATTATTTATTCGTAATATAGTTGATTATCTGTTTGTAATATAAATTATAAATTAATGACTTTTATGTCATAGAGAAAAAATTTAAATGTAAACATATTTCAAAGGAGTTAGAAATTGAAGACAATCAAAGACAAAAATTATAACAATCATAACAACACATACTTGTCTAATTCTTATTATAAACATGATTAGTGACTATATTTTTTCAATAATATAATATCCATACAAATTGTGTGTAATAATGAACAATGAATCATTGAACTATTAAAAAAAAAAAAGAAAAAAAGATTTAATAAGAATCTTTCTCTTCTTCTTCATAAAAGAACAAAACGAGGATCTTCTTTATTATGAAATGTTATAAAGAAGATTAATTATAGAAATTTACATTCTTCTTATAATAGAATATGTAAACATAATTTCTTCTTCAAAATAGCATTAGCAACTTAATCATCTGTAGCAACACAGATTAATAGAATTATAATATGCTTTCTCCGTTTAACATCATAATTAGTTAAGCACGGTGAAAAAGCAATAAATACTGATTTCCATTGGACCTATCGAATGCTCGAATTGAATAAAAAAAAAAAAAAAAAAAAAAAATCGGTGCTCGGCCCAGAACGTAAAGACGCAACTCTTTACAAAGATAACCACCCAAGATCCCTCGGTGTGCCGCAATTTTGAGAGATATCACCTAAAGTGGTCTCCATAAAGGTTTCCATTAACATGATAAGGCCAGGTTGATACGCTCGGTGACCATTAGGGGACGATAACTTACGTGGTGTCGCTAGTGTGCAGCCTCCCCTCGATTTTCTTTAATCATTTTTTATTTCGGCCGAGAAGATACGTTCGACATGTTATTGCCGTACGATATTCGAACGACTCGGGGCATTTTTCGTCAGATTATATTCCGTGCAGAGTTAATCGTTCCACTTTATCGTTGCAAGCTTTTAGCGCGAATCACAACCGAGAATAAAGTGTCAATTAACATGGCGGACTCACCGTTCATCTTCTGATGACTGTGGGAACAGAGTTTCTAGCAAATTGAAATGTTCACAGCGATTGACGTGGATGAGTTATCATATAATGTGTCAAATATATTTGGAATTATAAACTGCTGATTATTTAATTGAAGTTTCGTGTTGCTTATTCACATTCAGGATTTCAAAGATTTCTTTTTTATGTTTATAGCGTTTTGATTACCAAATATTTTAATTTGTAATTCCAGGTATTATTTATTTTATTTCTCGTATCCCGTTATCTGTTTACTCTAATCGCAATATATAACAATACTTTATCTACCAATGGAAACAATAAGTTACAGAATAACACTGAGATATTTATAATCCTCGATATGAGAAAATGAAATAGGATATAAATTATTCGTGAACTTATCTTATAACGATAGTTACCACGATATCATTTCGTATATATATGCAATAATAAGTAGATCTTATTCGCATTTAAGAGTTAAATAATATATCGAATACGCGATTTCATTTCGTTACCCCATATTTATATTTAGCCTAGTGAATCCGTTATAACTTGTAATACAAACAACGGACGAAATCTTACTCCAAACCATCCGCTCTTTTTCCTCTCCCCCCATGAATGCAATTTTGGAAGTTAACGAAGACATCGTTTTGGACATCGTTCGATAAAAAGCAGTCACGGTCACGCTGATCGGAATCTTTTTGCGAACAGCGCCGATTTCGTGCGCTTTCGGTCACGTTCGCTTTTACATTAACGAAATTCGTGGCCTTTTTTATAAATGGCGGCCCATCTTTGATCGGCGAGCATTAATTCTATCAGCTCGAGCCACACGACTTTCCCTTTAAGTAGTCGCCTTCGTACGTATCTCCGATCTTCCGGATTACCCGCTTGAAATCGCGTATCGTTTTTGGAAGAAGAAACATGTGTTCGCTAACGATGCCGCGCTACTTCACCACATTACTTATGTATATACATTATAGAGAGCTATCGAGAGGCAGACTCGATATTCGGATTTACGTATTTTATATCTGTCGATTTATGACCCTTCCCGTTGCGTGAATTACCTATTAGAATTTTATAGAGAACGAGATAAGTTTTGTTTGGCAGGCTTTTATTGCTCACGTTACCGTATTTTATATCGTAATTCATTCGTTTTTATAAAGTTGTGATGTTTAGATGAGAGTGAATAACTTTGTTTAATTTAATCTCTCGTGAGAGATTACTTATATAAGTAATTTGTCGAAATTGAATTCTTCGAAAAGAAAAAAAAGAACGTTGGCAGAGAGAGCGATAAATTTCACGAGACATCGATCGTTGAAGAAGAGTAGCTTCATATTGATGAAATTTTCGCGATAAATTATCACTATATATTTTTTAAAAATTGACTTTCTTCCTTGTTCAATCGAGAATTTACTCTACTTTCAATTCTTTTCAAATCACACACAATTTAATTTTATTTCTCATTCGAACATCTTCATCCCTATATGTCTATCTCGTTTAAAACAAATTCTTCTTTTATCAGTTGCCACTTGTTAGTTTAGTCAGTATTTCTCTGGAATACTTATTTTGTCACTTTTAATTATAGATGCCAAAATTATCTCTATCACGTTCGTTTTTCTTTTTTTTTTTTTTTTTTTACTTAAAGGTCTTATTCCTAAATAGATTTCTCACACGATAAAAACAAGTTTCTCTCTTAATTATCAAATCACGTGATTACTTCCTTCTATATCCATTTATTTAGATCATCCTATTCATATTAAATTTTCACTTATCCAAATCTCTCATTTCCAGAAATTTCACCCCTGAACCTAAACTCATCGATTACTTTCTGATGATCTCTTTCTGGATTCTTCACCCGAGTTATCCTTGTCACAGGTAGTACAAACGTTATCCTATGTGTAATGTCTGCGGGCAACAACTCTATCGACGTGTATGTGCTGGATCGGAAAGGGACATCTGGGAGGCATGCCTTAATTGACCGCTCGGAATATTGACGAGATCCCAGAGACGGATTGAGACGTTGAATTTCCGAGGGACGTTCGCTTTTTTTGCCTCCCCATGAAATATGACCGTTCAATATGCTAGGCAGATATTTATGTACTCGTGGGATTGCGCCCGACGTAGGGATTCGAAGAGATCGGGACAGGTTCAGGAGACAGTAGAAAGCGTTCCTTTTATTTTTTCCCTCTGTTTTTTCTTTCTTTTTTTTTTTTTTTTTTTTTTTTTCCTCTCTCGATCGCTCTCAAGGGAGATTCTAGAGGATCCATCCCTCATTGTTTCGCTCCGTCCACAAGGATATTTGCAACGAAATCGCAAAAAATATCCTATAGATAGATCCACGATCAGTTATAAAAGGCAAAAAGTAAATCCTAAAATTTACAAAGTACAATTAATTCTAATTTACACGATTTCTCGAAATTGTGGGAATGAAAAAAATTAAAAACACTAGAGGAGAGGAGAGGATCGAATCTCGTAGTCTCTTTTTTTTCTTCTTTTTTATAATTCTATTCAAAACAATGCCGGCCGACCAGAGATCATCGGCTTGCAACCGGTCAAGTCGGTTATCGAGGGTCCGTCAGAAATTCCAACCGCTTCACGGGCGCAATAAATGCCGGAGATAATCGCTATTATATTTAAACCGGCATCGAGCGGTTTCAGCCGGCCATCGCATAAATGCCATTCAAAGTTTAATCTCATCGATTACAGGATCGAGGTATTTCTGTACGCGGTAATAAACGTCGCGGCTCTGGTAACTTATTTCTCCATTATTTAACCGCTATTCGTCTCCTGGTATCCAAACCATTCAACCGGTGTCGCGACACGCGTAACGTTGACGACGAATCGACTAATTGAATCGCCACGTCGAACGCGCCCGATTGTTGCGTAAACTGTTCTACGATATCGATTCAATTAAACCTGAATTCCACGTCTCTCCCGGATCAGAGGCAAGCCTTTATCAATCATTTTTCTTCGCGATTCTCCCCCAGGGGGAGGCAAACAAGGCACGAACCTGAAGTGGACAACCCTGAAGGGACTGATCGCGTAACAGGTGCTTTCACAGGCGAGCACTAATAACGGATAAAATGGCCCGTTCGTTACGCGTTCATGGCTCGTTTCCTTTTCCCTTTTGAATGCGGATGTCAGCGGAATGATATTGTTTCCTTTCGATCGATCGATGGGTAATCGTGAAGAAATTATGAAACTTTGAAAAAGCTTCATTCCACGATAATATAATTGACTTTGTTCTTTTTTTCTTTTCTTCAAGAAAAATATTGAAAGGAGTAGCGATAGAGTTGTTTTTGAGGAACGTTCGATCGAGAGCTGATTACCTTTTTTTGCTATTTTGCGCTGAAGTTGAAGTAATTAGGAGGTTTCTTGTTTGATAAATTCTTCACTCGATGTTTTTGTACAGATATTATTAGTTTGAGATACACGTTCGTGTTTCTTGTTACATAGTTTTCAACCAGTTTTCAAAATTACAATTTAATTTTTTCGAATTGCTTATGATGCTCACGCCATAATAGATAGGATAGTTTATCTATCCGATTTGTATAATATTTGATTAATTTTAACGTTATGCGTAGAATTTAATATTTATTGATCCATCTTTCTCACGAAACGTTTGGAAATTTTTCGTGAAGACTATTCATTGAAGAGTATCCACGATCGAATCGAAAAATGGGGGAGCTTGAAAAGTCGTTTGATCGTTTGATGGATGAGAAACACAGTAATCCATTAGAGTCCCTTCGCAGATCTAGCTACGAAGATGGGTGGGTGGATGATAGTGAGGGTGAGAGATTGGAGTGGGTGGATTTTTCATCGAGAAGAACCATAAAAAGATTGAGTTGATGAAGGAGAAAGAGATATTATATACGTAGGTGGTGTGTGGAATGTTTAAAACAGACCATAATATCATAGATTCTTCTCCTTTTGATCTTTTAATCTTCCTTACCCTAATTGTAAGATCGAAGATTGCATTGATTTCGAATTTTCGATATTCATCATTCATTTGAATTAAAAATTCAATTGAATTAAAAATTCATAGATATTTTACTTGATTAAATTTACTTTCTACTTTTAATATCGCAGGAACTTAAAAACATGATATAAAAGTTGACATTTAACGATTCTATTAACTTATACAATTAACAGATATACGTAGTTATACGTAATACAATCATAGATAATTTTACAATTATAATATCACAATAACTTGAGTTTAACTTTTTTTCTATTTTATATTCTCTTTTAACTCTCTTCTCTCAAACGTCCATTCCAAATCCTAACTGACCATACATTCTTCTCCACTTTCCATTCTTCTTTACTTTCAATCACCGTGGAAACCATTTGCGATAAATCACACCAATAAAATCCTCAGGATTTTACTCAATCGTTCTGAAACCTAAATTATTCGCAATGAATAATCATCCCAAAAATTTCTCGAGTATGAAACCGTCGCTCCGTTTATTCCATAACTTTAATCCTGATTGCCGGGAAAGTAGAAGAAAATGGCTCACGTGGGAAATCTCCTTTCTTGTCGCGCCACGGACGCCATTTATATCAATCTCGTGTTCTTACCACCGATATCCTCGCGTGTCTCGAGGACTTTAATTGCTGGGTAATCGCCTGTGTCGCGGCTTGAAATCCGCCGCTTGCATTCCGTGGATAACGGTCGCGCGTAAAGTCAGCAAGGTCGACAGATGTCCTCCACCGCGGAAACGGAATTCCATCGTTCGGGTTTGCATCCAGCGCTAGGATACAAGAATTCACACGATGCAGGGCGTTGTTTCTTGCGCCCTGTGAGTCGAGATACCTGTGGCGGTCCGCTTTCTTCTTGCCCGCGAAACATATTTGACAAATTATTTCTCGTCCTTTGCCAAACAGGGCACGAACGAAAGAAGAAGAGGAAATTTATTCGTAGAAGAGGACGTTCCTTGATTGATGCAGATCCTCGAAGAGAATTCGAAATAATATCATAATATCGAAGGAAATGTTGCAATACTATTTCTAACATTTAATCATTTGTATTCTGTTTGGACGATGAGAAAATTTTGTTCTTAAGGATTTTGATTATTATTGAAGAAACTCGTCAATGATCGATTTAGTAAGGATGTTATGATAAATAATTTTATATTTTTGATAATATGAAATATCCAGATTATTGATTAAAATTTACAATATTGAACAAATTGAATAAAATGAATTCCACAACGTAAAACAATAGTTCTTCAATAAGCAATGCAGAATTATATTATAGGAACGATATCATCGATATCGAACGATTTCAAACATCACGTCGATGTTGAATGGAAAAAAAAAAATCTATTCTGAACTCCTGTCCGTGAACCCGAGCCGCAAACAGGAATAAAGCACAGGCGAGAAAATAGCCGATCGCAATCTCTCGCGTGCAATCTCTTCGTTTCCAGCGCGAAAAGAATACTTTACCCGGTGGTAATCGAAACGAACATAAATCCAGAACAGCGGGAAGAAATGGAGAACGATTCGTGGGGCGTCGAGTTCGATGGATGGAACAATAGCCGGCGTATAGCACCGAGCGGCCCTTTGCGCATTCAAAACCTGTTCCCTCGCAATCGGTGAATCTATTTGCAACGCTTTGTCGAATCTTCTTCTATTCCCTCGTAATTAATACTCGTAACGAGTCTTATTTTATTATATTTTCACTCAAATATCTTCGAATTTATCTTCCTTTTTTTGCCAGAATTAATATTCTAAGCATATATCTCTAGAGTGCACTTTTTAAGAATAAAAGTAATTCATATTCTCTCAATGTATAAAGGATTCACAAATTGTGAAAATATTAAAATATAAATTGTAAAAACTATTTACAGTAGATATCTTTATTTTCTACATCTAATTTTTATAGACGTATGAAATTACGTTCTAAAATGAAAATAAATGATATAAAAAGAAATATAATGATATCTTTGTGCTTCTGCGGTTTAGCTCAGATTTTCTTCAGAATTCACACGTGGAATCATTTTCGATTTTTTAGTTTTTGGAGCTTAGAGCTCGAGACGCACGATTCGAAGCGTGCTCCAGCTTAAATCGATTGTCGGAGACCGTGTCGAGATAAAGCGTGTCGATAAAACTCGTGTCGATCGTCTTCGGACGTGGCAGGTGCATAGTCACGGTACATTCGTTTTTACAATCAACCCGCTAGTGGCAAAAGCATTAACGACAGATGACGCGGGGATAACGAGGCGTGCGAAGAGATAAAGAGAATCTCGTCGCCGGTAGTCGTGCCGTTGCATTATGTGAGCGAATTGTTATTGCGCGATCCTGTATTCAATTGAGCAATAACTCGCCACGTTTCAGCTCCTGCTGGTTACCAGTCTCCAATAAACTAGGTTTTCCGGATTGAAAAGAGGTTTATTGAGTTTTCGCTTGATTAGCTTATGCCTATTTTTAATTCGCTTCTCATTTTTAACCGTGGCGACCCGATTTGAATATATCTAGATGTCGTAAAGGTGAAGGTGGAGTTTCGAAATCAATGTTTCTTTTTTTTTTCTTTTTTTTTTTTTTAGTTTGATATAACTGGTTGTTAATTAATTGTTAATTAATGTTTCATTTGTTATTGTTGTAATATTACTTCTTTCTTTCAATTTTTATTCGTTTATTTGTTGACTTGAGAATTGAAGAAGTTTGATGATCGATATCCATGCATTTTGAATAATGATGATCTTGATATTTTATGTGGTGAAGAAAGGAGCATTGATTTTGAATTATAATACTTTTAAAAAAAAATGAGATAATGGTGGAAATATATAGTTTTACATAATAATTGAAAGAAATTTCAAAATATATTGCGGATAAAACATTTAAATTTTAGAATATTATTTTAATATTTAATAAGTCTTGGATTGATAGGCAATCCTCAAATTAATTTGTTTTTTATTCTCAAATAGTATTTTAAAAAAAGAATTTAATTAAAAATGTTACAAAATATTGCTTAATCCCTAATTATGAATCTGATAACATAAGAAATTTTATTGCAGCACAAATTGAAATAGGCAGAATAATTTCTTCACAACAAATATCATCCATCATCGACAACATATTTAAGCGCAGCATCTAGATCTATCGCGTGTCAAAAACATTATTTCAATACAAATGATTGAACTGATAAATCATAGTCATCTTGTAATGTTGCAATTATCATCGGATCCGAGAAACAAATGTGTTAAGCGTAGGTGTTTACCATGTATAAACGTTTTCTATTTAGTTTGATTCTTTGGAGAAAGCTTCGTCAATATTACGTAAGATGTAATCTCGATGAATCTGAGAATCTTGAGACCTACTTTATCTTTATCCACCTTCGTTCAATTACGAAGCATTTTACTCTACGTTCGTGCATACAATATATAAATTGTAATAAAACAAGTTACTTTCAATTTTCAACATTATTCACGAACAATAACCAACATTGTTCCCAACATTGAATCCATATTGAATTCAAAATCCTTATTTCCACGGCGATGTTAATTCAAAAATTCCATAAAACTGACAAACCCTCTCGAAACCTCTATTAAACTAGAACAACGCCCCAAAGCTGAACGAAATCTACGATCACGAGATGCATAACTCGAGGACCTATTATATCATATTATGCATCACGAAGCGGGCAAGAGATACGAATTATGGATTCAAAAGGGTAAAGGGGGATATTAAAGTGTATCAGCCCGAGGTCAAATCGGCTCGCTTATTGCGGTGATCGAGAGAAGGGAAGCGAGGTATATACGCCCACGTGAAAAATCGCTAAGATCATCGATCGATCGTGGTTTCGCGGAAAAACACCCAGCTAACCTTGGACGATCTCGATCGAAATACGAAAGAAATTCCAGCGAATTTCCTGCAGTGGAAATTAGCCTGCATTGGCCCATCAATGGCGGCTCGATCGCGTTCAGATCGATGCACGTAGCGATATCGAGCGTTCTTGAGAAGGAATGAAGGAGGAGAGGGAAGAGAGGAAGAGAGAGAAAAGAGATGGAAGAAGATCTACGTCTCTTCAAGGGTGGTCGACGCGATTCACGCGGGATGAATCGATCGCGAGACCTCGTGTTCTGGATCCACCACAGACCGATTCCCTTTGTAGGCGCCTCGACTCGATGCGCCGCGTGTTAAATGTCAAACGTTCGCCTCGATCGAGGAACGCAGCGAACCGGATACCCCCGCGATCGGCCAAGAAGAAAAAGCGATGGTATAATGTAACGGGACCGAGATGCGTCTCGGACCGCATCGAGGCCTCGAGAAAAATTTTTCGTCACGAATTTGAGAAATGATGTTTGAAATTGTACTTATTTAACAGAGTGAAGTATTTTACGTAATTTATATTTTATTTGTTACTGTTAATTGCCACCCTTTTTTGCAATTTATCATTATTTCTCTTTCATTTTATGCTGTTTAATTTTACGTTTACTTTACGTTTCTCACCATAGCAAAATTTGTAACACGCTGCACGGACACACACACAATTGAATTGTTTCTACGTCGATGTACGTTCTTCCTTACGTAGAATCAATTACACTTATGAAATACGCGATACGTAATACACCATAATAACTTTTTCAAAATAAACATCTCTTTTTTAATGTGTCTACATTTACAAAGGAACAAAGTAAAATCAATTTATAACTTGAAGCAAATTGAAGTCGCTAAGCTACGTTGGAAATGGGCATATATTCCATGCGATTTGTTAGCAAACATTCGTCATGGCAATTAAAATATCCCGACGAAAATCCCTATATACGAAGGATCGCGTTCTTCGCGAGCGAACCGAGAGCAAAACGTGTCGAGTTTTCGTATCTACGTGTTTATCTGCGGTTCAGGGATTCCATAGGTACGAGTCGGTCGGTTTACACCACGATCTCAACCTCGGTCGTATATTAAAATCTCCCCTCGCGTCGCAACTGGCGAAACCGTTCGAAAAGGGAGAAAAGAGATTGTTATCCAAGGCGCGAGTTATACGTCGGCCATTACGAATCCACGATTCCTGACCGCCAACGAGATGATTTACGATACGGAGTATCGATAATTCAGGATTCCACGATCCTTGAAGGGGTGAAAGCTGCTTTCACTAGTCAGTCGATGCTGGATGGATATTTCCTACTAAATCTAATCACATTCCATTGCCATTAATCTTAACCAATAATGAGAGACGTTTGATTGTAATTGATAACGATAGAAATGTCTATCTTCTCTCTAGTTTTCCCTTATTAGCAGTCATGCTTAATTATTACATGTTAAATTATGTGCATGTCTTTGTTTCGATATGTACAGAATATAGTATATATTTGAAATAAGATTTATGTATCGTTTTTTTTATTGGGAATGACGTGTTAAATGCTTTAGAAAAGTTTCTCGCTTATTGTGAAATAGCCAATAGTGAAGGGATATTATCAAAATCATTAATGCTACCGTTACACCGCTAATGAATAGCTGTAGGCAATATAGAATAGTTCAGTTAATAGATTGTCTGACAAATATACTGGATGGAAGTTCTTGAAGATTTATTTATGGAATTATAATACATATGTAATAATTTGTAATATTGTTATTGTTCCTCTTTCATTCTGAAAAACGACATGATAATATTGTTAATAAATTATTTAGTTATATAAGTAAGCATCTTTTATAATATTCTGACATATATGACATACATAAACTTGATTTATGAACATTGCGCAAAATTTCATATAATATGAAAGCCTGCGGTCATAGTTAACAAAGCTGTTCTTTTAACAACTAAAAAAGATAGAATAAGGCATAAATTTATTTTCATGTCGTTATTACCTGGATGATGAAAATTGCGAGCCTAAATCAATTATATTTTCGACAATTCAAAGAAGGTCGAATGTAATGACCTTGACCATAAATCATAATATTTCAAGGGGTTCATATACGATCTTTGACCATGAAATAAAGTTAGATATGTATCTATTTCTATTGTTAACGGGCCAACTTCAACAAGTTGATCGCAAATTTAATCCCTTATCCGTTCTTTGTCTTTGAGAATCATAAAAATTCGAAAAAAAAAAGTAATTTTCAATCTTTGCTATCCTTGAATTTGATAATTTATTCTTTTTCAAAATATATTAACTATTAGAATTTTCATATAAAATAATTAAAGATCTTTCCAATTTTTCTCTTTTTACTTCTCTTCCATCTCAAAAGAAAATTTATGTAATATTATTAGAATTAACGATAAAATTACTTTGAAAAAATAATTATCCCCTTCAATATTTAAATATTCACTAATCTCCTATATATTGTTCCCCTGAAAACAAAATCTCTTAAAACTTTTAGTCACCAACATTAAATTTAATCACTTTTTCATCAATCTTTTCGAAAAGAAGAAGATATAAGATACTCACTTTGTTACATAAAATTACAAATATGATGTAAGAAAGAATCAGGACATTTCCTCGAGTATCTATGTCAAAGATAATGTATTCAGCAATGACACGAGCAAAAGCAAGGACTCAATTCACGGAGGAAAGACAGTGATGGCAAAGATGATATGTACGAGTGGAGGTTGAAAGTTAATACTCAGAGGGCAAACGCGAGTTCGCGTGCCCTCGTGCAACGTTCTGCCTGATGACGGCTGCTGAGGTTGCCGAGGTGAGATGAGAACGAGAAAGATCGAGAAACAACCTCACCGCCTTAGGTAAGGAAGAGAAACGATGGAACGAGAGGCGAAGAACATTCGTGCCACGGATCCAACAGAGAGACTCGAACAAAGCGCATTCCACATGCAGTCGTTCGTTCCTCGTCCAAGTTGTTGCCCCCCGTACTTCATTTTGATTCGTCGTTACTTTCTCGCCTCTGCCCTGGGCGTATTATCCTGTGGATGGATATAGGAGGACAGAGAAGATGTTTCTTTTCAAACGATGCCGCCATGTTTTTCAGAGAATTCAAATTTCGCGCGCTTTACTGCGATTAGTGATGCCTCGTAAAAGTAATAATTTGTTGGATTAAATTGTATTTTTGCATTGATAATTGAATATTCATTATTGAATATTGATAACATTAATAAATTGATTAATTGGATTATTTCTTTTTTTTTTTTTTTTTTTTTTTTTAGTACAAATTGAAATAATAAAACTTATGAGAAATGGAAGAAATTTTAGAATATAAAGAAATTTATCGTAAAAGGATTGAATTTAATTTTCAATTTGTTTAAAAAAGTATTATTTCTTTTATGAAATCTTGTATCTACTCGTTTGTTCAGTCTCATTATCAATATTTTAAACGTGAATTAGTATTGAAATTAATATACAATTAATATTAAACTATATTAAGATTGACTCTCTGATAATAAAAATGCATCTAATAAGTAAATTAATATGTATATGGAATAATACATTTTTTAAATTAACATTTATTAGAAAATTTAATTCTTCTTCAACGTTACGACTTGAAGACTGTGACTTGAAAAATGTGACGATATGCATAAATTTATTTTCACGATTGCCACAATTGCTCTTTCAAATTAATTCTTTCTGTTTACATAAGAGTGAATTGCATTTCTAAAGTATTTCTAAAGAAATACCGTGGAGAATTATGAAATTTTCTTTTTATTATAATCTTATATAAAATTTAATTTATACCTAATTGTACATATTCAATTTAAAATCAATTTTACGTAACAACAAAAAATTAATTATGTAATCAATTATGAATGATGTGTCAAATATTTCTCTTCGCTATTGAAAACGTATCATTAGAGATAATTTGAGTTTGTATTCTCTTCAATTTCTAACTATTGCGTTCATAATGAATTTGTTAAAGAATTTTTAGTAGAAGAATAAAGTATACTAATTAAAAGTATTGACAATTTGTGCAATTTACGTAATGACAATGTGAGATCACGAGGCGGAACACCTATTAGATCTCTTTTACTTCACGTGGATCTCAAAATAATAAAAATAACATGCGTCGTTAAGATTAAATGCAAACTCATTTACTTAACAATGTGTGCAACATTTTTTACACTCTTGATGAAATTGAAATTAAAAATCAAGAATCAGAAAAACAAAGAGGAAAAATGAGAATTAAGATGGCTATAAATTTGCAATTAAAATGATCTTTGCAATTTGTAGTTAATTGATGTGTATTTAAATTATGCAAAGATCATAACAGGAAAGGCTGTTTTTGCGTATTATTGCAAATGAGATTCAGACAAAGGATCGACAAAATATCCAATGATCATCGACACAATTAAACCTTGAAATTAATTGAATTTAAGTATTTTATCAAACAATATGTTACACAAAATTCTATTTGTTATATAAATTTTATACGAATATGAAATATTTTTAATTGCAAATGAATGAAATTTAAATAAATGATAGATAAAATTTTTTTTATCGTAACATTTTATTGAACAAATTACTTGATAAGTTATATTGCCTTTTTTTAATTTGATTTTATATTTATGTATCTAAAAAAAAAGTAGAGACTGTAAATTTTCTGATAAATAACATTCATTTTAATTGTGACAAGATAGAATAAAATAATTTCCAATCGTTATTTTTTTTACTCTCTTAATTCAACATACGAATAATTTGTTTTATCTCATTATCATATAATATTTATTACGCTTCTTAGTTAATAAACAATCGACTTACTTCTCTTGTTTCGTCCAATAATATTCACTGCATTAAAATATTGATAATGTATCTCTATACTCCTCGATAGATCAAGGATCGAATTTTCGATCGAGAAATACAACAACAAGATTAAAAACAAGGCGTCATCTTAGCATTCTCTGTACATAGGAGGGAATGGAGAGGAGCTTAACCGCAGACTCGAAAGCAATAAACCATAAAGCTATTAATGTTACGCCCTAAGATGGTTATGCCACGGTTTATAACGTATACGAACCACTTATATGTATATCTTGTGAACTCGAACTCACAACACAGCCACTCTACGTCGGCCTTCTTTTCGCTCTTCAATTCCGCGCCACGATCGAGGCTCGTGCAAGGTCATGGTGGTTGTAACTTCACTTCGAATCCAGAATGACGAAGCGATTCGTCGTTCGCTTAGTACGCTATTTGCTATAATTTTCCGTGGCACGATCGAGAAATAAAAGAGGAAAGAAATCAAAGAAGAAAATTGTTAATAAAGATCGCGCAAAGGAAAGAAAATTAAAGAAAATCTCCTATCTGTTTAAAAATTGACTAAGTGATATACCGATTATCCTTCATAATTAAATAAGATCAACTTCGTGTTGATCTCGAAAGAAACATTATATTGCTGTAATATAAATATGATATCCTTGATCCAATTTATTAATTTCTGTTTTGCTTAATTGATTCGTTTTATTCCTTTCAAAATATCCCCCCTGAAAAATATTTTTTACAAACTTTTAATGAAATATAGAATATGATCTATATTTCTCTTTCTGTAAATATCTATACACGTATATTATATTAAATGTGTATATTCGAATCTATTCAATATCTTTTATTCCTTTTTTTTTTTTTTTACTCGAAACAATTTACAATTACTTACGATATACTTCATTCCTGCAACGTAAGAAGCAACGTAGAAGTCGAATTTATCGGAACCACTGAATATCTCGAACCGGTTTTTACACTATTTCCCTTATCGCGAAACGAACAATCGACGGTGTCCGTATTTCGAAGCACCGATCCAAACGAAAGTTATTTGAATCGTGGTCAATTTGGCGCGAAAATAGAACCGTAATACAAAACGCGTGGTTGGTATCCGCAATGCCATATACGTACAAGGTGTTACATTATTTCCATAGCGTGGCGTGTTTGTTCGAGAAGTGATATTTAGAAGTGTGGTCGCGGTAATGGGACCACGGGCCGCATAAATATGTGTCAAGACACGAAGTTCGAGTTATTTTTGTTCCCGTTTCATTTTGCTCCCCTTTTTTCCATGGCGAAATCTTTGCCTTTTTTGCCGATTACGAGTGTACGGCTCACGGTGAACCGGGGGATTACACGCAAACCGGGAACTCGTATCGATGATTAATTGCTTTTCGCTTACACGCAAACCCGTTTTTGTCGCGGGCAAAGAAACCGCGGGAGCCGAGCGATTCTTTCAATCTCGCCATTTATTTTGTAACTTTGCGACGCCACGTTGGAGATTCTAACGAGCTTTTTCGTTTTTTTTTTGGCCGACGTAATTAACATCGCGTATAGGAGTTTAAACGCATACGTCACGCCAATGTGTTTTCTGCGGTTGGTGGCCGGTCGATTTTATTGAATAATCTCGCCCCGATGCTCCGTTTTAACACTCGATAAATCTTTGATAGTGTGCGCTTCGATTACAGATCGGAATCTGCGATTTACATGAACGCAAGATCTCCTTACATTGGATATAATTTAGTTTGCGTTACATCGAGAGATTGGAATTATAATCAGAATAATCTAAATTATCGATCGAGAGCTTAAGAGATCGAATATCAACCCATGTAATTTCCATTTGAAAGAAATATACAAGTCTCTCAAAAATTATCAAGACATTTTTATAAAAATCATGTCATAAAATCAGAGGTCTAATGTTATATTTCTCGTCCACGATTTCGATCATCTTCTAATAAAAAGGTACGCAATATAACCTTTAGTAAAAATAGCTTTATCTCGCGTTCATGCGAAGCAGACTCGAAGTATCGAATAAAGAAAAGTCACAAAGGTGTATGCATTAATCCTCGAGTAATGGAGATTCGAATAAAGCGACAACAAAGCGGGATACTCTTTATTCAACCCTTATGGCTTGGTGTCAAGAGTCAATGCTCGTAACGCTTCTCGAGCAGGACTGAGGATGGCAACTCGTGTTTACATGGTGACTTTTATTAGAGAATCAGTGTTCGGTGCGGTACGACGAGTTTCACCTTCGAGGTGGAAGGAGCCCATTGTTCCTCGGCGTCCGGCCTCTCGCCTGGACGGGTGTTCCTAAATTATTGTTTCTCCTTCGAGCTTCCAACCGTCTCCCATCTTCTCACTCTTCTCAATCGAGGTACTCATTCTTCTGCAGGCCGATCTTCTTGCTCCGTTACCCCTTAGAATGTTCGAGGGAGTGTTCAAATATATCCACAGAATCGGAAACGTTAATTTCTCTTCTTTAGAAAGTCTAAATTATTATTAGCTTCTCATTTCTTGTCAAAAAACAAATGATGATTGTTTAACGAGAAACTTATATATCGTTGAGTGTCATTTTTTTTTTTCAAATTGTCTCACAAAATACCCATTAACATACCAATATATATTGTTGAAGCAGAACCACTAAATATAAATCCGTATTACCATATCGTAAATGTATATAGACATACTGACTTACTCTATAACGATACAGCGTTACCATCTTTCTATTACAGAGCTAGAGATAAATCATCCTATCCATCTCTCTTCCTCCTCCCTTTGTCTCAGAAAGAAGCAGAGCTCCAATGGTTATTTCTCGCGTTTACGATACCCTGTCTTTATTTCGACGTGGGGTATGGTCGGGGCCGGATGGGAGTCGAATCGGCGGGGAAGAATCGAGAAGAAGAGGCTGCACGGCGCGTATCGATGTTTACGAGGCGAAATAAACGGCGGCGACGGCGCCGCCGCCGCTGCCATCGGCGTGCGGTTATTTCGTATTACTTTGCCCGTTTAATGGCGTCCTAAAGTGGCGCATAAAAATCGACGCTCGCCTCCTAGAAGGTGGTCGCCGGTGCCGCGCCATTCTTTCAAACCCGCAAAAGAACCATCTCGCCGCGGGATTTCGGTTTCGTGGCCGTTCAACGTCGTCGGCTCGTTTCCTTCGCGTGGTGCCCCCTCCCTCCCCCTCCCTCGCCAACGGCTCGCCGCTTTTTGCCGACAGATTCACTCATTGGCGAGTCCACGTGGCGATGGCTCTCTTCGCCGGCGATCCTCGCGGGTCGTCGACGGTGGTGATCCGCCGATGATACATTATGCATCGCGCGGGAGACTCGTTTGCGTGATCCGAGCGTTGCTCGGGGAATGGCCGAGGGAATGGTCGCGAAATTTGCGAGGAATTGTGTAGCAAGGATGAGGTGTAAGAGTGAACGATTAGTTGGGGAGAAGTTTGTAAGCGAGAGATTCAATTGATTTTAGGCTGGAGTATTGATATTTGTGATCAATATTCGATGGATAATGTTGATTGGGTTGATCGTTATTTTGTAATTGTGGAAAGTATTCGAAAATATAGGAGGCTTGAAAGTTATGATATTCACGAATCGCATTATGCATTAAATTTATGAATACATATATCTATTTTATATTTAATACTGGTTTAATCATTTGAATATGAATTAAAGGTAATTTTAATGTTAATAAAATATCGTTTTTTAAAATAATTTGTAATATGAAACGCTGCAATTTTGAAATTTCTCTTTAGTAGATAAATTATGTAAATTTTATGCAGTCTTAAAGATAAAAGTAAGTAATCAATTTCGCGAATATATATGGAAAATCGATAAAATTTGATTTATATTTTGAGTTTGTCGTATGACCTAGTTAATAACGGAAACAGAACTTTGTAGCACACGATTGATAAAATATTACTTTTTAAAATTTATTTTAAAATTAAAATCGTGTTCTACATTACGTGTCCTTTTTTTTAATTTTTTGAAAATGACTTCATTTTTATATCGTGAAATAAATTATGATCGTTAAAGAAAAAAAAAAAAAAAGAAGATACGATTCAAAATTACACTCGTATTTTTGTACATTTGATTTCACTTATGAAAAGAATGCTATAACAATTTACTACAGTTTTACTAGATATGATTTTTTCCATCCTATTAATTATCTTTATACTTATATGCCCAATTTGCATCAATTTATCTTGAGATATTCTTTATACAAAATATCTTAAGATTCAAGTTCCAACGTGACAAAATTAAAGGAAACACCTTGTATACATAAAAAAAAAGAAACTTTTTACATTATTATCACTTAAGAATCTTGTTCCAGTGTCGTAAAATTAAAGGAAACCGCTATCAATTTCGCCTCATCTCCTCCCATAAACGTCAACTTAAATACACGAGAGGCGCGTGAAAATCGACACCCTAACAATAATTCCTAGAAGCAGGCAGGAATAATTGGGCGAACCATAGGGGAATTCGCGCCCCATAATCGATACCGGGTCGCCATTGTCTTTCAGGAGCGCGCAGGCGTCGTAAATTTAGGAGAATTTTAATCTCAGCTCAGAGGAGTTCGGCCGGTAATTTTCGTAACCCCGTTGTCGAAGATAATTGCCACGTTTCCGCAGCCCCACGGGGCTCGAAATTCGCCGATGAATTTCGTGGCCCGATCCCAGGCCCGAAAACGAAGGAGAACGTGTTGCCTGGCCGACCTCGACCGACACTTCTTCACGGCTCCAACTACCACTTTTCTCCCCCCGACTAAACCGGGGACCATTCGCCTCTCTCGGTTATCTCGCGCGTATCTCTCCTCTTCTTTACTCTTTTCTCCTCCTCTCTCTCTCTTTCTCTCTTTTAATACTTCTTTCTTTCTTTTTTCTCTCATCGCGACCTCGCCGTAACTTTCTGTTTGACGCGGCTCGGGAACCACCGACGCGACGGTGGTTGCATCGGCTGTCTCGTAATTCAGTTACCTTGCAACCTCGTGAAAGATCTTCGTTCCCCCGAGTACGCTTCTGTTGCGTGGGCAACAGTGTGAAGAGTCGCCTTTTACGAGGAGTTAGAGGTTTTTCGGAGGTACTTCACACTTCCTTGGAAGTGATTGTTGGAAGAGACTTTTATGGTGGAAAAACTTCTCGATTATTTACTGAGCGTGTAAGGTGAATATTTGATACCTGTTTGTTTGATTTGTTGGTTACTTGTTTAAGATTTATAATTAGTCTCAAGTATAATTCAAACGAAACATTTTTGTTTGAGTTGTTCTTTTTTTAATGGCGATTTTCAAATTAATCTTTAACTTTTTTAATATTTTCTTCTTTTTCTAACGTAAATTTCATTAGAAATCATCATTTAAAATCAATTTTTGGTCGATTTAACGTAAGAAAAGGTTACGTATACAAAGAAAATTTAAATACTCGATCGAACAGTTCGCAAGGTTCTCGGAAATCAGGTTGATTTTACGGCCCGGAGCGCAGAACGTGATCGCACGGCGCCGATGAAAAGTTGCGAAGAAACGAGGGAGAAGAAAAGAGATCGACACGTCCCCGGAGGGTTCGGAACCAGTGCTCCTTATATTCCTCCTGTTGTAAGAATTTCCATCGTACCGCCGTTTCACGGAGCAAAGTGGGACGAGGAGAGACGTCGCGCGGAATATAAAAGGGAAACGCAAGTGGAAAAGGAAGGATTCTGCTGTAAAATAGCAAACGAGTAGAGGAAGGGACGAGTCAGGGGGACGTACGAGAGTTCAGAACGTGGCGTTGCCTGAAAAGGAAGCCGACGGCGCCTCCAGTTAGCGGAAGTCGCCCTCCGACTAGTTTTACACGCAACTGATTGCGAGTCCCGCGAATATAACCAGTATTGCGACTAACAATCGAGTCAATAAAATTGACATCTGAAGAAGAGTATCGCTAATTAGTATCGTGATTACCCGAACAAAGGGACGTTTTAACATGTAAAACGCGAATTCATTCCCTAGAACTCGAATTCGAATTTCTATTTCATTATTAAAAAGAATGACGCAAATCAAAGATACTTGTTTAATTGAGAATAAGAATATTTCAATCGATCATATTCGAAATTTAAGAATTGACCCATCTAAATTAATATCTAACTTTCTAAAAAGTTAAATCACGTATTCCGATCCTTATAATTAAAAAAAGATTCCCAAGTTTTACATACCCTTCCCAAGAGAAGCGAATAAAAACCAACCCCTTTCCACCGCCAAAATTTTCTAACGAATCGCGGAACGGAACAAAATAGCATAAACCTGTGTCGGACAAATTTAATTTAATAACCCTAATGAACTTCTTGCTAGAACGTTCCTCTCTACGTAGCGATCGGGAGGCTGACCCTCATGCCTCGCTCGCAAGAAACAAAGTTGCCGCTTCTTATCTCGGACAACGATTAGGACATTAATCTTCGAAGCGATCGAGGCGGAGGAAACGCGTCGTCCGCGAGGCTTATTGGCCGACAAGAATCCCGCAGCGATGCAGATCCACGTCCGATCCGCATTCTCAAAGTTTGTGGCGCCGTTCTGCATTCGTCCACAACGTCGCAGCATCTGGCCGCTACGAAATACCGAGGGTCCGGTTGTTCCGACGCTTCTTCCCTTCGACCCATCTCTCTCTCTCTCTCTCTCTGCTCGCCCCGTGCCCATCTCGTATCCGGGGTATCTTCTTCTACGCGCGGTGGCCAACCGAGATTCGCAAGAAGGATGTCGTTGCGCAATTATTTTCGCATGATTCCGATCGGCCGGCCAGATTAAGACCGCCGATGGAACGCAGCGTCGCGTTCGTTTGCGATCCGCGTTACGCAGCAAAACCGAATTCCCGAGGACGGGGGGCCGATACGTGCGAGTATGCGCCGCGACGCGGGCGACGCGATTCCATCCCCGGCTCCCAGGGCCGAATTTCGTCGCCACGTCGGGACAAAGACGTAAACAGATGAAGAAGTTGGAGAGGAAGGGCGAATCTTCGTTCGGACGTCTGTCGATCGGAGATCGGTTTTTGCCGCGCTCGTTTCGCCCACGGCCACGTTTCGCCCATGGCCCGTTCCCCGATCCCGATGTTCCGCTTATTAACGAAGTTATGAATGATATCGGGCGGAAATTGGCCGCGCGATCAGCGGCGCGATTGATAATTAAGGTTATTAGGGTTTTTTGGTGATCGGGTTTGGGAAATTATTTGCCCCAAGTTAGAGGGGAGAATTTGGAACGGAGTGGATAAAATTAAACTGCTTAGGATTGATTCTTGGATTTATGGATTGATCGTTTGGAACCTGTTCGATAACGAAGAGAAGTTGGTAAATAATCCTGGATTTTTGAGAATTGAGAATATTGAAAATATTTTCAAGATGATTTAAAATAATTAAGGTTATTAGGGTTTTTTGGTGATCGGGTTTGGGAAATTATTTGCCCCAAGTTAGAGGGGAGAATTTGGAACGGAGTGGATAAAATTAAACTGCTTAGGATTGATTCTTGGATTGATCGTTTGGAACCTGTTCAATAACGAAGAGAAGTTGGTAAATAATCCTGGATTTTTGAGAATTGAGAATATTGAAAATATTCTGAGGATGATTTAAAATTGCGTGGAAAATAAAAATTAAAATTTATATGTATTATAATTGAAGAATGAATAATTTCTAAATTTAATTTTGCAAAAAGTTTTTTATATTCCACATAAATCACGAATTTTAAATTATATGAAGTTTGTTGTCACTTTATCCTTTTGAATTTGTTCACATTTCCCTGAAATTAAAAAATAAAATTTTAATGGCAAAACAAATATGTGGAAAGAAATATGTATATATATATCAGATATATTATCGACGCATAATCATAAGTATCTTCGTCGTAGAGTCTTTCACACGTAGTTGCTCAACGAAATCAAACGTGCACGCGTGTTATGGAAGTGATTCGCCCACTGGCACGGTTTCAAAGTTTAGAAAGCTATCTATAGATCGTGGAAGCGTTTTCGACGATGTGGGTGGCGACCTCAGCCACCGTTCCACTCCGTGATTCTATGAACGGAGAGGGTCGTTGACGTACGGAAGTCGTGCGACCAGTCTCTATATCTCAGTCATTTACGAAATGTCACCGTAGTTGTGTCGATAATTCTACAACATAGTGCGATGGATCGTGTAAGTTTCATTGTATTTTCAAACACGTGTTTCTCAAACTATGACATTTGAGTATCTTGTTCAAACGCGTATAAATTGTGAAGAGCGTTAACGTTTTTAACGTTGAGATTATGATTAAGAGAATTTCGTAAAATGTGATATGATTTGTGAAATTGTGTGAATGTGCAGTTGAATTAAAATAAGTTGAAATGTATATTAAATACTTCCTTTTTTTGTTACAGTTTGCATTGGAACCAATGGCCGCCTCTCTGTTCCGTCCAACAAACAACACCACTACCGGAATCTTCGAGACCGGTACACCAACTGTACTTACGTTGACGGCAATCTGGAGATCACATGGCTCCAGAACGAGACATTCGACCTCAGTTTCCTCCAGTACATACGGGAGGTCACAGGTTACGTGCTCATCAGCCACGTGGACGTCAAGAAGATCGTTTTGCCGCGATTGCAGATCATACGAGGAAGAACACTGTTCAAGCTCACCATTCATGACATCGAGTTCGCCCTATTCGTCACGATGTGTCAGATGCAAAATTTGGAGATGCCAGCCCTCAGAGGTAAGTCCATTTTATTAATTTCTTACTTTCTATAAACAAGATTCAATATTCAAACTTTCAAAATATAATAGTATTATAAGTACAATTAATACAAGATTAATTATAAGCATTATTTAATTCCAATAAATACTATCAATTTTACCAATTTTACCACAAAATATTATTTACCATTGTTATTAAAATAATAAAAAAGTACTTCGAATTTCAATGATCGACCATAACTAAATCACGCGTGTCATTGCCAGATATACTCAACGGCAGCGTGGGCATGTACAACAACTACAACCTGTGCCACATCCGCACGATCAACTGGGAGGAAATAATCACAGGGCCGAGTGCAATGTACTCCTACGTGTACAATTTTACGTCGCCGGAACGCGCCTGTACACCCTGCGATAAGAGCTGCGAGCAAGGCTGCTGGGGCGAGGGGCCTGAAAACTGTCAGAAGTATTCGAAGACAAACTGTTCGCCTCAGTGCTGGCAGGGCAGGTGCTTCGGGCCCAATCCGCGGGAGTGTTGCCATCTTTTTTGCGCCGGTGGCTGCACAGGCCCGAAACAGAGCGACTGCATCGCCTGCAAGAACTTCTTCGATGACGGTGTGTGCACGCAGGAATGCCCGCCCATGCAAAAGTAAGTAGAATGATCCGTATCTCGTTGTATCCTCCTCCCCTCCTCTTATGCACGAATCTGAATTTGGGTCGCGGCCGAGTTTCAATTTTGATTGACAAATCGTTCGTGGATTTCTTAACACGAAAATAGTAACAATAATTATTCATTATCAATCCTTTGGTACAGAATATGATAAATAAGGGAAAGTAATAGATAATTAAAATATATAATTAGGACATGGAAGATTGTCTTGCAACTTGTTAAAATTTTAATTTTAATCGATTCACAACACGTACAGATATTGATCCCTATATAATTATTGATCCTTTACATAAAGAAATGGGAAATGCACATAAATTTTTAAATGAAAAAAGTATATTTCTTATTTATTTACGTAAAAGATCAATCGATAGCTCGATTATAAACGTCATTCCATCCTTACACGATTGAAATAATGAAATTCGCTCGCTACACCCACGCAATTAATAAAAACCAATACCTCCAGATCACAGAATCGTTTTGCACGTCTAACAATATCGTACATGACGATAATATAATATTTCATGGATTATATACCGGAATGAGTAATCAAGAACTAGAAACGTAAGAATGGTCTATGAAACCTCGTTGATGTTCGAGCATTACTCGAGTTTACCTCACGTTTCGAACACTATACCGCGTTTTACAACAATATCCTTATCATCGATAAATCTTTCCTGCTTACCGATACCTGCTTTCCTGAATACCGATTTCCCGGATGCGAAATCGCGTTAAAAATTGAAAACTCCCGCCCTCCCAAAGCTTTACGACTCTGGGCATTACGACTCGAGGATTACGACGATCATTTCTTCCAGATACAATCCTACCACGTATTCGTGGGAGCCTAATCCTGACGGCAAGTACGCGTATGGCGCAACCTGCGTGAGAAGATGTCCGGAACACCTTCTGAAAGACAACGGTGCTTGCGTAAGATCTTGCCCGCCCAAAAAGAAGGCGTTGAACGGTGAATGCGTGCCCTGCGACGGACCTTGCCCGAAAACCTGCAAAGGTGTCGAGAAAGTGCATTCCGGGAATATCGACAGCTTCAAAGATTGCACCATCATCGAGGGATCCATCACAATTCTGGACCAAAGCTTTCAAGGATTCCAACACGTGTACAGGAATTTCAGTTTCGGCAAACGATACGAGAAAATGCATCCGGACAAGTTGGAGGTGTTCAGCACGTTGAAGGAGATCACCGGGTTTTTAAATATTCAAGGCGATCACAAGGATTTCAAGAATTTGTCGTATTTTCGGAATTTGGAGGTGATAGGCGGAAGAACTTTGACCGAGTACTTTGCATCGTTGTACGTTGTGAAAACGTCGTTGGTCTCGTTCGGGCTTAGCTCTCTCAAGAAAATTTATTCCGGCTCGATAGCCATTCTGGAGAACAAGAATCTATGCTACGCGCAAAGTATCAATTGGACCAGGATCAAGAAATCGTCGGAACACGAGAGTTTGTTGTCCAATAATCGGAACGAAAACGAATGTAGTGAGTACATTATTTGACAATTATCAATTTTTTTTTTAATTATTCGACTTATCAAACAAGAAAAATAATTAATTTAATACACGAATGGGTTATTCATATTTGTATTATGAAAATTTTTATGTATCTACATAAAAATACGTTAAGATAAAAACGATAAAGCTAAAAAAATAATATAGATAATAATGATATTATATAAATTTATAATGTATTAAATAAATATATTATATAAATACCTTTTTACGATTGCAGTAAAAGATGGACTAGTGTGCGACGAGCAATGTTCCGACGAAGGTTGTTGGGGGCCCGGCCCGGCACAGTGTTTATCCTGCAAGAACTTTATTTTAGGAAACGATTGCCTTCAAGATTGTACCGCGCCAGGGTAAGAATAAAAATTCACTCGAGAAACTCGTATCAATTGTATCGTAACGTAAATAACACGGGTTACTTCTCTATGTTAAATTTGCCTACCTCAGATTGTGGATCGAAGGTAAACTGCAAAATACCTGAGAAGGCTTTCGTTTCTTTCGCTACACGCTTTTTGCTCTCTTTTTTACACTTTTTATTGTCCTGGCCTCTTATCGAAAAGGAAAACAATCATTTTTATACCGTTTTATACAGAATCTACCAGGCGGACGAGAAGACCTGCAAAGTGTGCCACGAGGAGTGCGATGGTTCTTGCATAGGGCCGAACACGGATCACTGCAAGAAATGCAAACACGCGCGAGACGGTCCATTTTGCGTGCCAGAGTGCCCGGCCTCGAAATATAATGACAACGGTGTGTGCAAAAGCTGTCACGGGAACTGCGTGGGTGGTTGCGAGGGACCTGAAAACAACATAGGCCCTAATGGATGCCACAGTTGCGATAAGGCGATCCTCAACGACCATGTACCTGAAGGATGTCTGCAAAAAAAGGAGCCCTGTCCTGACGGTAGGTGACCAAGCATTTATTTCATTTCAATGAGGACAAGCTTCTTATCGAGTTGAAATTCTAGTACACTTAACTGTACACTTCAAATCGTAACTTGATTTTCAAGAATCGGTTTGTTTGGTTTGTCGTCATTCCTATACTTACTCCGTTATTAATGTTTCGAATCTCATACTCTAATATTCGAATCCATAATTTTTTAAGAAATTGTTATTAATTTATTCCAAATCTATGGAATTCAATTACGATTTCGAATTTCGAACATCGAGTAACGGATGACAAAACTGATTAAATAATTTTTAAGCATGGATACTTCTTGATTATTTTTATAAAATTTTTTCATATTACGAATAATGGAAATATTCGATAAACCTGTATAATAATACATATTAAGATATTAAGATGCAAATTAAGATGGAATATTTTTTTTTCAAAATTTGCTTGTAATAAAATTCAACATACCTTGAATGAAAATTATAATGTAATAATTTTATTTTACAGGGTATTACTACGAATGGGTGAGTCCTCTAGAGCAAGGGCCACTGAAGCCATTAGCAGGCAAGGCTGTTTGTCGCAAATGTCATTCTCGTTGCAAGAAGTGCACGGGATACGGTTTCCACGAACATGTGTGCCAAGAATGTACAAAATACAAGAGGGGTGAACAGTGTGAAGATGAATGTCCCGCGGATTATTTTGCAGACGCCAATAAACTTTGTATACCGTGCTTCAGCGAGTGTCGAGGATGCTTTGGACCGGGACCTAATCAATGTTATAAATGTCGAAATTATAAGATCTATATTGTACGTATATATTCATTTTTTAAATATTTCTAAACTTGTAAATCTCATTTTTTTTTTTTTTTAATTCTAATTTCTAATAAATGATCCGATATACTTCATTCTTAATTTATAAAAGAAAATTTATTTGATAATATCAATAATATTTAAATAAATTGAAGAATAGAATGTAGAATGATTCTTCAAATATCTTAAGATTTTCATTTGCTTCTTGGCAAAATTATCTAAGTTTAAATATTTTCTCTTCTTTTATTCTAGGATGAAGATATAGACGGGAACACTACATCTTTCAACTGCACCGAAACGTGTACTCCCGAATATCCTCACAAAATCTTCAATCCAGACAGCGAACCGTATTGTTCGCTTGAAACCGCCGGTTTAATAGAAAACGAACTTCAACCGGCCATCTTAGCAGGTGTCGCAGTATTTGCTTTAGCGTTTCTAGTGGTGGCGGCCATCATCATGTATTTCTGGCGTGTACGAGCAAAAGCCAAAGAAAACACCGTGAAAATGACAATGGCATTAACTGGTTTGGACGACAACGAACCCCTTCGGCCAACTGGCGTGAAGCCAAATTTAGCGAAATTACGTATAATAAAGGAAGAAGAAATGAGAAAGGGTGGGATTTTAGGATACGGTGCTTTTGGAAATGTTTACAAAGGTGTTTGGGTACCCGAAGGAGAGAACGTGAAGATTCCAGTGGCTATAAAAGTTTTGCACGATGGTACAGGAGCGAACACTTCGAAAGAATTCTTAGACGAGGCGTACATCATGGCCAGCGTGGAACATCCGAACTTACTTCAATTACTGGCCGTTTGCATGACGTCACAAATGATGTTGGTGACCCAATTGATGCCTTTGGGCTGCCTCCTCGACTTCGTGCGCAGATACAAAGATAAAATTGGCTCGAAAGCGTTGCTGAATTGGTGTACACAGATTGCCAGAGGGATGGCCTATTTGGAGGAGAGAAGATTGGTTCACAGAGATCTTGCAGCTCGAAACGTTCTCGTGCAAACGCCTAATTGCGTTAAGATCACCGATTTTGGATTGGCCAAATTGTTGGACATCAACGAGGAACAATACAAGGCTGCCGGTGGCAAGATGCCGATCAAATGGCTGGCATTGGAGTGCATTCAACACCGAGTGTTCACCCACAAGTCGGATGTTTGGGCTTTCGGCGTGACTATCTGGGAGGTTCTTACTTATGGTGGTAGGCCGTACGAAAACGTGCCTGCCCGAAACGTGCCAGAATTATTGGAGAAAGGCGAAAGATTACCTCAACCGGCGATTTGTACAATTGACGTGTATATGATCATGATCAAATGTTGGATGTTGGACGCCGAATCGAGGCCTAGTTTTAAAGAATTGGCGGAAGACTTTGCGAAGATGTCCAGAGATCCTGGCCGATATCTTGCTATCAAGGGCGATAAATACATGAGACTACCTTCGTATACACTGCAGGTTAGTGAATTCGTAAATAGACAAATTTTAATTATACGATATTAAAATTTGTTCTTTAATTTTACAATAAAATTTGCAAATGAACAATTAATTTCAAATAATCTTTTAATAATTTGCAATAATTTGCAATAATTTATTTAGGACGAAAAGGAGATGATACGAAATCTTGCATCAGCTATGGACGGTCCCGAGGCTTTAGTAGATGCTGACGAGTATCTACAGCCAAAATCCAGGGCTCCGATTCCACCAGGACTTTCTGCATCCAGTACTTCCGGCTCTCCGCCAAACACGCCTGTGAAACCTTGCTGGCCAAATGGAAAACCATTAGCCGCCGACTCTCCCACGCCCCAGAATCAACAAAATTGGGACAGGGAGTTGTTGAGGTATGGCGCGAATCACAGGAACGGAAATGTATCATCGCACGAACCAGGAAATTCCGCACAACACGGGCATTACACGCCTCCGAACGGCCATTGTGGACATGTCGTGGGATCGGATAGTACAGCTTCGAGATATTGTTCGGATCCGTTGAAAATGATCGATGTCAGAGGTGAATTGATTGTTTATTTAGAATTTTAAATATCTTCTTAAATATTTCATTAATGCATCGTGTAATATTATTATTTATAAATAAGAATTAATAATTAATATCTCCAAATGGATGAAATTGTTGTTTACTTGTGATAGAAAGAATTGAGATCATCAATTTTTATCGTAATCTAAATCATTATGGAGTGACGATCGTTATAAATGCTAATATATTACATAACATAATGGCAACTTGTGGATGTACACAATGATAGATAATTAAAATTAATATTAAAAAAATATTAATTTCTCAATAATAGAATTAATATTATTTCGATAAATAACGATACAAATAAATATAGGAATATTAAATAACAATGTGTTCTATTATTATGTACATAGATTGCGATGTGACAGATGATTGTTTCGACGGTGAAGTGAACTCTGCTCATCAGCAAGCTCAAGTAGGTAATCTAAAGCTCGATTTGCCATTGGACGAAGACGATTATTTGATGCCATCGCCGCAATTGCCAACGAATACAACGCAATACATGGATCTCATAGGGGACTCGAAACCTACGGGTAAGCACGAAATCTTTTCCAAATCATCTCGAATTTAAAATTTATTAGAATGTAAATGATAATTCGTATAATTCTTATTGTTATTATCTCCAGAAATGGAACCAAAGCGAGTAAACAACGGTTACCGGAAGTATCCTGAATTCCTCACCATTCAAGGGAAAACATCGTTGGATAATCCAGAGTACATAATGTCTCAGGACGAAGGACCATTAACTCCGCAAACGATAGGTATTCCGACACCTGATCTGGAAAAGGTTTTAACCAATGGAACTTTTGGGTCTCAAGTGAGACAAAGGAGTTCCGAAGAAGAATCCGATCATGAGTATTACAACGATTTCGATCGCTTGGAACGTGAACTGCAACCGTTGAAACCCCTTAGGAAGAACGAAACGACCGTTTGATTTCAAGTGAAATAATGTTAGATATGAACTATAACATTATGATACTAGAATTCGAAAGCCAGGATATCGTTCAATCGTTTGTTGATCGAGTGTCTCAGATGAATTCGAGCGCAACAGATGAATACATGAACGTAAAATGGCATAAACACGAATGTATCCGGCTCCTCGTTCTTGAGGAAACTTCTTCACAGTGTACTTACAAAGGACACTTTGTACTCAAAAGTGCCGTGTTTGATTGTGATTAGATGTAAAACGTATGAAACTGTGCTAATTTCACTTTTCAACGAGCTGATTAGAGAATAAAAAAATACACGCGTGTAACGCGCGTCATGAACTATTAAAAAGCGTGCGTGCGATGAACAAGTAGTGCAAAGATAATCTTAATGTGCCATTTACCGTGGCTTGTAAATAAAGAAAAGAAAAAGTACTATCTACCACTTGTATAAGACTATTAAAAGTTTAGGGAAACGATGTGCAAGTAAATGGCATAAATAATTGTTTCTTTCCTATCTCTGTCTTCGATTTTTAACTTTGATGGGCCACATTCGCGCGATTTCGCTTTGTTTAATCTTTTTATATCTGTTGAAGTTTTTTTTTTCTTTTGTTTTAATAATATTAACGTGTTGAAATATAGAAAATTGTTTTAAACGCGCGGATGTGGACATTTGTCTGTCGAAAGAATAAAAATTATTACACACAAGTATCCTGTATTCTTCTCTTTCGTTCTTTTGTTTGAATTGTATATTTCACGCGATTGATTATGCATGAGCTGTCAAAAATTGCACACGGGGCTCTTCAGAAATTAAATTAAAGATCTGACGAAAATTAAAGCCTCTTCGTGGTGCGGAATATCAGTTCGCCCCTTGACTGTGATAAGAAACGTTTTACTATTACTCAAAGAACTATTTTACTCGGAGGACAAAAGAAACATTTCGATCGTTTATCCTCTCCTGCTTTCTCTTTTCTTCTATTTCTCTTTCTCTCTCTATATATATATATATATTGCAGTAAGCTACGACAGTACCAGTAACGAATTGTCCTAATTTACTGCCTGAATAGTAACGAGTTTCTTGAGTCGCAACACGAAGATCAATCGGAATCCAGGGATTCATAGAAATATTCAAAAGGACAATGAAAGAAATGGACGCTTGTTTCCCGAGATTCTTGTCTTGCGGCTCTACTTAATAAAATGTTTTAACGATGCTCTATATTTTTTTATGCCATCGCCTTTTGTATGTGGGACCAATGAAATTGGCCTCGGCCGAGCGCAATTATCTCGATTTTTATTCGTAGAAACGCGTCTGTACATAGATTAGTGATTAGCGCGTAAGATATTCTACATTAGTAGAAAACGGAAAGTACTTGAGTAAAATAAGTAAGCTGTATGTTTTCTTTTCCATTTCGAAAATGGGACGTACGAAAGAGAAAATACGTCACAAACGAAATAAACTAAGCGCAGCGCCGATATGCGAATTATATACGGGGTTGTGCTGTGCCGCGTAATCATAGGATTAGGACGTGCCATGTTGTGTACAGGGAACGCGCGGAAGAAAAAAAAAAAAAAGAAAAAATAATAAAAAATGGCGCACATATTTCGTTATTAGGGAGATCGTATTATATGATCGTGTTCAAATTTGAAATTTAAGAAGAAAAAAAAAAAAAAATAGATACATCGAGGCATTTGTATTCGATTAGTTAAAATAACATGTTTAAGCGTGCACGAGATTTACGATCTCATTCATGATGGTATAGTATCAAATTTTTAACAATGCTCGAGATTCTGTGATAAAACTGGGATCAATTTTGAAAAAAAAATTATTTAATAATAATATATTTTACGATATATTTTTGATAATAATAAAATTGCACGAATTTCTAATCTCGTCGCACGTGGAATGCATGCTCTTACGTAAAGGATGATAGAATAAAAAAGAATGTACATTGCGTTAAGCGTTATTAATGATTACGTTGACTTTTTTTTTTCCTGTAATATATTATATTTGTATCAATAATTGTGTTGCCGAACGGATCAACGTGTATCGCGAGAAAAAGAAAAAAAAAAAAGAATGAGAAAACGTGTCTTTCTCCCACATGCCTCTCCCGACATTATTCCTGTCCCTATAATTCCGTGTAAAATCAGCAGTGACAACTGCAAGCGTAAATTTGAAATTGTACAATACCGTTCGATAGCCGGGATAAAATAGTTGCAAGGAATTGCATTTGCCATTCGGTTGTGGACATAGAACTTATAAAACTTTATAATATCATTATATATCGTAAAGAAGTTATTGTAATAAAGAACCATCATCATTCTTACGAGAGCTCACAGTTTGTTTCTTTTTTTGCACCAACATTTCATATTTATTATTATATTATTATTATGTATTATATTTTATATTTTTTTTGATATACATAAATAAATAAATTTGTTTTTTTAAATTTACAATAAATTGCGGAAAAAAAATTACCGTAATAAAACGACTTATCGTAATATATATTTATTTATTTCAGGAAATTTTAAAGAAAATGTATCAAATTTTCATTCGCGAACCAAGTTGCTAAATATTTCAATGAAGTAATGCGAACTACTGAATTTAATTAATTGAATTGAATAATATTATAGTGCAGAACAAAACAAATTAATAAAATATAATGTTAAACAATATTTGAAACGTTTAAATGACCGGTATTCCCCCACTCAACGGTACAATTCTTGTAATTGTTCGTAGACGAATGAAACCATGCAAGAGATTCTACTACGTTGTAATTTTCCCACTCTCGATCTTTTCGTTTGTTATCACTAGTTACGTACAATTATACAGATTAGATAAACTCACATAAACTATATTTCGTCTGTTTTTGTACAATTTAATAATTATAATACGAATAAAAAAAGAATTATCGAATATAATTTACGAATCGAATTTTGATTTATAAATTAAATAAATAAAACGGTGAAAAAAAAGTGTTTTTTAAGTTAATTCGTTGCTTATTTAGCTTTGAAGCTTTTGATAAAACTTAATTGAATTATTTATTGAAAAAAACTCAGTTTGTAACAATGGAAACAATAAGTGATCCATATCGAAGACATCTTTTCGACAACGATTCTATGTTTAATGTTTATAAAGAAGAAACAACGAATTTATCAGTTGGTGCTCCCGGTCCTGACCTACTCCAATATTGTGTAGAAATGATGAAAAAAGCAACAGATCATCGATTGGTAAAAAGTTAAAAATATATAATTTTATTACAATACGTATTAATTTATTACTAATGATTTTAATGGTTATATTGAAAAAATATTTCATTTTAGGAAGAAGAAAAGAAAGAAGGAAAATATTATTTGTTTCAATATGGCATCACAGCAGGCTTATGGGAATGTCGTGAAGAATTAGCAAAATTTTTAACTAGACGTTATGGTGATCCTGTGAAACGTGAAAATTTAATTTTAACATGTGGAGCTTCACATGGTTTGCAACTTTTATTGAATACTATTATCGCTCCAAACGGAATAATTTTTGTAGAGGAAGTCACTTATATGATAGCCTTAGATGCTTTTAAACAATTTCCATTAATGAAAATAATCACAGGTATGTTTTCCAAATTTTTCTCATTTATATTATAAATTTAATTAATGTTAATAAATCTAGACTAATATTAATAAATCTATGCTAATCTTTATTTATATATAGAATGTAGAGAATGTAGAGAATTCAAGTCATACTAATATTTAAAATGCATTATATGAAATTCTTATTAAAGTTTTTAATAATTATATATTTATTTATTTATTATTTTTAATATAGTACCAATGAAAAACGATATGGTAGATGTTAATGCATTTGAAAAAATAGTTATGAAACAGAAATGTGACCATAATTTTTTAACAAATGAGCAAAAAATATTTTGGGCTATGTTTTATACAATACCCACTTTTCATAATCCAACTGGATCAACTTTACTTGCTGGTAAATTAAAAATTTGTATATTTTGTCCAATTTGTTAAAAATTTAAAAGATCTTTTTATTTACTTTTTTTTAAATAGAAAATTGTAAGCGTCTCGTTGAAATAGCACGAAAAAATTCTATAATAATCGCCTGTGATGATGTATATAACTTATTATATTATGGAGATGGTTTACCACCACATCGATTATTTTTTTATGATCAACCAACAGATTCTGAATATCGAGATGGCAATATTATATCTAATGGGACATTCTCAAAAATTTTTTCTCCTGGTCTTCGTTTCGGATGGATGGAATGTAGTCCACGAATTGCCAAAATTTTTAGACAATCGTAAATATAATATTTCTTTTCTATTATTCTTTTCATTTCTTTAATTATTAATATTAAGATGTATATATGACATATTGAAATTTAAATTAACAGCACTAATGAATTTAAATCTAGTATAGAAATTATTTATAACAGATATTTATTTATATTGCGAAAAATGTGCAAATGAAGATATGTAGATATCTTAACGATGATTAGTAATTTAAAATTTAATAATCAGATATTAAGAAGTTAATTATTTAAAGTTTAAAAATGATTTTAAAAATGATAAAGTGATTTATAATCGCATTATTTTCAAAAATAGAAATATTGTATTTATAAAGATTTAGTTGTTAAACAAAATATCAATCAATTGATAAACTGTTAAGAGAACTACAATTGTAAAAAATATTTTTGATATATAAATTTTTTAGGGATTAATTAATATATTATTATTCGATTTTTATAAATTAATATTTTATAATAGAGGAATCTTATGCAGCGGTGGTGCTGTTAATCATTATATATTCGGTATTGTCACAAGTTTACTACAACTAAATATACAAGATAATTACCTCGATAAATTAATACAAATATATAAGGTATGTTTCATGAAGTGAATTAAATTATTATTAATTTATATTTGAATAGTATTTTCTATTTCATACTTAAAGTTTAAAGATTATAATCAATATATATGCATATTTAATAAATTTAAATAAATTCTAAAATTAAATATAGATATTTCAAGAAAATTTAAACATTTGAATTTAAAAAAAATAGATAAATGAATGTATTTTATATAGGAACGATTATCTATATTATGTAATATATTAGATCATTGTTTACCACAAGGCTGTTCATATAAAAAACCAGAAGGTGGTTATTTTGTATGGATTCATCTTCCCTTAGGTAACATATTTTTAAATTACTTATAATAAATAAATTTTTTATATTAAAAGAAAATTTAATTTTTTTTAACTTATAGATATAAAAGGTAGTAATTTTATTGAATGGTGTCAAGAAACATTTAAAGTATCTGCTATTCCTGGAATACGATTCTCATATTTAGAAAAATCTCATAATTTCTTACGACTTAGTATAAGTTTTCATAAAAAAGAAATTTTAGAAACTGCCACAAGAACTCTCTGCAAAGCTCTTTTTAATTATATAAATAATGTATAATTATATATATATCAGAAAAAATATGTAAATAATAATATTTACATATAATTATATAAAAAATAAAAATTGTAATTTTTATATTAAAAGAAAATATATATTAATTATAATAATGTGTAATAGTTTGCCTATTGTTTATTTATATAGTATAATAATATATTTATTATAATATATATTGTCTTTTATATAATAAATAAATTTAATTATAAAATGTTATTATAAAATTTCTATTTTATAATTATTCAATTATCAATTATCTATANTAATATAAACTTTAACAAACTATTATTAATATTTAAATAATTTTAATAAATTATTATTAATATAATCTAAAATAAAATATGATAAAAACACAATCAACAATAATAATAATAATATTATATCATATACAATATTTATTATATATATATATTTTAGAATTTTATATAGAACAAAAAAATATATGATCTTATATTTATGTTTGTGCAAACATATAAAATATAAAAATTAAAATTATTCTCCTAAAAGTTCTTTTTGTTTTGATTTTAATAATTGTTCTGCTTTTTTTACATACTCTTTTTGTGTAGCGTTTATATAATCTTCAGCTTTAAAAATTAAATCTTTTGGTGCATTTTCATGATTTTTCAACTCTTTAATGTATTCATTTCTTATATCACTAATAATATCTTTGCATTTATTAAAATATTGTTTTGCTGTTTTTGTTAAAACTTCTCTATGTTCCTTTGTAATTCTATTAAATTTTATAAGAATATTAATAGATTAAACAAAAATAATAAATTATACATTTAATATTAAGAAAACTTACTTAGGTATTGGAATATAAATAGTTGTACCCTCTTGTTGTGGATTTAAATTCATTTGAGATTTTGATAAAGTTTCTAAAATATTTGGAATTATTTGTGGAAATGCAGATACATTTAATATCATCATATTAGGTTTACGATTAATTTCTACAAGCTCTTCAAGATTATGTTCTTCACCTTCAAATGTTATAGTTAATTCTTCTATAGCACCTATTCTTGTACGTAGAGGTAGATTTTTTATCATTTGATCTTTATATTTTTTAATTGTTCCATCAAACCGTGATATCATATTTTCTACTTTTATAACATTACGTATTTCATCAAGATTAATATGTATCACTTTTTTTTTCTCTTTATATCGATCTTTATTTTTTAATAATATATTTGCAGTAGAAAATTTATTTACATTATTCAAATTAAATAAAAAATTATTGTGTATATTTATTAATTTAAATGGTATTAAAGTATTTTTATAATTTCTTAAATGATATAAAGCATTAAATTCTATAATCCAAATTTTTGAAAAATTTAAATTTATCATTGTTTGAATATTTAATATAGATTTTTTGCGATCTTTATAACGTATTTATACACATTTGATAGAAATATATTAATTAATATTACAATGATAAAATTTCACTCCAATCGATGTTAAAATTAATGATAATTAACACGATATGATGAGATTAAAAATCCTTACTAACGTTTTACATTAACACAATTTGACGAGGTTAGAAACCAGTACAGTATACCATACACTAACTAGATAGCAGCATGTTCTATAAAATTATAATATATAAATTTAAATCAAAATTTAAAAAAAGAATATATAGTGTGCTTATTAATATATTTCGTATGTACATATAATATATTTATATTTTTCAGTATATAATAATATATATTATAAAAATATAATAGTTTATATTATAAAAAATATAAATATTTTTATTTAATACAATATTTCTTGTACAATTTTTAAAATATTATTTTAAAATATTAAAATAATCAATAATTAGTATAAAAAATATTAAATAAGAATAAATTAAAATAAAAAGATAAAATAATTTAAAAAATAATTAATATGTACTTGATAAATGAAACATGTTTACGTTACAATATTGTATTAACTTATTAATCTATATTAATTATTAATCTAATTAAAAATATATTTGAATATTTGAATATTATTAAAATATTTATTTTTAAAAACATTATTTTAAAAACATTTTAAATTCCACTAAAATTTGCCTTAATCATATATCTTGATATAAAAACAAAATAGTGACGCATCAATAATAATCAATTATATGTTTTGTAACAAAGTATTTTAATAGACTTTATATTAATATTTATAATTTATATCAAAAATGTAGATTCTTAAAATAATAAAATATGCATATAATAATAATATTTATAAAAACTAGTTTTGAATTTTTTCGTATGTTTATTGGTATGAATTGAAGTAAATTTTTTTTTTTAATGTTGTAAACAAATCATAAGAGTTCAAAAGTGATCTATCCTATTCTTCCCTTATTTATGAAGTGAATAAACACTTTTTTTTGGAATGAGTTATTTTCTAACTAATAGTTCTTATAATTTAACTGAAAGATATCTTTTCTTCAAGATGAGGTAAGTATTCTACGTTATTAGCAAAAAAAAAAAAAAAAAAAAATCGATTGAACATTTTTATGGATACAATTTATTAAATAAAATATTGTAGAATATATTGTGAAATATACAATTATACAACATAATTTGTGAAGAATTATATATATTTATTATATATAAAGAATTATTTTTATATATATTTATAATTAATGTTGATTTGTTTTTCTTACAATATTAGTTATTATTATAATTAAATTATTAATATATTCATTATATATATTATAATGATTATAATTGTTTGTTTATTTTGTTTATTTTGTTTATTTTTATAATTGTTTTGAATTATAATTGTTTTTGATAAAATATATTGTATTATAAATTTAAATATTTTATGAAAAAAAAATTTTTCTATTTTTACATATTTATCAATATATTTATCATTAGTTTTATCATTTTTCATTTAGTTTTTTTTATTGTTTACAGATAATATGATGTATATATAAATATATCAATAAAAATCATATAAATTTAATTTAATGCAAAATTATAATAATTTATTATAAATTTAATTTAATGCAAAATTATAATAATTATTAATAAAAAGTGATTATAAAATTGATATTATTGATATAAAGATAGAATTAAGCAATCTGTATTTAAAATGAGTAAAACACCAGTATCTATTTTACAAGAAATGATGGTAAAAAATAAGATAACACCTAATTATGAACTTATACATGATGGAGGAGGTTCACATATGAATGTTTTTGCGTATCAAGTAAAATGTGATGATCTTACTGCTTCTGGTATTGGACGTTCTAAGAAAGATGCAAAACATGAAGCTGCAAAAGCAATGCTAGAAATTATTGCAACACATAGAGGTTATTTACAATTACCAGCATCACCAGCTCAATCACCTGTAAGAACACCTTTACCACCAACAATTCCTGAAATACCAAGAATTCCACCAGATATACCATTTGTTAATGCAGTTGGTGCTTTACAAGTAAGTCATATTTATCTGTTTAAATATTATTGATTCATTGTAATAATATCAATATGTATTAATAATTATTATAGGATTTGTGTGTTGAAAACAATTTACAAGATCCTAAGTATCAGCAAATTAGTGATGTTGGGCCTCCACATGCAAAGATTTTTACTATTGAATGTGAAGTAGCAACTCTTAAAGAAATTGGTGTTGCAAAAACGAAAAAGCAAGCTAAACAGGAAGCTGCTAAAAAAATGTTAGATAAATTAACTGATTTAGTACCTGATTTAAATGATATATTTGACAAAAAAAAACAAAATATTGATCCGGAAATGGAAAATTCTAATAAAATTGCTAAGGCTCAATATACTAAACTTTCAAAATTACCTACAGCTAAAAAAGTTAATTTAGGTGTTAAGTTATCAGAATATCATATTCAATTTAAGTCTCAATATGATGATGAAACACGTAAAGAAATAATTGAAAGAATTTTATCTGTTATTCCATCAAATCAAAATCATGTTTCTGAAGAATGTATAGAACATTTAATAAAAAAATTTGAAGATATATTGATAGATATTGGTTTAGATTTTACATCTCTATGTATTCCATCTTCAGAAAATATCATTATAGCTATGAGAATAAATACATGTCCTAGTATTGTAGAACTTGCTTTAGGAGAAACAAAAAGTGAAACTAAATTACGTGCATTACAAAAAATGATAGATACTATAGTAGTTTTTTTGACATAATAGAATTAATTAAAAATAAAACAGATGACTTTTATGCGTATATTATATTTAATAAGAATATTTTGTTAAAGAATATTTTTTTTTACATATTTTGAAACAAATTTTGAAACAAATTTGTTTATTAGGAGGAAATTTACAGAGTTTTTGTTAATTTTATATTGAAATATTTGAAAATATTAATTATTTTTTTATTTTGACTTTATATTGAAAAACTTTAAAATATAAATGCATCTAGATATATCTATATTTTTCAAACATTTTTTTTTTTAAACAAACATATTTTTCAAATATAGATTTGTAAAATTTTTCTATCCAAAGATTTCTATTCTTCGTAATAAAATTTTTTAGAAATATAATTTTATATAATATAAAATTATTTTATTTTAAATATATATATAAATTTTGTAGATTTGTGTTTAATATAATTTTCACGAAATATTGTTTATTTTATTTTAAAATCAATATATTATAATATGAAAGATTAATTATTGTACTGTATTTTTTTTTCTTACAGAATTTTAAATCTCCATTTCAATATAAAAAATGCAGAAAAAAAATAGATGTAAAAAATAACTGATATTTCAAATAAATTTTATATTATTTTTCTTTTTTTCTTATTTAATATATTTATATTTATGTGTATATATTAGGATATTAGATCTATATTATGGAACAAAAAATAAAGATAATATTCTTTTTTGTTAGCAAAGGAAAATTGTTTTTTATATTAATATTTCTATAGAAATATTTAAGTTATTAAAATCTGAATTTGATCAATAAATATTTTAAGGTCACATATTACTTATATTATTTAAAAATTAATTATTTTTATGATTTTATAAATTTTTATTTAATATTTTACAACAATTTAATTTTTATTTACAGGAAATAATATTTTTTTTCTATATATAAATAATTATTTATAAAAAAATTTAGATTAAATTTGAAATAAAATTATTTCTTAATTTGCTTTTTCATACAGAATGTCATTTTTTATATTTTAAAATACCAATAAATTTATAATATTTATAAATTATATATAAAATCGAAAAAGTATTGTAATAGAATATAATGTAGATAAAAATCAAAAATCAATAAATTAATATTTATTCTATAAATGAACTATTTGTATCCGAACAGTTGTAAAAAGATTTAAGAAGATTTAAGATTAAGAAAATTAATCTTTTATTTTAATCAATTGCTAATATATATTTTTCACAAAAACACAATAAATTTAAAAAAAGTGTTAATGATTACATGTTAATGATTGATAAATATGTATATTAGAAAAGAAAGAAATGTTTGAATTCATTAAACCTATTAGTTATATATTAGTTATATATATTAGTTATATATAACATTTTTGTCATTTAATACATAAAATAGATAAAATAAGAAAATAATAGAAAAAGAAAGAATAATATTATAGTTGAGACATTTTATTTTATTTTATGTCACACAAAAGAGCTACACCTCGTAATGTCCAATGTCGAGGATTATGATCAGTTTCGAAGTCTATCGATCCGATGTATTTCGAATCTGTTCTTTGCGGTTTTCTATATATAGGACATTCATAAAGTTTTGGATCTTTTCCTGCAGTTGTGTTTATTGCATAAATATAAATTACTGGCATTTGTTCATATAGAACTTTCGGTTTACTTTCTATTAATTTGCTTGTTTTACGATCGAGCGAGGCTCCTTCCAAAAATAGACCATGAACGTAAACTCCTTCCTGAGGTTGATTTTTTATATCTTCTTTATTAAATCTTGTGATCAAATTTTGTAACACTACAGAATCAAGAGCCCATCCTTTATGCGCTCGAGTCACTTCCTGAAATATTCAAATTTATTATTTAAAATATAAATAATATTCTTTTCAATTGATAAATATTATGTAATGAAACATTGTATTACATCATATTAAAAAAATTAAATTAAATTAGGAAAATTAGATTAAATTGAAACATCTAACTTGTCGCATAGCTGTTAGAAATCCCTGAGGATTGAAGAAACCAGTCATCCAAAAGACCTTAGGTCTGCCATAAATACACCATAATCTGAATTGATAATCTCGTTCCAAAAGTTCCGTATACCAAAATCCCAATGTTGCCGATTCCCAGGATATTTTTAACCATTTTTCTGGAATACGAGCATCGTACATTGCATCTAGTGACTTACGCAAACCTTGACTCATTACAATGGTACCTTCGATAGCTAATTTTAAATCTGTTAAAGTATTGCGCACTTCTTTAATAACTTTGCTTATCCTGTAAATTTATAAAATTTAATAAGGAAACAATCTTTAAAAAAAGGGTTGAAAAAAATGTCATAAAAAATTATACCTGTCGATTTCTTGTCTTAAAAATATATTCATCGGTAACAGGGCTCCCATTCGTTGAAGCGCTTCTTTCACTTCGAACGAATTGTATTGTTTCGGTAATTTGGCCAACATGTCTGTGGCAAGTTTGTACACGACGTTCTCTCTCGTTTCACCTCCTTGCGTACCTCCTTCTTTGGGTTGAACGCTCAAAATCGTGTCAAGTATTCCTTTTGCCGTGTTTATTTGATAAGTAATATCCGCGTTCGGATGTAAGCCAAAAACTTCCGGTGTATCCATTGCAGGCAAACCATCAATATAATCCAAGTATCCTTGAAGATTCTTGGTTTGTGGTACCTTGTATCCACGATAAAATTCGAAACCAGATCGTAATAATACATCGCAGAACCAAACATGCGTAAATGTAGTTAACAATCGTTTATCGAAATCATCGGTGACTCTGCCACCGTATTGAACCTGATATTTATAAATAAATATTAAATGTTTCACTCCTACGATATTTGTTATTTTAGATTTAATATTATTTAAAATAAATTACATTTTCAATAAAGATTTATAATATTAATAAAATAATCAAACCTCTCCTAGCATATAGCAAACAGTTGGCCATGATACACCCCTTTTCGGATCCATATCATCCAAATGATTTTGTATAAATTGAACAGAAGCAGAAAAATCAGCCTGATTAAATTCATAAGGTATATTCCAACCAAGAGGTCCGAACTTTCTACGTTCCTGTACTACTGTATGTAGAAATGCAACTGCATACAACAAAGGTGGCCATTGCGATTGTGTACTATAATCCAATGTATCTTGTGTCATACCCTGGTAAGTTCTCTTTAAACTAGCTCTAATACCTTGCGGTGGTTCGTTTGTAAATTTAATGGCCATCTGGAATAATGGCATTACATATGATTATATTTTTATTACAGATATAAGATATAAGAGATATAAAGGAAGAAACCTGTAATAAACCGATAGGAAATTGCGAATGGACTTCTGTAGTCATCCAAAGCCTAAATGCTTCGTGTACAGTTTCTGTTTCAACTAAGGCATCCATGACTTCCGTGCAAAATGGAAGAGACAAATGAACATTTTGCAACAATACCCAACTTCCGGTGTTCATAGCATCGGAGATAAATTTTCGAGCATGAAATTCTTGGCCTTGACCCATGGAAACTGATCGTAATTCTTAAATAAAAATTACATTATTTCGAGAATAACTTAATAATTTCATTTTCAATTAAATTATCAATTTTCTTACGAATAGATTTTTGTTTTGCAAGTATTGTAATCTGTGGGCTAGGATCTGATCCAATCGAAAGTATACATATAAGCGGTGTTCTAACTTCAGATTCTAACCAAGTAGCTTCTAGATCCAATATCTTAGTTTCTCCATATTCTCTTCCTAATGATTCAATCACGTATTTTTTTGCCTGAGATAATGTCCTGTCTGGACTCCATGATCTGATTAAAAGTAACTTTCTGAATACGTCAAGTTTCTTTTGATATCCACAAGGAAGTTCTTCTTCTTCGGGTCTCTCTTTCTCGTACCATATTCGCCATTCTTTTTCAGCAAATTCAATTTTCGTCAGTATATCCGAAAATATATCCAATTTACTAATCTCGACCAAATTTAACCAAGTTATATCGAGAATCCACTTAAACGGTTTCGGGATAACTGCATTTAAATCCAAAGATGCACCACCTTTTATGAAAGCATTGAATTCCGTATGAGAAATTGCACCACGATGACAGTCTATCTTCATAGCTAGCATTAAGGTGAACAACGATTTGTGCCGTTCGTATAAACTTCTCAAAGTAAAGGCCCATACTTCGTACGTAAGATGTCGAAGAATTATGTTTATTCGTTCACTAGTAATAGAATTCTTCACAGATTTGGTAATGGAATTATCAAATATAGTCAAAAATTGTTTCAACGAATTTTGATACATTACGTTCACGTTGCTCATTTCTACAATAAGAAAATATAAGATAGATCCTCTTGATGCAACGGCACGGAATTCTTCGCGGGCTAACATGATCTTCTTTTCCGTTAACGCGGACACTTTTAATTTCTCGTTCACCGATTCTGCGGTTACCTTAGTTTCCCTGAGCACGTTTATAAGTGCTTCGTCGTCCACTAGAGAACCTTCAGAAGACGTGAGACGATGCAACAACGTACTTTCCAATTCCTTCATCGATCGTTGATTCGTCATCACAGATTCGAACAGGGCCACTCTTTCGGCCTCCAGATCTGATTTTTCCATAAGGATCACTCTGCCGAGTAATTGATCTTCTAATCCTAACATCGTGACGGTAAAATCGATTATCGATGTCTTTGCCGAAATTTCTGGACTGTACGCAGGATTTGGTAATTTCGTAGTGATGTATAACATAAAACCTGGCATCACGTCGCATTCTTTGTCACCGACGATCACCTTCTCGATGGAACCAGATTTAATGAAATTTTTTTCCAACACGTTATCGAGAACTGGATCCAGCTCTTCTACGATGTCTTCTATCAACAACGGTCTGCCTAGAGAGAGACTGTCCTCAAGATGAGTTCTGAAATATTTGTGATTGAGGGATGTGATCTGTAACTCGTTCATACATTCTTTGTTCTTTATCCACATTTTTCCTTGATTTTGAGGATCTACTAATAAAGGATAAGAGGATGATTTAGTCACAATGAGCGCGTTTTGCACCGACAATTCATCATTAGGTAATCCTTGAAGCGTCCATTCCGACATCGTTCCACTGTCCACGAGCATATTCGTGATATTTAGATTATCAGTGAATGGAATAGATTTGGTTGCCAAAATGTTCATCCAAGAAGACACCAAACTAGCTCTGTATTGTTGATTGTAAGGTCCGCAGTAAGACAGGAAGCCCGTGGCTAATAAAACATCCCCAACCAATCGTCCTAATTGAATTTTGAATTCGCTGCTTTGCTCGGTCCAACGTATCTTCTCACCACCTAACCCATTGATCAACGCAGTCGCGGCTGTCATTTTCCTAAGGCACACGTTTGCAGCTTCTGTCAATCTTTGTTTCTCTGAAACAGCCGAGTCGTATTGTTCTTTAACCGCTTGTAAAGCCATTTCTCTTTCAGATAATTCTCTTTCAGCGTTCGCCAAATCCTCCATTGCCATCTTGAGTCTTACTTCCTGTAACGCTAAATTAGCCTTCAATGGGAGAACCTCCTTGTTCACCGAATGGAAGAAAGCCATAGCCTTTGTCCAAGATAATAAACCCGCCACATCACCGCAAACCCGTCTGGCAGTTTCCATATTATAATCTTCCATATTAAAGTAAGGCTGAAGTAATTCGACCATCTCGTTGTTTATTATATCTTTCGGATAATTTTGCAATTGAAGTAGAAACGTGGTGCTAGCCATTAATTTTAAGGATTCCGCCCAAGAAGGTTTTGGGCATGATGCAGCCATATCCGGAATAACAGGCCCAATCTTGCGTTGAAATAGAATTAACACGCAATCCATAATTCTCATGATAAGGTGAGGAGGTCTACCCAATTTTCTCACGGTAGCAATATGAGCCGGTTTAATAGTGTTCAAAGCAGCCTCTGCTTCTTCCAATGCTGGTTTAGCAGCCTCTAATTTTTCTTCAGCCAATGCTTTCTCCTCTGCTATGCAAGCTACCAATTGTTCAGCTTTCTCCTTCACTTTTTGCACCTGATTCTTGAAAGCCTCTGCCTGCATCGCTCTTTCCGTCACTTCCAAGAGGACCGTTTCTGCTTTCTCAGATGCTTGTACGAGCTCTTTCTCCATCACATCGAGATCTCTTTTTAAAATTTCCACCGATATCGAAGCTTCCTCCAATTTCGCTAAACCGGTATCCATTCTCTTAGCTCCTTCCCCTAGTTCGTATTGCTTGCTCTGGTAAATATTCTTGTAACCACCGATGAAATTCAAGTATGATTTTGGCGTGACGTGAGTAGCGCGACGGAATCGTTGGAAATATTCCGTAGATGTCATAGAAACGATGTCTTGTATAGAGCCTAAAGCGTTCACCAGTTCAACTTTAACCTCGTTGGTACAAACTATGTTAAAATCGTGCAAAAAGTGTTTAGCGACTAAGATCAGAGCGTCTTTAGGCCATGGTTGAAACCAGTCAATGGTGCATCCGGATATAAGAGCTGGGAAACGTTGAGCACGATTTCTAAATTTCTCCCCAACAGGAGAGAAACAGAGTACAACGTGTAGATTTTGACAGGTTCTCTGAAGAAAGAAATCCATTACAAGCTCGTTGTTGATCGTTCGTTTTGGATTTTCACGTCTCAGGATAGGTGTCAATTCTGAAATGATTTCTTGCTGTTCGTCACGAGTGAACAAATTGCTGATAATTCCAGAGCTCAGAATATTGTTTAAATATTCCAAGAAGCCTTCCTCTTTAATATCCAAATCGGTGAATATAAATGTGGTACCCTTTCCTTGAGCTCCACACGTTCGATATAAATATCTTAGATCTTCTAAGAAGTTTGCCACGTTGTAAGATCTTGTTAAAGTGATTTGAAACGTTTTATAACCGGCGATGAAGGATGATAATTTCGTGAGACTTTGCTTGCCAGATCCTCCAACGCCCACTAACATTACATTCCCTTTCGGATGTCTAATGACTCTGGATATTTTGACCAAGTGTAACATGGCATCAGGGAAGAAGACCAAGTCCATTCCAGACCCTCTTTGCATTTCGTTGAATTGTGAAAGAAACATTTCTAATCTCTCCCTGAGAATCTGCTCGTCATAAACCGGTTCATACACTTTCGGCAACTCCACGTCAGTGTCCTCACCTTCTTCACCAGTTGGTTCTGGAGCATCTCTAAAAGTTGATCGTGAAAGAAGTAAAAAGAAATTTCATATTGATTCTTAATGTATTACACTTACCTCATGAAGTCCACAAATGCAGGATCTTTGTCAAGCATTTTACAATAGTCTTCTCCCAACATTTCATTCACAATTTTCAAAACCTCTTCATTAAACCAATTCTTATCGGTTTGTAAAGTGAGTCTATCACTGAATACGCGATTGCATTCGTGTTTCCACAACAACATGAGGACGCTTTCCTTGTCGATAACTGTAGATAGCGTACCAAGCATACCTTGCCAAACTCTTGACAAATCTCTTAGATTGAATATATAATGAAACTTTGCCGGTGTAGGCAATAATGTTGTTCTGGTTCTCTCCCAAAGTATTCTCGTTATAGGAACCATCTTTTTCACGAGATTCTTAACTTCCATTGAAAATCCTTTTTTATAATGACCCTCTGAGAGTACACCAAAAATTCGATCAATGGAAGCTTCGTCAGGTAACGTACAATTGAAAATGCAAAACTGTCTCTTTAATCTTTGGGGAATATCGTTTCTTCCACCACCTGGGTGACACATGGCTGCCAGAAATGTTATGTCTACAATGACAGTGAAGTCTCCAGGTTTCTCCAAAGAGTAAAATCCCTTCATGTCCATCGTCTGTCGAACGATTTCATTGGTGACTTGATCACCCCATTCGTTGATTTGAGGTAAATTTATGTCATCGATGAAGACCAACATTTTTTTCCCCCCTGGTGGACCGAACGTGTTACCTAGACGTTTTTCTATGTAACTTTCGATAGTTTTCTGAAATTGATACGGACTTGTGGCCGAGCTGAAATTGAACGATCTACTCAACGTGGTTTCAGGATTCGCTTTCTTCATATAAGACTTCATCATCACCGTTTTGGCCGATCCTTGTTCGCCTATAAGCAAAACTGCTTTATCTTGGCGACCAATTAGATCGATTAGGTATGTTATTCTGACGTTATCAGGGATGGGGATTAATATGTTGCTATAATCGGACGTTGAATATTCAGAGTAGACGTAATTGGTTACTATACTTGTCCACGTGTCCCATTTACCCTTTTCAGTGACGTAGAAATCGAATAGCTTAGCTTCAGGATATTCTTCCGACGTTGGCAAATCTAAACTTTCGAAATTCTGTCGGAGATAGACGTCGTATTTTTGTCTGTCTGATGTTTCCAACAGTGCTCCAATGCCCCATACTAAAGCGAAAACGTAAAAATGTTTCAGGTGTTCAGCCGTCATCGGTTGTCTCTTTTCCTCTTCCGTTTCCTCGTTTTCCTCTTCTTCTATGGACGTTTTCGGTGGAATTAAACCTTCAAGAAGACACAACATCTGTCGAACTATGTTGCATTGTAAAACATCTATGGTCAGTAATAATGCTTGAGTGCTCCATGAATAGATCTATAAAAATATTATATATTATTGTGAGTATTATTTATAATTTTATATTTTAAAAATTGTTTCGTCACTAACAATCTGAGTAAAAATAATTTCTTAAAATGGAGATATTTGAGAAAGAATATATTAAAAATAGGAATTAATTCTTTTTACCTGTGCAAAAGATTTCTCGAAACACTGACCGAATACTTCTTGTTCCAGAGGTGTTCGATTGTTCAACCAAGCAGTCACCACAGGATTCCAATCCAGTCCTGATGAACTCATGTACACCATTCCATTACGGGATACCGTTGCCGGGCTTGCATTATCGATATTATGAGGCTCAAAGATGATTTTGCAATTAGATGACATCGATAATCGATCGCCATTTGCAAGGGTCAGAGTTTTATTGTCATCCAACACGGAATTTAAATTCTCGATCCAAATACTATCAACAGGTCCATCGAGAACCAACCATACGTGTTCTCCTTCTTTCAATTTCAACGTTTTGCGCCACAAAGCTGAAAATATTCCATCTGTCCAATCATTGGTTGCCACATCCAATCGTCCAAACATTTGTGCTGCTGTTATACTTTTCGGATTCATTCTCATTTCTCTGAAATAAATATTTTATAATCTAGACGAAGCAAGTTATGTTACTGCATGAAAAAACGATTTTTGGGCGATTGAATTTTTGAATTTCAGAAAAATCATTTGTACAAATTATTTTATTACCTATGAAAATTACCGCATTGCGTTAGAGCTTTCATCAAAATGTGTATACAAGTGGTTTTTCCTGCACCAGTTGGACCTAGTGTCATTATTCCATGTCTCACTCTTTGTGTCTCGTATAATTGTATCAATTTTAGCACCCATGGTGGATGATATATCAATCCAGCTTCTTCTACTTGCTGATTAATAGCAGCTTCCAATTCTGGATAGGAAGTCTTTTCAAGAGCTTGATTTGGAAAGAGATCAGCCACCAATGAGATAAATAATGGTTCGTCCTCATCTGAAATTAGAAAAATTTTGTAAGTTTTTTAACAGATACGAATATTATAAAGTATATACATATATTATAAATATTTACCTATGAGTTTCGAAAGATTCATATCTCTTAAAACACGCATAACAATGGTGCTTTCAGAATCTTTCGAATTCACCCTTTTTGCCGTTCCTAATGTCCTTAGAACTGATAATATATTTCTTAGACCGAAATCGTAGTGTACCTAAATAGAACGAATAACATATTCGATTTATTCGTCTATTTTTAAATAATCAAGATATGTTATAATAAACAGATAAATAATTACCTGTTTTGTAAGTTGTTCTTCACAGAGTTTGTACAAAGTGTAAAATTTCCGAGCAAGCGTGATATTCTCTAGGAAACCACAACTGGCCAATTTTACTCGAATAATGATTTGTCTATCAGGTACCATCATGGCGACAGTACGGAATTGTATCTTTAGATTTTCTGGAAGTTCTTTCCTGCCAGCGTATCCTGGATTCTATAACCATTCATTTCAATTAAAGTCTAATTTTTATATCCAATAGATTATATATTTTTGAAACATATCGTAATAAAAATAAAATAATTTCAATAATTCTTCATATTTAAAAGAACTGTTATTTAAAAATTCGCAAATAAAAATGAAATTAAATATTTGGTATAAGAATCAAATAAATTGATGTATATTTTGTTGTAAAATTAATATATATAATATTATTAATGCTTATATCTTTTTACCATTGTTATAAATATTCCAAGTTCAGGGCACATGTCTATTAGATCTCCATCGGTAAAAATAAATTGCTTCTTTTTCTCCTTTTTCGCAGCCAAAACGACTGCAACTTGTTGAGCAGCAACAGACAAAACTGGTAATTCGATTCTGTTGAATTCGTCAAAACAACCCCAAGAACCACTTTGTGCCAATCCCTTATATATTCTTCCCAATCCTCTATAATCCATTTGATCCGAACAATTGAACACCACTACGTATTTGGCCAAGGTTTTTCCCATATCTTTGACTGTTTCTGTTTTGCCTGTTCCAGCTGGACCGCAAGGCGAACCACCCATAGACATAGATAGTGCTTGGGCTAAAGTTATGTAACATCTGTAGAATGATGGTACATAAATTTGAGAATAATTTGTTTATATTGATTCATTAATTAGACAAGTAAGTTTTATCGATACAGTTACCTATCTGTTAGCGGAGTAATCACGAGTCGTTCAGTGCATCCCAAATATTCATTTTGATACGTAAAGTTTACATCTGTTATGCAGATCGATGTTTTGTCGAGGTCTTCTTTGAAATAAAATCTGCTTTGCTTCAACCATTCGAAATCGTTTATCGATCGTACATTCAAACGACACTATGTGGAACATTTTATAAATTGATATTTTTGAAAAACGAACAGAAATATTATATATCGTGAAAAATTGGATATAAAAATTTAATATTTTTTTTTTATAATACTTATATATATAATTTTCTAAAATAATAATTTTATAATATAATTAAGATTTAAGATATTATGCTTGAATCTTTTATTATATTATATATTATATTATAAGAAAATACAATTTATATGTATTATTAATTATAAAAAAATTATTCTTTTATAACTTACTAATATATCAAAAATATCACGTTGATGCACGTGAATAGTGATTAAAGTTTCGAATTTTGTTCTTTCAATTTTCGCAAGATCTCTGGTAGTTTGATCGATCAATGTATTCAACAAATCCAGAAATCTGTTATTCGTTTCCGCCATGATCTTTTTATCCGCACGAGCTTGAGCCAAAGCCATTTCACTATCCCTGGTCCAAATCATTTGTATTCCTAATAAACCAACCTGTGCAGGCATTTTATCCAGATAACTAAGAAGATTGAAATTCATATCATTAATCATGAAGTAACTCTGTCGGATTATCGAGTGCAAAGATTGTTGCGAGGTGTGTAAAAGTTGCATTAGCCATGTTTCCACTGAACCTTCCGCCCTTACAGCCTTTTCGAGCTATATTTTAAACATTGATCAATATATCATTTTTCATTGTTAATATATTTCATTGATAAATAAATATTTCAAAGTACTTACCAAAATTGTTTCACCTTCGGATGAAATAATGGCGATCATTTTGTTATATTCGATATCATGAAACTTCACGTAACGTGTATTGTCAAAAATGGATAGTAGATGATTCTGTATTGTGTGAGAATCAGATGCTTGACCAAGTATCTCCAATAAAGCAGGATCTGATACGAAGAAAAACCTTGGAAACATCATACGTTTCTTTTCTAAGTATCTGCAAACACGTTTTAATTATTTTCTTATATTACATCACTATACATCAAATATATTGAATATATCTAAATTAATTAAGATTTATATATTATGTTTTAAATTCTGTTTTTCTTGGATGACAACAAACATGATATATAACATAAAAAATATATATTCACACGAGAATTTAAATTCCATTAATAAAAAACTTACCCACTAAGAGATTTCTGACATAATTCCAACTGTTCTTGCAGATGAGGTAAAAGCTGTTTAAGTAAATCATCGCCCACACAGCATGGCACCACTCCTGGAGTCTCGTGTGCCCTTTGCATGATTTTCTGCCAGCTTTTATCAATCTTACCAAATCTTTTCGCCTCTTTGGGCAATTGCTTCGCTATATCACCGCCAACGAACACAGCTTCCAGATAAACCCACATATTCTGTACTAATAGCCATCTTTCTAAAATTTCATTCGTGTTCGACAGATCGGTAAGCCATTGTTGTATCTGTTTACGAAACGGTGCATTGTATCTATTCGACATCAAAGAACCAAGCACCATCAAACTGTCCTCGAGTTGGCCAATCGTTTCAGCAGTTGTGTCTCCTCTCAACAATAATTCTCCTCTGTTGTTAAACGTCATAAACGTCAATTCGTGGGACGACCATTCGTTCACCACAGTTCTTAATTTGGCCTCGATATCTTTTTCTTTCATAGCAGAGATGCAAATATCCTCGATATCCTCTTTGTATTTCAACAACGGCGCCTCCAGAATATTTTTCAAGCAGAAACTCTCGCTTTCAAGATCGAACGAATAATCCGTCACTTCTATGATCCTGTGCCAGTGACGAGGTTTCATGGCTTTGTTGGCCATTAATTCCAAGAGAGGACACATGTCGTTAAAATCGTCGATGGTTTTCTTCAATGCAAAGAATGCCGGCCATTCTTTCAGACCTTTCGGTAACTTGCGACACCGATTTTGAAACTCCATTAATTCGTTGTTTATGTCCTCGATATTGACCTAGATTGCATTATAAATATTCTTATCTAAATTTCTATATTATAAAAGTGAAATTTTTATTTCAGAATATGAAGAAAAATAGAGGGAAAATGCTTTACCTCGCTCCATGGAATATCGTAGTAACTGTTCACTCTATCAATAACATCATTGTACAATTTATACAATTTCTGGAGCAAATTTAACTCCTTTCTTATCTGCGAAAGTTCAGGATAATCAGTTGTGGGCAGACCGAACAGTTCCTCCCCGCTCTGGTAAGTCTGCAATTTTCTCCACATTCCATCGAATCTATTTTGAAACAAAATCTGTCTATCCGAAGCTTCTCTCGGACTGAGGCCAGGTTGCATAGGCCCAGAGGATCTGTATTCCTCGCAATACATCTTGTTATCGATACGAAAATTCTCGAGATTGATTCTAAGATCTTCCTCGAATTGTGGTTGCAACTTCAACAACAATACGTGAGTTTCTTGTGCCCTTGCTAGCAATTGTTGCCACGTGTATCTCAAATTGTCGACCTGCTCGAGACATTCTTGATCCACTGGCACTTCGTATCTCGTGACTATATTGAAGGCTTCCTCGATCGGATCGATTTTTAGTTCCATGTCGACCTCTTGCTCACGAATCTTCTTCAACGTGTCCATGATAAGACGTATATCGTCCAGATCGCGTATCTGACGATCTAATTTGCGATCCATCTCGTTCATTAACGCATAAACGTATTCCATTTCTCGGCGATATTTCTTTTTCATTGCTTGCCCAATTTTGTGGGTACATGCTGTGGACATTTATATTATTATTTATATATAGATGCATATCGTTTTTTATCGTATTTATTAATTCATTTGTGATTTGAAATTAATTTTACTTTTACCTTTAATTTCCGTGTAAAGGCCATATTTCAATTTCTCCGTGGAGACAGCAATTGATCTTCCAAAAATGACCATATCAGGCTCGGTGGCTAAGAGGTCTTCGAGTTCACTGTGTTTTCGAAGCGTAGCTTCAAACTCGGGCAAAGAAATTTGTAACAATTCTCGCATACTTTTCTCATTTTTCCATAAAAATTTATATGGTTTCCATCTATCGATAAATTCGGCAAGATCCTATGGATTTACATTGAAACGAAGATAATTCGGTAAAATTTCATCATTTATTCTTTATTTATTCTTTATTTAAGTTCATTTATTACCGGCTTGAATTCTTGCATACAAGTGTTCAATATTGATAATAGTTTCATCACTTCTTTATTATCCATTACCATCGCGTGAAAATTCTGCTTTTGGACAGGAAAAATCGGTCTTTCTTCAGAAATCATTTTAAATAATCTTCGCCTTCTTGCTCTTGGATCTTCTTGCTCTTGATTCTTCTTCGCTGCTTGCATTTGAGCACGCATCACGATGTCTGCGAAATTTTTCCTCGAATAAATTTGATTCCATGTACTCTGAATTATCAAAAGATATTATCAATAACAAAATAACGAGTTAGATTTAGTTTATACCTGTCAAGCAATGTCGTTCGCTATGAATAATTTAATAAATATTCTTTTCATTAGATCTCTGAATATTTCATTCAACGATTTGAATAAAAATCGAATTAAATCGCCCATAGCGTCTCATAAACGATATTGTTTCGATATCTCATTCTTGATAGCAAAAAGATTGGATAAAAATTTTCAAGAAATCTTACCTTGTTAACTCTAGAATTCCATTGCGATACACCTCTCGCAACACCAGCGATGATTTTGCCAATTAACGTTAAAACTTCCTGTACATCGTCTAAGCTAGGTTTCACGGTCACCACTGGTATCATTAACGTTGCATGAAGTAGAAATATTGGGCTTGGTATCTCGTCTGTTCGAAGGATTATTTATTTATTTATATGATTATTCGCTAAATTTGAAGATGTTTCTACATTTTGTCGAATAGAAAAACACCTGGATCGATTTCTCGAATGAATCGCTTCCTAATGGCGTCTAATGAACCTCTGATGACTTTTATCAGAACGTCTACAACTTTTCTGGAGTAATATCTTCTCATTTCGGATACGGCATTTCGGACCATGTCTTGCATTCCCTTTGGCAAGCTACCAGGGCTAGTTAATAATTGATGAGGATTGTCAAATAGATTCCAAACTAAAGACCAATCTTGTTGGACAGTTTGATCTATCACCTCTTCATTTTCTGTAAGCTCATTCCATTGAAAATTAATGACTCGAAAAATATGGAAAATATGGTTTATCATATTTTAATTAAAAAAGAGAAAGGAATGGTAGATTATGGTATAAGTAATTCAGGAAATTAATAATTCACCTTCGATATTAAAAAACTCTAATTGACTGGAATTAGCGGTCTCTTTGAAATTTTCTTTGGCATTCTTAACAAGATCCAGCACTTCCTCTACTGCCTCTTCCACCATCATACTTTTACGATACAAATCTACCGCTGCGAGTCTGCATATTTCTTCCGTTTTCTCTACGAATTCCTCTATCGTCCATGGTTGATCAGATTCTGGTATAGAATGCAAAGTAATCTTTTGCATAGCTGTTAGCACCTGTAAAATTCTTGGAAGGAACGAAGAAAATTTTTATTCAATTTCATAAGAATTTGTCAATCAGAAATTCCAAGTAAGATAATTAATAATAATATTTTATTGAAAAATATATATTCTTTAATTTTATTGAATATATACTATAAAATAAAAATTCATACCTGTTATCATATACATCGTGAACCCTTGTAATGAGTATATCAAATTCCTTAATCTGCTCTTTGGTATTCTCATAAAACTCCTTCCATTTTGGATTGGTCCAATTTAAGGAAGTCAAACCAGGTTCCAGCAATGATACAACTCGCACCAAATGCGGTAATAGCAATGGCCTCATTTCCAATTTCACGCGTCTTGATGTGGAAACCAACTCTTCGATCATCGATTGAAGAGAATTTGTGATCAACGTGAAATAGTTTTTTTTAGCTAAAATCGTTAATGCTACGATAGGAATTTGGAGATTCAATTTAGCCAAACAATCAGCTTCTCGAATCAGAAGAGAGACTCTTTCTTCTAAGTTAACTTTGATTTTTCCGGACTTTTCGTCTATGGTCAGCAGAGATCTGGATGATTAAAATAAAATAAAGTTTTCGTTTAAATTTAATACAGATGGATAATAATAAATTTACTGTTTTAGACAATCCTCGATGACCCAGGAATTTTGATGAGTCCAAACTTCAGATATATCTGACTTGTATTGATTCAATATGCTGATGGCATAATTATATCTTTTTTCTAATTCCATACTGAGTGGAAGTGTCTTCAATACTGGGTGATTAGAGACTGATGTAGCTAATTCATCCAAGTGTATTCTAAGTAAAGAATATTTTGAAAAAATAATATACAAAGAATAAATTTCGTTTAAATTATTTAGAATAAGTATATAGGATAATTTTTTTTTTATTTACTTTAATGAATTTGCCCAAGTTAATCTTCCAGCAATGGCTGGCATATGCCTTGGTAATGGTGGATCATCTCTTTGTCTTTTGAATAATTTCAATATTCTGTCCACTTCTCTATCGCAATATTTTACTACTATATTGTATTTTTCATCTAACTTAGTCAAAGGTACTTTTTCACTGACCTTAAAAATATTAAATAAGGTAAAATTATATACGTTTGACAATTTAAGAATTTAAAAATTGAGATTTATAAATTTGAAAAAAAATTAAATATTTAAAAGACAATCTAAAAATTCTAAAAATTCTAAGAATTTAAAATTTCAAAATATGAAAATCTCGAGAATTCAAGAATCCAGAATATTGAGAAAAATTTAACAATTGAGGAATTTTAAGAATTGAAAAATAAATATGATTCAAAAATTAAAAAAATCTTGTGCCTCTTTACAAATATTGTTATGTACAATTATTCGTGCATTATTAATCAACTATAATACGCCACTTTACTTTTTCGAATCGAGTTAAAAATCGTATACCCTGAAGAGTTTCCCAAACATCTGCATAATTTTTTTCAATAATATTACCGATGTTTTGTTTCAGGGTATCAGTTTTTGTCATGAAGTTATTGTAATCCGTATCAAATTCAGTATTTTTTGGATCGAGATAATCGTAATCTTTGGTGGTAGCAACCTTTTCAGCTTCTTCGAAAGTTCTTATTGCATCGTCTAATGCTATTGAAATAAAAAAGATAATTTAAATAAATTAAAAAGAAGAGGAAAAGTATTTATGAAAGAATGAAAAATGCTATACCTTCTCCTAATAAAAGGCCCTCCATTCTTCTTTCAAAAAGACTTTTATAATCTTGTATCAATTCGAACATGGTTAAAATTTTTCTTATCCTGTCGCAAAAGGAATCGAATCTTCCAAACACGTGAGTCTCTGAGAATGAGAATTCTTCTTCGGTTATTGCTGGAGAACATCGAACTAATCTGTAAGTTTCTCTGTAAGCTCTGAAAAAAGTGATAACATTTCTATATTTAAAAAAAGGCACAGATTTCAGATTTCAAAACAAAATATTAAAAGATAATCAATCATAATTTTAAATAATTATATTCATAAAGAGAATTAAAGAATACAAAGCTTCCAATAATTTTTTTTTTGATAATAAGAATTAGAATAATTTTTTATCTTTTCATAAATGAATTATACATATTATAGATATATACTTGTTTAGTCTCAAACAATGCTTCAACTTTGATCGTGCAATTGCTCGATCTTGACTCCAAACAGTTTCACGACTTCTATTTGTGACGTAATCTCGACAAGCTATAATCATTTGATTTGTAATCTTTATCATTAATGAACTAGTTCGTTCTGAAGTGTTATAGTATCTCGAAACGCTGTATATTAAGCGGACTGTTTGTAACAATGATACGAGGGAATCTCTCATCTTTACCTGAAAATTATGTGATTTGTTTTATTTAATATAAATAATTTTCTTTCGTATTAATCAATAAATAATTATAGTTCTTTGTGTGATTAATATATGATTAAAGATATAATATATGTTCAAAAATTCAATTATTTTAAAATTATTTTTTTTGAACAATTATAGTGCTATAATATTATCTTACTGGATCGTCCAAATACAAACAATGACAACATTTTTCTAACGCCTGTATGAATTTTGCATTATCTTTAGCTTCATTGTAACAATAAGTGACTTCGTCCTCAACGTCAACCCAATCTTTTATTAACTTCGAGCGTGCAACTTGCAAGCAGAGAAGAGACATTCGTATTTCATGATCCTAAATATTAATAGAACGAATTACAATTTAGTTGTCAATAAAAATTGATAGAATAATATATAAGAATACAAAAATAAAACCTGAAGTTTATTGACTAATTGACTGAACTGAGCACCTCTTCTTTTCCAGTATTCCAATTCCTGTTGTGGACCAGAGTTGTCATTTTCTCGTTTCACCTGTTTACTTTCCACCATGAAATTTTTCAATAATTTAATCCACGATTTTACTCTTTCTTCTACAATATTTACAGCGTTATCTTTTGCCATAAACGCTTTTGCCTCTTCGAAGTTATGTACTTCCCCCATTAAAGCTTCGCTATCGTCGAATACACGTCCCTCCTGAGCCACCTGTTCGCATACTATAAGAATTTTTAAAATATAATTTACATCAATTATATATAATTCTATCATTACCTTTCAGAGCGCTGCAAAAAGATCTTAAACCTGGTAATAAAAGATTTTTAATCATTGGACAATCGTCCTCTTTCTCGGAACCAGGATGTGCAAGTGCATCCATAAAGACATGTTCTACTATTCTTTGTATTGCTGTTATTATTTCCACTTTCTTAGTGTCTATTACACCAGTATAAAGATCTTTCTGGAAACCTTCCTCGGGCAATTGTTTCGAGACGTTTAATCTAAAAGAAGTTTCAAGTTTCATTCTGTTTCTTCTTCATAATTTAAATTTAATTGTTAAAATATACTTTAAATTAATATTTTTTTTACCATAATTTTTATATATTCTATGTACGTTCACCTGTTGAATAATTAAAAATTCAAGGTGATTCAACTTTTGTTTAAATTATTTTTTCACGCAGTAAATAATTTCTAATTAATATTTAGCTGTTTATATACTATAGAAATTACCTGAACATATAAATGCATATTCCAGTACAAGGAACTTGCCACCCATCTGTAAGAAATAATTTCTTTTTTCTTGGTTCCTTTGCTTCTTTTTGTTCTTTCACTTTGGGTACAGGTGTATTTGGACTTGGTCTAGAACTCGAACCTTTACTTTGTATCTAGACATTGAAATTTTACTCAATCAGTAAATTTTATTATTTACTAAGTTTATTATTTTCATTCAAAAAATATAACGATTGAAATTTGAACCGTTTCTGTAGGATGTAACGTTTCAGGTTCCTCCACTTCCTGATAATACCAGAGAAGGGTGGATCTCATGTGTGGCAAGAACAATTGATTGATTTCGTCGAGCATATCTCCCTCGAAAACGTGATCCATGACTTCGTGACGTGATAGCTGTGTAGCATCCATCAAAAATTGGAAAGCGAATTCTAATCGGGGATCCATTTCCCCACGTCTCGCCTTTCTTTCGCATTCTTCTCGACGTTTCTATGAAAGAAATTACCAATGATATTGAATTATTTTGCTGTAATAACGAATTCAATGATTTTGCCATCATTGATCAGACATTAAGTATATATTTTACTGGTTTATTGAAAGTATGATACGATTTATTACAACAACAAGTTTTCCTTAATTATTATTATGTTTTTTAGTATTCTATTTATTATCATTTTCATCACCAAATCATTCCATTTTAAAATAACACGAAATTCATTTGTTTTAGTGCTTCGAATAACAAAAAAATAAAAGAAATATCAATCTAAAAAGCAAAAGAACGATCAACCTGGAGAACATCACCGGTTCCTTCTTCCTCACTATCTTCTTCAGAATTCTCAGATCTTTGTTGAACCATCAGAGCAGGAGCTTGCACGAACATGATTGATGAACGAATTGAACCGAGACAGAGAGAGAAAGAGAGAGAGAAAGAGATATAATTTCTCGATAAAGGAACTGATAACACAATGACGTTTTACCAACGATTGAAACGTCGATTCGAAATGATTTGTAAGCACTAAGCGAATATCCAGTGCCACGAATTCGTGTCTGGTACCACCTTTCTATGCATCGTTCGTGTCGTGTGGGAATTTCCGCGCGATTCTGCCACCAGTATAGTCGATACTGATACCACAACGTGTGTATTCTTCTTTCGTTGTTGTAGCATTAAACTCCAACATCAGTTCTCACAAGTTATATAAGAATATATCGATGGAATATTGACAGAATGATTACAGTGAGATTATATTTATTGTGTGATTCTTTTTTAAAATCGATATTAGTTAATTTTGCAATGTGTTATTTGTGCTATATACGATAAAAAAATATTGTGATTGTAAGTTGTTGATTATTCTAGTAATATTGTGAGTAAATTGATGATTCGAAAGTTTGGTATTCAACACTTTTGAGATTAATAATACATCCCAAAGTAATATCTTCTATAAAGATTGTAAGATTATCATTTTTAAGTATTATTAACATAATACTTATAATACTAATATAATATAATACTAATATAATACTAATAAGAATAAAATCTTATTAGAAATGATATATTTTAATTTAAAATTTATTTTTTTTTATATATTATCTTATATATAATCTTATTTGATATATAATTGATATTTCTGAATATTGCCTTTATTCAAAGTTAATATTTGTTTAGATTTACATAATTTTTTTCGTTTTCTTCACTACTTTTTATACATATGGTCGATGTTGCATGTTATTCTTTTGCTTTTTAGATTGTATTTAAAATATGTAAGTAGATATGTGTGAAATTTGATTAATAAAAAAATTCACTTAAATTTTTTGTATGGATCTGTAAAAAAATAATAATTAAATTAATAATATCTAGTATCTGCTTATAATACACATGATTTTATTTTGTAATTGAATCATCAGATAATATTAATTTAATTGAACCAGATTTTATGATATCAAGTTTTAAATAATAATATATATCTATCTTAATGGAATTGATCAGTTCAGTTTTTTATATACAGCTCTTAAATATATCATAATACATTCATATTATTGATCATAATGAAAAATCCAAACACATACATATTCATTATTATTAAATTATGATAAATGTCCATAAATATATCTGTTAAAATATATTTGTCAAAGAAAATCATTTTGTAAATTAAACAATTATTTTCAACTGTTCTACTAGATCACATTAAATTATCCAGCATTGTAAAACATCAATAAAAATTTCATAGATATAAATCAGTCATTGTATATCACGAATACATACATACCTTTTACTATATCGCTGTTATTTGTCAATAATTTCATTTTTCTTCCAGATTTAAATATTACGAATTATAAAAAATGTATGTACCACTTCATCGATTATATAAATATCGAATGATTCATATCCTTATAGAAAAATAAAACTTATTGATGGTTATTCTAGCGTAAAATCGATTAAACCGGTATTAAATATGATTCGTATCGTATTAATCAACGAGCACGCGAATATCCTTTTAACATGAAGATCCTTTTAACATGAGAAAGCTGTATCGCTATCGTCGTGTCGATATTCGAATAACATTTATAGGTACATTAAGAATATTTGTTACATCCGCTGTTCGAACAACGACACGAGCTTTTCCCGCATTTGCATATGAGAGTGCACCATTCCTTACGTGCAAGAACGCAGAGAATCGATCGGCCGATACGATAAAGTCAAAATCACACGAGTCTTCAAGTTTAAAATGAATCTCGCGTGAAGCAACCGGTAAAAACTTCGAGAAAACGTCGAGTATAGTGCTCTATCGTTATCTAATCAGGATCTAAAGATAGTTATCAGCTGAATAGCTTTTGGTAAATTCGTTCGTGTAAAATGGTATCCTTATTTACCATCTCCTTAGCAACCACTCGTTATCGTATTAATCACTTATTCGTTTAATCGTTCCTGATTTTTAGAGATTATTAATTCTGATCAAAAATCCTATTTGAGATTATTCAAGGTTTATCCTTTTGCTTACTCTGGCTTCCTCTATGGTTTCCGTCATTTTCACCAATTCCTCCTCCACTATTTTTTCTCCCTTGTACCGTTTAAAACAATCCACGTCCTTATACAGTTCATGCCGTAATGCGACATTAACTCTGTTACCCAGTCTTTTAGCCAACAATGCTTCCCTGTCTCCTCCGCTACCCCTTTGTTTCCATTCCCTCCCGCAGTTTTTATATGTATCAGTTTTTATATGTATATATTAATAGGGAAATATAAAGTAGGGAAGCATAAAATGTGCCGAATTTCTGATTGCTAGCCAAGAAGAATAAGTATTATTGGATTAAGAAATGAAAGAAAAAATTTAGAGAAGAGTCTGATCTATATATCTGTTGTAATTGAATGGTTATTGAATTACTATCATGATAAGTAAAGGAGTAATGGCTTAGGAAACATACACGTGCATGTATGTAATAATATGTATATACTAAATGTAAATATGTATGTACATATGTAAGAAGAACATAATAGTAAGTATAAAATATAGATAACATATGAAAATATAAATATATATATGATATATAAAAATATAAAAATATATATAAAATATATATAGGATGTACAAATTAAAATTATTCTTTTTTTTTTTCTTCTTGTATTATTATATCTATTATATATTCTATTATATTTAGCAGTGTTATATTTATATATAGCAGTTTATATTTTAGCAGTTTATATTTATATATATTATTTCTTGTATTATTATATCTATTATATATTCTATTATATTTAGCTATTAGCGCCATCTCTTTGAAAAGTCCTCAAACTTATCATAAGTTGCGAAAGAAACTTATCGACAGCAAAGTTTTAGTAGTTTTTGACTTGTGGCGCCATCTCCTGGAACGTACTAAATAGAAAGTTCAGCACATCTCAAAGAGATGGCGCCACTGCTTACAAATTTCGCAAAATATCTTTAGTTTGTGGCGCCATCTCTTGGATAATGCTAAATAAGAAGTTCAATCTTTTTCGAAGAGATGGCGCCACTATCTTATACCATAATCAATTGACTTCTTTTGTGGCGCCATCTCTTGGAAGACACCAATTACGAGGTTCAGCGTTTTTCGAAGAGATGGCGCCACTGTTCGCTGCCTTTGATTTGTGGCGCCATCTCTTGGAAGATGCTAACTACGAGGTTCAGCGTTTTTCGAAGAGATGGCGCCACTGTTCGTCGTCTTTGATTTGTGGCGCCATCTCTCGGAAGACGTTAACTACGAGGTTCAGTGTTTTTCGAAGAGATGGCGCCACTGTTCGCTCTATTTGATTTGTGGCGCCATCTCTCGGAAGACGCTAACTACGAGGTTCAGCGTGTGTCGAAGAGATGGCGCCACTACCTTATACCATTATTAATTGACTTTGTTTTGTGGCGCCATCTCTTGCAGAATGCTTAATAGGAAGTTCAATCTTTTTCGAGGAGATGGCGCCACTACCTTATACTATCTTTAAGTAGTTTTGATTAGTGGTGCCATCTCTTTGAAAAATGTTGAACCTTCTGTTTGTCATATTAGTAAGAATTTATGAGAAGTTTCAGCATTTTTTGGTAAGATGGCGCAACCTGTTAATATTAAATGAAATAAATATTAAATAAATAAAATGAAGTTTATACTTTTATACTTTAGTGTTATATCATATATATATTTTATATATATATACTTGTATGTTTCTTTCAAAAGTTTTAACGGAAAAAATACAATTTAAAGAAATTAATATATAGGAGGAAGTACGTAAAATATAAATAAATCTTATTGATAATTTGATAGCTTAAAGAAATAAATATATAAAAGATAAGCATGAAACAAATAAATATATTTAATTCTTATTAATGAATATATTAATAAATATATTAATTAAAAAATTTTAATATATTTCCTTCGTTTAAAATATATTCTCTTAATAAAAAATTTTGTTATAAATTTTTGCTGTTAAGCTTTTAAATTTTTATTCTTCAGTTTTTTTTCTTCAATTTTTTTAATTATATTTTCTTGTTATAAAATTATAAATATGGAAAAATATTTTTGCTGAAAACTTCTATTTAGGAGAAGAATATAAATCATTAAGAGATGATACATGAAATTTTTCTAAAAATTTTGAAAAATATTTTTGTTCAAATTTTCTTTGAACAAGTAACTTTGTATTAAAGTTATAATACAATTTAGAAGGAGATAATTAAAATTCTTTTATCATCTTCTTTATTCTACAGATATGTATCGTTATCTTTAACAACTATCATTTTTTATTTCTTTTTCTTTTTTTTTTATCTTTCATTTAACTTTAAATCAATTATAATTTCTCTAAATTTTTACTGTTCGAAATTTCATAATATAATCCTCATCTTTTGCTAATTTTATTTCAATCCATTGTATGGTGAAAACTATCTTGATACGAGTATTTTTTTGTTTTAATAAATGAGAATTTCAATGAAAAGATTTCATAAAAAAAAAGATCTCAATCAATTTTCAACACATCCAGAAATATTTACCGTATCATTCCATCTCTCTATTGCCATTCTCACTACCACAAATAAAAATACGAAATAAAACGTCAACAATTTGTCTAAAAAGAATTAAGAAACTGAATCTCAATATAAAAAAAAAAGAAGCAATGAAAAGAAAATCACCGAATGATGTCGAAGATTTGCACACACTGGCAATAAAATGGTATCGATTGGTCCATGAGAACAATGAAAAAGACTGGCAACAATTCAAAAGTTTGCCAGCAAGTATCGTTTCCAGGAACCCGTTCAATGGAAGGGGTTTTTGACCCTTTTCCAGCCTCGCGTCGCCGGTTCTGGACCACCACCGGCCATATATATCGACTAATGTCGGCGTATTGACTAATAACTGGCGCGCTATGCAAGTAGTACCACTCAGTGTCAGGACGGACACACTTGAGAACTCACGGCCATATTTACGACGCGCATTCTCCTCGAATACGGGGGTTAAAGCGCATTTATGTAACACGTAGGCTCCTTCGTCATCGCACGACCTACATTTCTTGGTTAATGTCTGGAAAAAAAGGGATCATGAATGCGAAAGAGGTCACAGGCGTTTGTAGAAGAACCGTATCCAATGATGTTTAATTCTTCTGCTGCGGATCTCGTGTAAATTGCATCTTACTTATTCTTGCTTGGCGTTAACCCTTGGTAAACAATACTCTTCCTTGAATTTTTATCGTCCTTGGAAAAAAATTTGAAAAAATTCTGAAATATTTATCGAGGTATTTAATTTAAACGATTGTTATATGAAATCTTATAATCTCTTTTTTTATTTCTGAAGTTTTTCTTCTGTCCTTCAGTAATTCAGCTTTTCTATAGAGGATTAAAAGCGTTAAGAAACGTGTTTTAATAAAGCTTTCATTTTTATTTAAATTTTTGCTTCTTTTTTTCTTTTGTTTAAATTTATTATTAGAATATAACACTTATAATGAATTAAAACGGTTGTATGTAATTATGGAAATATATAGAATATATATGGAAATATATAGAATCTCTTTAACTATATTGGAAAGTGAATATTTTAATTATGAAAATCAATTAAAATAGAATTTAAATTATTGAATAATGCAATTGTTTTAATATAACAATCGCTTCAAATAAGATCGATTTTGTTACTGAATAGTTTTATAAATATTTTTATGGTAGAAAATATAAAAAGTAAAAAGCCATTATTTCTAAAATTATCAAGTAAAAAGGAAATAAACCAAAATCTTTCAAAATTTGTTTTTCTCCACACTTGTAACATTTACGAAATATAATATATATTATAAAATCAAAATTATATACAAGATATTACAAAAAATAAATACTATCATGCAATTTTAAATCCAAAAGATAGATAATAATTAATTTCAATTGACATTTCATTTTTATTAAAAAAAAGAAGAAAAAGAAACAAATGTATAAACACGTTACGTGTACAAATTTCCATCATATGGAACAATATATTAATAGTTATATTAATAATTATATTATATCTGTTTAAGGATGTTTGAGGTAAATGAATACAAAACATCGTATCGAGTCGTATATCGAGTGAAATTTGCGATATCTACGATCTCGCCGTTTATTATTGGAATATCATCTTACTATTCTATTGCGCTAGGACAATAATCGTTAATATTGTACCGTTATCGTCGAATTTCGTATCTAGTACACCCGTCATTTCGCTCGGACAATCAGAATCAGTCCACCGTGATCCGAGTTCCCTTTTCTTGCAAGTTTTTCAACGCATGCAGGATGAAAGCACGCGATTAACGCTTCTTCAAACATCCACGCACGAATTTTCGGGATCTTTTTGTCTTTTTTTTTTTCTTTTTTTTTAATCTTTGTATATTCAAAGCGTATCGATGGTACACCGCGTTTAAAGATTCGATCTTAATTCTAAGCATTGCGATAGACAACAGGTAAAGCGTGAATAAAACGCATGCTTGCATCCTAACAACGATCTTCTTGCGAGTTTTATATTCCTGTTTTTTTTTTCTTTTTTTTTCATTTTTTTGATTGCTTGCGCGCGATTCGAGCATTTCAGCGATCAAATACAACATTTCTTGTATTGAAAAACATAGTTACTTCCACGATTCTATATATATATATATATATATATATATATATATATATTATCGTAATAATAAATGGATATTGATTAACAAGATTCCTTTTCTTTTTTTATCTTTTTTTTTTATTTTTATTTTTAAAGATGTTTTATTTGCAGCGCTGAAATAACTCTTTAAAAGTACTCTCGACCTTACAGGTGGAACCTCGAGATTACTATTGTACTTTACATTCGTATGCCTGATGTGGTAATCACGATATCGATTATATCGATAAAATATCCTATTCCAATTTATTTCACGGAATTCGAACGGAAAAGAAATTATAATTTACATTTCGAAAAATGATCTTCGATGAGAGAAAACAATTTTCGATGGATCATTTTCCAATCGATCTGTTCCTTCTTGTACTCAGAATGGATAAATCCATTCGATGAATGTATCGAAGGAATGTATCGATCGGATGCGGTCCACGCTTCAAAATTAAATTGTCAAAATCGTTGAGCCACGAAAATGATTCTTTTCGCGAGATTTCAATGTCGTGTTTATCACACGAGGCCGTGCCGGTTTAACATCACTATGATCATCGATCGTGCACAACCACGTTATGGACGCCAGGCATCCATGTGGGTGATCGATCAACCTTCCATTTTAACAACCGCTTAAAATATGCAATAACAGCACGTCCGGTGGTGAGGTACGTTACAAAACTAGTACAAAACTAGCAGCTAGGTACAAAAATGTAATTAATCGTTAATAATGGAGGCCGCCCGGAAAACTGCCAGGGACCATATCTCGCATATCCTCCGTTCCTATTCAACCATAAACTTCCCTCGCCATTTTGTTTCGTCGTGTTATTTTTATTCACGTTGCGTCTGCAAGACGGGAAAATAAATATAGTGTACAACGAGAAAAGAAAACACAAAGGGAAGCAACGCTTCGATTTTTCTTTCTCAATGCAGGTACTGGGTTATACCATTCTTTCCTTTTTTTTTTTTTACCTTTCCTTTTCTTTCTTTTGTTTCGCTTCAATTTCGTTTTATTTTATCCCTTCTTTCCTCTGCTTCGTTCCAGTTCTTTCATTTTTTTTTTCTTTTTTTCTTGAGCGACTTTAAAGTATTTAGAATCTCGTTATCGCTGAGGAATTTAATACTGCTCGGTTTGGCGGTTTCGCGGATGCACGCTGACACGAGTGGAACTCTTTCTCTCTCTCTCTTTTTCTCGCTTTGATGGAACAAGACCGGAAGCTGGTATTTCGAACGGTGTTCCCTTTTAAGCGACCACTCCTTCGCCTTTTGTGTGGCGTGACGGAGTAATTGAATTCTCGCTGGGGGGAAGGACGCGTTTCAAATTGTTGAAAGCTCGCGTTTCAGAAAGATGTTTGTTATTTGAAAACGATGGAAGAATATTTCATATGCATATGTTGAATAAATGATTGAATATATAGTTGCTGAAATAATTATTTCAATCAAAATATAAATTAGATTTCAAATTTACGTCGAAGAAGAATCATTTTAATCTTTGAAGATTCTATAATTTATTTTTATAATTTTCATCATATAGAATAATTGAAAGAATTATCTCGATCGATGTAATATCGTTTAAAGAAAATAATAGGTATTATTTAATTATTTCATTATAAAATAAAGGCTGGATTTGATGTTTTATCCTTTTAGTATGTTTATAAAGCTTAATCGTATCCTTAAACGAATTTAAACATTTTGTATTGAATTTTTTTGAATAAATAGTATAAATGTATCTAAATTCTAAAAGATAGATTAACATATCAAAGTTATTCAATTGGACCATATAGAAGTCAAAGTTGGCTGATCTTATTCAGATTAATTCATTTATCTTTGAAGAATTAAAAGCGAATCATTCATATTGAGTTTAAAATTAAGAAATTTTCACAAATAGGGAGTTAATATCAATTTGATTTCTGAATGGGTCAATTATTGCACAATTGATATAATTTTTATGAATGAAATAAGAAGATTAAATGATTCCTCTTCATGTTTTTAAGGATGAAATAATTTCCTTGTTGCGTATCTCATTCAAATATATAAAAATTCTGATTTTACTAAATCATTTTATTCAAACGAATTCAGCAGAGAATAGAATTATTTAATCCACGAAACATTTATCCAAAATCAATTTCGGTTTGTTGCAGTTACTCCTATGTCAGCGTGCATCTGAGACGTTGCATCATAAAAGTTTAAAGTTTTGCAACGACGGATCTGGACGAAAGAACCGCGTCACACGCGATCTAATATGTACATACACATGAAGAGACGTTCGGAGCAAAATCATAGCGTATTTTTTTTTTTTTTTTCGTTTTTTAATCCATTTATGTGCCACGATGAACCCCGGCTAAAAAACTTGCGGAATTTTTGTTATTTATTTAGGATATTGTTTATAGAGAATATTAATATATAGACGAAAAAATATAGAAAACAGATATTGGAATTATTGGACGATACGACGAACAATGGTATTCTCTTTCCTAATTATGTCCTTAAATTATTCAAATTAAATGTTATTTTTCTCGATAAGAAAAGAAAAAAAGTCGAAGTTTCGTTTCTCCAAAGATTGAATTTGACAAGTCAATATTATTTATTAAATTCTATCTTGTCATTAATGGTTGTTAAAAAAAAGAAATGTTTCATGTACACAGGAAAATTGTAAATATCGATATCATGGCTCGTCGCACTGGCAAATAATTCGCACGACATGTTGTTCGTTCATAGCAAATTATTAATACGATAAAAATCGTACAACTGTCGTTAAAATCTGCCAAACAATCGTTCAATAACAAGTCGTCAATCAATAAAGATTTTCTTTCTTTGCTTTTTCTTTTTTTAGTCGGGGTATTGTTTTACATAGCTAATGTTTCAACTATAACATAGTCAAAAAATTTTTTTTTGATTCAGTTCTATAGTTAAAACATCGTAACATGACAAAACATCGACAAACCGTTCCCTCGTTATTTTAAATCCATTTATCCCCCCATTGAACAATGGCCGCTATCGTGATATTTTGCATTCGTATAAATTATCGAGAGAATGTTTCGACGTTTCTTAATATCAGCGTTTTCAGAGCACCTCCGGGCACCTTAACCCTTTAATTTAATAGCTTGGTATATCAAAATGGCACGATAAATTTACCGTCGCGCATCTAATGGTATTCGTAGTCCTTTTACGATTTTTATTTTATCAGAAGAGCCTTATAATTTAGTAAAACACGAAGTCTAGAGTAAAAAATAGAGTAGAAGCTGAGACTTTCTAGACACCGATTTGCGTATTGGATTTCTTTTTAAAGGGTTAATGTTCATCATCCAAGAAATCTCAGGATCTTGCTCATCTGCTTGCATGTGAGCATTGCATTTTGTAGCATAACGGGAACAATATTTTCCTGTGCTTTTCTTTCTCTTTTTCCCTCCATCTTTCCTTCTCTCTTTCTCTTTCTCTCTCTCTTTCTTCATTTTTCTTTTCTTTTTTAATTAAATGAAACTTTTCAAATTTTTCTATTGCCAAAAAATCATTTTTTTAATATTTTTTTCGTTGTTCGAGGAATCAAAAGTTGTTTATATTATTAGAATTATTTTAAAGTAATATTTTATAAAAAACAGGATAGAATTTATTTATTAATTTAAATTTTGTTCAAAAATAATAATATATGTACAATTATAGAAGTTATTCTAAGATTTGATCGTGTACGTATAAAATATTAATTATTATTTAAGATAATTTGTTTTCTGCGAAGAATTTCTATGAAAAATTTAGATTATTTCTTACTTAGTATACGATATGTATACAAATATCTAGCTCAATACACAATTCTTTTTCTTTTTCGTCGTACAATCGAATGCGTAACAAAAACCTATGTTTCAATCAATATTATGTCTGCTTCTGAGAACGTTCTAAACCTTGAGAACAACGTATACACAAATCGATGAAAGAGTTTAACTTTCATGTGACACATTATTCTTTACAAGTATTTCAAATTTCTAAATCTATTTTATTATTTATTTCAGATAAATGTAATTAAATAACAGCATAAGTATTTATCTCTCATAAATCGTTAGATAAATTATTCTATTTATTTTTAAGCAAAAAGCATCTTCTTTTCCCAGACTATATCAATTTATTATATTTTTTTCCAATTATTTAATCGATCAAACAGTTACATTTATTAAGCTGTAATGTATAAAATATTTGTCTTTTTCAATTTAAATAAATTTTTACTTTTTATCAGAGAAGAATTTATTAATTAAAGTACTTACCATTGAAATATTATTTTTAAAAAAATATTCATTTAAAGTTTATATATATTTTTCATTTCGTTTTTAAAATTAATATCGCTAAAAAATTTTGAAATAATATATAATTTTATTGAAAAAATCTTTATATCTTTTGAACAAAAATTAAAATTGCTAAAGTTTAATTTAATTATTTGTTCTTTTGAACAAAAAAAAGAAAAAAACAAAAATCAACATGAGTCCTTATTGTTACGAATCCTTCATTTCATATAATACAACTTGATTTCACTGAAACTGTCACAGAATCATCGACATTTTCCCCAACGGAACACTTAATTACACGCATCTTTTCATCGACAATTACATATAACGCATACAACGTTTAGAGCAAGGCATAAATATCTCCGTCACGGAAACGTCATGCAGAGTTTCGTTACATAAAAGCGTTAGCCATGCAACATTCGTAACTGCGCTACTTGAACAGCTGAGTTTATTTGCTACAGAAACGGTCCGGTTTATAAATGAACCGCGCGTTTTATTAATAGCCGTTGCTTTCTCTCCACCCACGGAAAATGTTTTCTCCAAGTTTTTGTCCGTTTTATATCGCGTTTCTTGTCGATTTGAATAAAAACTCGAATAAGAAGATCTTTAAATTAAATTCCTATCTCGAATACGATGCGAAGTTTCGAGAGGAAATTTATGGAATAATAGAGTATCACCACGAAGTGATTCGACTTTATCAGCGATCCTTCGTCCAATAATTTTACAACGAATTTATTATTTTTTTCACCTATGGCTCTTTCATAATTTCTTAGAATGCGAATACATTTGAGAGTAAAACTCTCGAAAATATTTTTCGTAAATGGATACTGCGTTGGAAGTGATTGTCCGATAGTGACTTTCACTCTCAAAATAGTTAGTGACAATAAATGTCGAAAGTAGTTCTTAAATGAATTTGTACTTTTTTATTCAATTAGCCTTTATTCAATTAATTTTTATCGCTATCGGTCGTTCGATGTTTCTTGACGCGATGAATGATGAAAATTTAATAATTATTTTGATTAGAATTTGATCTTATATATGATAGAAATTCTTGATTTGTATCTAATTTTAATATTTAACAATATTTGGAATCTTATGCGTGTAAATTTTTCTTTTTTTTTTTTTTAGAAGCAAATCTAGAATTGAACTATAAAATGTTTTCGATTCATAGTTTTTCTCTTAATAAAAATTACTCTCTCTTAAATAGAGGTAATTTCATTAAAAGAAAAATTGAGAAACGTTATAAAATTATACAATTGTACAAATTTATAAGAGAAAAATTGAATAGATTAAACTATTTGTTCATGTACAAGAGAATATTAGAATTAATATTAGAATTAATATTAGAAGAAAAGATGCATGAATTTTATTTGATGACAATAAGGAAAATAATTAGAAAAAATTAACTGCTTAATCTTAAAGCAAATTAAATATTAAATATTTAAATATTTCTCATCTCTGTAAAAGTAATCTTTGAATTTTTTCTTTTTTTCCATTAAAGAACTAATATATGTTAATAAATAAAATTTAAAAAAAAAGAATAATTATGAAAAATGTTATTTAACTTTTCAAAAATTCTAAGAAGCAGACTACAGATTTTTATAAATATAATTAAATAAATGAAATTTAAATAGAAATTCCTTTCATTCATTGAATGATCTTATAATGACCCAAATGCTTTGCATACTATGAATTTTATATATTTCCAATCAAATGTAAATTTTCATAAATGTACAAGCAATTCTATATTTTATTCACAATGTTATTATTCCTCAAACAAAAAGTTAAAAAAGTTAGAATAAAAAAATAGACAAAATAAACCTGTCACTCGTTGTTGATTAAAAATTAGAAAGAGAGAGAGTGGAAAGAATTCCGATCGAATGGCCGAGTAGAGGAGGAAGCGCGTTATTAAAAAAAAAAGCATATAACCATGGCGATCGGAACCCCATCCTCGAGTTCTCAATTTCACATTGGGCATTCTACTGGCGCGCAAATAGATGCGGCGTCGCATTCCGTAGAGGCATCTCCGTTAATTGACCTAGTATTCTCTTATTATTTTGCGTCCTGTTTTTATCATTCTTCTTTCATACACTTTTTTTTCGATCGATATCCATGTAATCACATTAACGTGATCGCAAGCAAATCGTTCGTCCCCCGATTATCTATTTATACGTTACTTTTTTTCTTTTTCTTTTTTTTCTTTTTTATCTCGACTGGCTAAGATACTTGTTTTGAGCTTGATCTTACCACGTAGATACATGTAATGTAGGCAACGATCAGTTTCCGTCGGGAATGCTCTCACGAAACGACGGAGAGGAGAGGAACGCGCGAGCTCTCCGCATTTCGTCGATTTTTCTCTCGAGAGCGTTTCGCGGAAGAAGAAGAAAAAGCAAAAAAAAGGGAGATAAACAGAGCGTCGCCGCGATTTAATCAATTATAGCGATTCATGTCGAATGGAAACGTCGTCGAAAGGAAATTTCTAACCTCGAAGAGGAAGTTAGATCGACGTATTTGCTAGTGAAGATAGCATTCCTATCGAGAATCTTCGTCAAACTGAGCTTCGATTTCTTTGAACTGTACTTCATGCTTCTTTCTTCGCGTTTTATCGAATTAAAGAAAATTTTTTTTTAATAATAAATTAAAAGTTTGTACATGTATATATGTAATATACGTATAATTGATTATTTAAATTGAAATTGTATAGAAAAAGGAATTATGCGATTTCTTTATAGGTGATATGAATAGTTTAAAGAAGTGATGAATCTATGTTTTTTAATTTTCTTTTCTGTCTGGTTTCTTAATTTCTTTTCTCTTTTTATTAGATTCTTGATTAACACGCGTGAATATACGATTCGGATTGAATTGAACACGTTTAATGATAAAAGATAATTCCGTTGACAAAAATCTTTAGTTTTTTCGAAGTTTATTATTGTGGTTGACTGCTCATTCATTTTAGAGAGAAATTTATTTTATTATACTTGGCTGAAATCATGCTTAGTTGAAAATTCGTTTTCCATTTAGTAAGAATGATAAACAGTTTCAATTGAAATGATAAATTGATGCTTATATATGAAATGTCATTTCTTCAGAGTAACATATTAGTTTCTTTTTTATCATTGTATTTAATAAGTTTTTTTAAAACAAAAAACTGAAAATACGTATAGAAACATTTGAAGAAAATATTTTTACAAATTATTTATTATCCTTTATTTTCATCAGATAACGTTTTAATAATTAATAATTATTAGAACTGACATTTTACAAATCATTTTGAAAAAAAATTAAAATTCTACCAATTATTTAATTATTCTATTCGACATAAAATTCGATAAAAATAAAAAAGAAAAAAAATGACATTTTATATACATCAATCTAATAGATGAATTGAAGATAGAGTGAAGATGAAGTTTTCAAATGTCAACGGTCAAAAAAAAAAAGGAATTCTTTCCTTTAATCTTCGATCGTTCGTTTATCGAACATTCGTTGACAAGAATTCTTATTTTATAAATAATTTTCCTAAAATTTACCCCACATTTTGGAAATCCGACTGGATCGATCACACGTTTGTCATCGTGGACGTCGTGGTAGTACTTTTCGGAACAAAGAATCTCAGTCTCAGCCTCCGAAGAGGACTCCGAGAGAACGGTGGCGGATGCAAGAAACGATCTCGAATACCGTGAGATGAAAAGCGATGCTCTAGGAATGGGGCGCGTGTTGTAAAACGCTCGCGCGCAAAAGGAAAGCGTTTCCCCTCTTGTTCTTGTAGGCGTTTGGCGTTTAATCGTCGTCGTCGAGGCCGAGCAGCTCGGGCGGAAGTCGTCTATGCCGGCAGCACAACGTCAGACAGAGCACGCGAGCCGCCAATCGAAACTGCGGGCTCAGGGTTCCGAGGACCACCGCTTTCCAGAAACTGTTCGTCACCCCCAGCCACACTACCGCGAAATGAAGAAACGGTACCTGGAATGTGACGACGATATTATGCGAATAAATTGAAATATTTGATGATATGTCGTGATTATCATTTGTTCCATTATTTTGAGAAATTTATATTTATAAAATATTTAATATTTAATATTTAAAAATGATTCTCAAATTTCCAAGTATTAATTTAATTTGAATAAAGATATTTTAGTTTATTTTTATTGTATATTTAAATTTATTGTAATTTATTATAAATGAATGTTTTGTCAAGATTTACCTCGACATTTATACAAATTTTATGAGTGATATTTATTATCCAATCGTGATATAATACAAACCGGATATCATATAAGATAATTTATTAATCATTAAATATTTACATTTCAATATACTATAAAAAGTCAGTGAGATTGTACAATATAATTTATTAGATATTTGTATTATCGTAATAAGTTCTTTAAATTTAAATAACACAGAAAAATAAATTTCTTAATAATCTCACTTTAAAACTTTTTAACTTGATATTTTTAAACTTTTTTTCAAAAATTTGATGAAAAGCTTTTTGCTCTATAATTGATTAAAAAAAAAATAATAATAAAGAAAGAAAAACAATAATTTAGTTTGTATCTGGTTACATATAAATTTTCATATTTAATCCACGAATAATACGATTTTCGATTTTAAATAGAAAATATACTCTTTGAACCAATGTGTTATGAAATTTTTATGCGAAATCTACCTTTCAAAGAGAATAAATACGATTTCTCATATTAACATATAAAAACTGATCTTTCTCGCATACTTCCTCGCATATTCACAAAAAGAGCTTGACATTTAAATTACCTGCGGCGGTCCGTTAACGACAGCGTATATCCGGAGACCGGCATACGGTGCCCAGGATACCCAGAAAGCCATCACCAGGACAAAGGACATGATGTGACTCGGATTGCTCAGGTTTTCCGAGAGCGCGGTCGCGTACTCCTTGTCGTGTATCAGTACGCCGGATCTTAGCCGCCTCATCATAGTGAAGATGTAGCAGTAAGTGTAGACGATGGTGATGACCGATGGGCCTAGCACGAGGATCGACAGTGTGATGGTGTAAGCAGCCATGTTGCCCCAGTCGAGCATGCAGATGAACGCCTCCCGGTCGAAAATCGGCTTTTGGAAACCTAGGAGGGGCGGGCAGCACATCATCGCCACGCTGATCCACGTGAAGACCATCCAGCATTGGCATCGGGTCTTCGTCTGCACGGTCTCGTAACGCAATGGTTTCCTGTCGAATCGATACTTTAATCATGAACTCGATTTAAACGTAAATTCCAGTCAATTTCCAGGATCGAGACTCAATTTTAATTTTATTTGTGATATTGGTTGACGTTGGACTTGAACGTTGGAGAAAGTTGAGGGTTATGATTGAGTTTATAATACATGGAGAAATAAAGAGTCAAGGATATAGAGTTGAAGTTCTAGTGAATAATGGATCATTCGTGTATGTGTGTGTAAGTTGTTGATCGATGAAGATGGAATGAATTAGAAAATTTGACGAAGATTGTTGAGATTTCAATTTACCTATTATCTTGATATTGATTATCGCTCCAACTTGAATTTATTTTATTGCTCTATATGTTGAACATATGTTAAACTAAGATGTATTATATTGCTGTAGGGCGTTATTAGATTATAAATAATATTAAAGAAATATTTAATCATCGTATACATTATTTAATATATTTTAAATAAAACAAAAATGTTTTATATTCATGTTGTTCATTGAATGTTCTTTTCAAATTCTACTTGAACATCTCGTTTAATTTTGTTTTTCATATTTCTTCTATAAAAAATATAATAAATATCCAAAAATTTTTGAACATAGCTTTATAGAAAAGAATGAAAGAAATTGAAACGTACCTGATAGCCAAATACCGATCGACGGAGATCCACATGAAGGTGTAAACGGATACCGCCCAGAGAGTAACTTCCAAATAGCCAACGAGACGACACACGATGTCCCCGTAGACCCATCTTCGTACCAGCGCCGGATACACCGAAAGCGGAACCACCAGCAGACCACAAAGAAGATCCGCCGACGCGAGAGACAGCAAGTAGTAGTTTATCACCTCGGAGGGACCTGTGCGGTGTGATGCTCATTTGTATTTATCTCGAGTGTGAACCACATTTCACCGAATGTTACAGTATTCGTTGCTTTTTTCACTGCTCTGTGGTGACAGAGTCAGAAAATTAAAAAAAAAAATCCGCAAGGATGAAAAAAAAGAAAAAGTTGTGGCATGATGAAGTAGTAGGATTATATTTCAAGATAATGAATTTGAATTTTAGAATATTTATTTATATTATAATTATATTAAAACTATTAATATTATATTAGAATATTGATTATGTTAAAAAAAAGTAAATGTTTGAATCTATGGATATTATATAATAATGATTAATATAAATTTGTAAAAAGATTTTGAAATTAAAAATAATTAATAATTTGGAAAAGTATGAAATATAATAAATATTAAATTACTTAATAAAGATATAAATTAAAAGAAAAAGTTACATACATTGTTTATAAAAGAAAAAGAAAAATATTGTTTTTTAAGAAACAAGTCTATCTATATCTTGATGCAATATGTAAAATCAATATATATATATATATATATATATATATATATGTCAAAAATCAATAATAACACGTATAATTTAAGAATACTTATGATTTTCCAATTAAATTCCAAAAATAGAATGCAATTTCTTTTTATTTAAGAAAAATAAATAATTTTCGCAAAAATTACCAAGAATATCAAGATGTTAAAGTACTTACCACGGAAATTAAGGTAGGTGGCGATGATGAGGAGATTCGAGAGGATGATGGCGACACCGACCACGAAGATGAGGCCCGCCTGCATGAGAGCCTCCAGCGAGGGCTCCTCCATGCCGCCACCCTTTCGAGCTGCATCCCCCCACCCGCCCTTAGGTGCTGTTACCCGTCACCCCCCCTTTATCAACAGCCACTAAACAGCCAGGTGCCAGGCTCTCCTGGTAGCTCGCACCTGGTCCACTCCTTCACTTTCTCGAAATCTTTCGCCTCGAGACTTGCCCTGCCGGAGGCTGTCAATCCTCCACCAGTAACGATAAACTTTGCCTGAGATCTTTATGCGAACGTATCTTTTCTAACGACCTTGTAACTTCGACGATTTTGATGGAGAATCAATACAGCTATATTGCTGGAAGCAGAGAGTAGAATTTATTGACGTCTCATTTTAATTTATAGGAGTATCACGAGATGCTGAACTGATGAGAGGACCAGACGATGACTGCAAGAACGATGATGGCGTGATGAAATGCATAAGAATCGAAGGTACAAACGACGAGCTGAAGAATGAAGAACTTTGATGAAGAAATTCGATGCTTCTATATTCGTTTTTTTTAACCACTAAAAGAAGTAGTTTATATACTATATTTAATGAAATGATTTGATTAGTTAGAAAATTGATTTCGAAAGTTGGATACATAGGAGGAAAAGAAATGAATATTTATATAAGGCAATTTCTTTGAAACGAATAAAATCCATCGAAGTTAAAATCGGTATCGGATATCGGGTTTATTAATTGAATGCATAAGAAAGTGTAATTATTCGATCTATTTCAAACATCGCGGAATCAAAACAATCAGGCAATCAGCACACTGGCGAAAAAAGGGGGAAGGAATAACCGATAAGTTTAATAAACGACGAATAAAATAAAAATTTTTTCCAATCTTCGATTATATTCGAATTATATTCCAATAATCCATTAATAAATTAGATTTGACGGAATTCTTTATTAAAAAAAAACAAAGGATATGATTTTAAAAAATATCATGTACTATTTTTCAAACGATATAAAAGATTCGGATTCTAAAATTATAACTGTAACTAAATAAACTCTTTTACGATCCCTTTCAAACCAGTAAAAACGTTACAATCCTTTTTACAATCATGGACGTTGATACATGATGTCGTTTCACATCTCACATCAGCTTTTCCATGTTTACACTGGAAAATTTTATTCACTCACCATCTTTTATACACGCATACATCTCGATTTCAAAGCATAGAATTGATGTATTTTGGAAGTGGAGTACACGAATTGAATCCAAGAGAATAGATTGTTCGGATAATAGGAAAGGGTGAAAAGCAGTGAAAGTTGGGCATCAATAGTCGTTCTTTTTTTCGTACACATTCTTACGAGAGCCATATAAGCCAGGTGAAACTCACATGACCAGTACACGCGTTCTCCCTCTAGCTATCGACCGTCATTCATAATTCAACCGAGTCGATCCTGAATGGAGGCCTGTTTTATGAAGCATCACGTAGGTAACTATCGCCAAATTAAAGAGGAACTTCTATATATTTTGTTTGGAATATTTGATCGATCAATTATCGAATACGAAATAAATAATTCGAGTAGAAAAATCGTGCAAGAATATTGTTGTTATTGTTTGAAGGTGTTTGTTTGAACAGTGTAGTATTAATTTCATTTTCAAATTGTCATCGCGTGACTTGAGTTGGAATTTAATACAAGAAGTGTTTGTTATTTTAAAGAATGGTAGAGTATGTGCATGTTTGAATGTTATTTGCAGATGTTTGACAAGGAAAGTATATATTATCCTAATATATTTTTATATTTTTTTATATATTCTTAAAAACATTTATAATTTAAAAAATTATAATAGAATTATTTAAAATAATTAGTGAATAAATAGGGATAGCTAAAATAAATGAGAGATTTAAAATAATATCACAAGATTATAATAAAAATTTTATTTCAGAATAAATTAATTCAAATGTAATAATTATTTAATTTATTTAATGTTCATTTAAAATGCTGTTTTTCTATATAATTTTTGAAATAAAATATTTATTTGAAAATGATATATATAACTTCAATTTAAGACAAAGCTACTTTATTTATATTATTTCCATAATATTAATATATAAATATAAAATGACATAAATATAAAAATATTATATCATAATATAAATAATAAATCGAAACAATCCATTTTCTCAAATCGTTATTCATTACTTTTATGTCAATTAAAATCTATCCAAGTCTGGTTTATACTAACAATCTGCAATTATCTCAAGATAAACGTCATTAAATTATCCTCGATATTGCAGTCTTCGCAAGATTCTAAAAATATACGTAACGAAGACACTCTTGTTCCAATTAAAAGCCTTATTCTTATATACGCTATAGAAAATCATCGTATCCACTGCTCGTATTCTCCATCGTAAGATAAACGTCGTTAAAGCAATCTTTCGTTTCAAGTACTAACGCGACGATCGTTAACCTCGCCTCGTAAACCATGAGTGCATACAGACAAAGAAGACATTGCGATAGCGAGAACGCGTTCTTCGCAAGACAATCATCCCCTCGAGCATCGTTCTACACTATACAGAATATTCTCTGATGTAGTCAATCAAATTGACGTAAAGCAAACGTTCATGTTGTATAATATTTCATAATATTGATTGTAGAAAATAAATGTCAATCAAATATTTTGTTAACAAAATTTTTATAAATAAAAATTGGTAAAATTTAGTATTGATAGTATTAGTCAATTTAAAATAAAAAATTAAAAGATTAATTTATTTACGATGAATTTTAACACTTTATAAAATAATATTTCTTCATGGTTTTTTTTTTATATGTAGTTTTTTAAATACTTTAGAATTCCAAAATTTTTGAGATATTTTTCATTAAATTCTTTATTTATCCATTAAATTTTTTCGATAACAATTGAAATAGTAATAAAGATATTCAGAAATGAAATTTCCCATCTATAATTATAAATTCTAAGATACTAAAAAGAGTTAAAAAAAAAGTAATTAAAACTTTACATCTTTCTTTGTTTTTAATTTAAAATTTTATTTAATTTAAATTCTAAAAATAGAAGGTAATAAAAATTCGAAACTCTGAAAATTACGAAATTTTTAAAACTTTAATTTTTTTTAACTTTCTTCTTTTATTTCAATTTTATGGAATATTCGAAATTAAGAAACAATAATCTTTCATCTATTCTATATCCAACAAAAATTCTTCTTAATTCTGTTCAGTGTTAATATTTAATTATGAAGAATTAAACTTGATAAAAATCTAAATAAAATATATTCAACTCTATAAATACTTTTTATACGCTAATAAAAAGTGTGAATAGTTCATATTTTCAATGCTTCTTTCATTCTGTTATCATGCTCTTTATCTAGATTAGTTTGAACTGAAATAAAGTGATCTATAGTAACCCTGAACATGAAAATTATTGCTGTTTTTAAAATAGACAGTGTATATCCAGAATATTATATTATTGATAAAATGCAATAAGTCAATGATTCGCGATTGGAATCAAACGAAAATCTTGTTGATGAAAGCTCGAGTTAAGCAAATTTCTGCGCATTCATTCGGTGATGGTCATCGAACATGTCAAGTCTCTTATATAAAAACTTAGGGCTTAATGAAGCCTCGACCTCGGATTTAAAAATCACGTAAAGATTTACTTCTGTCGTTTTCCTTGTTACCTTGTAAATGTCTTATCGTCAACGGTCTTCAATGGCACGTGACACGATCACGAAAAGGTCTTTCTTTTTTCCATATTTTTCTGTTTGATAATAGTAGATGGAAAATTAATTATTCGTATTATTTTTGTATCATATTATTTAAATATCTAAACTATATTGATAATAATATCGAAAATAATATATTAATTAATAATAAAAATATATTAATATTAAAGATAATAGAAATATTTAATAATTGATATTGAAATTCTAAAATCTTTAATAAATAATAATAAATTTCTGCATAAATTTGATTTAATATAATAAATAACATGAAAATATTTTTATTAATTATTTTTATTAATATGCTGATTAAAAATTTATGTCATTGATTTTGAAGAACCTTCGAGATAATGATTTTTCTACATATATTTCATTTTAATGAGATATTCGAAGTTACCTTCAACTTTTATAATCTTTATCTAATAATTAGCATAATTATGAGAGATATTAAATTATGTATAACGCTGAAAATGGATTATAAGATACTTATAAAACTTGAAGGTAAATCGTGAAAATTTAGGGCTGGAAAAAAAAGAAAAAAAAGATATAGAAAAAATCTCTCAAAATGATAAAGAAAATGGCAAAATACATTGTTTCCATTTTATATAGTATTCCAAATAAGGAATACGAATAGAAATTATAGCTAAACCGAGAATAATGTTATTTCGCAAAGAGAGTTCCGTTTTCGACGGGATTTAAATTTGAAAACTTGTCGAGCATGCTTGTTACGAGAAACGGCGAAACTTGTCCCGCGAAGAATAGTATTCTTTTAACTGAGAACAGTAAAGAAAGTGTACCCAATTAAGAGAGAAAATGGTTGGAACGTTTGAAGAGTTGCAAAACTCGGTCCACGTTTGTATTGCGTCTTCAAATTCTATAAATACAGTTTGATATGTAAAAATAGATGCAGAATTTTTCAACAAATTCCACGAGATGAATGAAAAAGGAGACCTGGTTCGTTCTGAAGCAAGATTCTTTAAATCATACCTTGGCCGAGTACATGTGCACTCGACGTCGTTTCAAAGTAAATCGTGTGGAAAACGAAGTTCTATACAGGTATATATATATACAAAAAAGAAAAAAAGAGATAATTATTCTGTCGTTTCGACTCATTATGAAAAATTACACCGCGTTATATTTTTATATGTTATTTATTGCACGGATAGAATTATTAAATATAAAGTTCAAAAATAAATTAAATTTAGATTTTTTTCTATACGTGATTTTTCTGATTATGTTATTCTTATCGTTTATCATAAAGAAAATCTTTACACTATCTTGATTAAAAACGTTATTTTTCAAAGGAATTGTTATTTTCAGTTTGCTGATAGAACACGGTATACAAAAGCAAACTAAAAGGAGTAGGTAAAAAGAATTCTTTACTTAGCTGCTTTAGATTTTCAAGATTAATGAGAATCTCAATGAAAATAGCTCAGAAGAAAAGACAAGCAAAAGTCAGGACAAGTTGTTAAGTAGAAGGGTACTATTTCTTTGGAGATTGTTAACAAGATATGCAATATAATTATTTAATTGGATTTATTTTGTAGTATTTTTTGATACTATAATTGATAATTATCTCAATACAAAACAATTTTTATTATATTAAATTAAAATATATGAAATTTCGTTTTTTTAAAGTTTGATAGAAATTGATAGACTATCTCACCGATTCAATTTTATTTTATTTTCAATTGTTTATTATAAAGACGAAGAAATGTGTTATAAATTAACTATATGTTAATATTAAAAATTTATGATAAAATTTAGAAAAGATTAAAGATATGTTAACATGATTTTATTATCTACATCTTACATATAGAACTTATAATTTTTTCTAATCACATTATAATTTGTGAGTTGCGATTATATTATTAACTGATCGACTAGATAACAATAAGTCAAGAAAATTACATGAACCGTTAATTTTTTTTTATATGAAGGTAATAATATCGACCAAATGGAAAGTAGTACCATTTACGAGGAAGTATTTTTACCATTTCGATACTTTTCAACCTACAAGTTTGAAAACTTTCCAGTTTTGCAAATACAATAAGAAAAACGAAGAAAGAAAGATGAAGAAACAATTTCACTGTACTTTATTCGAAACTTATAAATATTTTCACTATCTTTCATTTAGAGATATAAAAATATTTAAAGAACAGAAAATGGAAATTTTTCACTTCTTATTGCGAATCTAATAACTTAATAAAGGAGAAAGAAAGAAAAATAAAATCGAAAATTTTTTTATCAGACATGTCACACAGAAATTCTAAATATTTTTTATCGCATATTCTACGTTTTGAATCTTTCGAAGTGGAAAAATATTCAATGGGCGTACGATAATGGACAATTTACACAGAATGAAATGCAATCAATTCCCAAGGCGATTTCGATCAAGCCACACAAATCATTTTCGTGCACGCGCCGTCCAAAAGCGAATTAATCTACGTGGCTGACTTTATTAAACCTTTAAATCACGTTATCGCTACCGTCCCGCTTTCTGAATTTTGTTCTATATAGCAAAAGTTATTACACCCTCCATAGGGCGGCTTTTACACAGTGGCTCAATTAATGAGAAAAGTTTCCGGACCAAGGGATTTCATTCGCCTCATCGATATTCTTTATTCCTATGGACGCGTTCCAACCGGCGCATAATCAGGTATCTGGCTCTAGCGAGCGATAAAAATATCGAATGAATCGTTTTCGTTCGTTTGAGAGAAAGCGAGACAAAAGAAGAAAGGTAGAAAAGAAAGGAAAACTTAAATGAACGAAGAAGTGCGCATTAAATTAAAAGTGTTCGATAATCGAATCGTTTCTTGATCGCGTGCCAGTAATTTTGTCGCATTTCAATCTCAAATATTAGGTTAGAACGGATGAATAATGAGAAAATATAAAGGAAAATAAATAGAGAAAACAAATTATTTCGAGAGCTCTTCCTATGAAACCTAATCACGATTGTTTTAACTCTTTGAAACATAGTGGTTTAGAAATTATCGCACTCCGATATGCATGATAAAATATTTTTCATTCCCTTGAAAAATTTAAATAACTAATCGATTTATTTAGAATTTTTTTTATACTTTCAAAGAATTAAAGGCGTATCGACAAGAAAACATTTTTTTAAGAATTCGAGGGCCATTTAATTATCGTCACGCGAACGATACCAATTCCTCTATATCATGCTCAACACAATATCTCGTTTTTTTTTTGCCTATTATTTAATTTCCAGTTGAACGATCACATTCGAGGAACGTCAAATCTGTCAGTTATCGTTCATTCGTGAACTTGTTCGACGATGCGAATTTACGTGGATGACAAAACGAGCACCGAGAAGGGGCGAATGAACGGAAAACGGATGGAAGATGGTAGAAAAAAAAAAAGAGGAAAAACGCGTCGATGGTATATTTCTGGCGATGCTCTTCAATTATCGCCAGAGCAGGAATAAACCAGGGTTCGCAAAAACATTGGTCGTGTTGCGATGCTGGCTTTTCTATGTGTAACTAGCGTCACACCGCGATATAAGCATGGTACACGGTACATGGATACGTGTATAACGAGAGGGGAATGGAGGCGTGGGTGGTTTGCCTTGTTTAGTTAACCGAATATTTGCCCAATGATGCGCATGTCGTGAAAGCTGACGGGAGCACACAGATAGGAGCCGAGTCAATGTACATCCGGCGTCGATGTACGTGTATCTATGTATTTTCCGCTCTCCCCTCGCCTCGTGACATCAATTTTCGAACAGATGTATGCGCGCGCGCGCGTTCTGTGTGTGTGTGTGTGTGTGTGTGTGTGCATGGAAAAATGTGTGCGAGTATGTATCAAAGGAAGCCGAACGTGGCCCACACTATGAAAAGGGGGATGAAAGAGTTCAGTTAGAGGAAGTGGAGGAAGCGGGTGTAAAGAGAGAGATGGAAAGGAGTGAAATAGAGGAGTAAGAGGGGATAGAAAGACTGTTAAAGAGTATTAAAGAGAAAGAGAAAGAGAGAGAGAGAGAGAGACGTGATGAAAACGCAACAACAACGAGGAGGAACGTAAAAAGAGAATATGCATTGTATCTATGGAATTTCTATCTCGATATTCATTTACTTTTGATCACAGATAAATGATTTCATTATTCGATCGTTCCATCTCCTTTTCCCGTATCCATCGAATAATAAAATCGAAAGGATGAATATTGGTGATCTTGAAAAATGCAAATGAGACTTAACCTTCTCCGCGTTCCCGCCGTTCGATGTTATCGAGCAATCTCGAGATTTTGGATGATTTAGCGCGAGGAAAACTAGAATCACGTAGTTCTGAAGCAAACGAAATCGTCGATTGAGAACACAGAAAGGTACCACGCGCGCGACATAGGCTATCTGCTAGCACAAGTACAGGGTGAACAGTCGGAACACATGAAGAAAAGGTAGCACATGAATGAGGAGCGAGAGAAGGAGAATAGCGAATGTAATATCTGGTCCATTTAAGATTGTCGCGACATGAATGATAACGTGATTCGCGACCTAGCCACTGCCATCTTTGGCCGATATTTGTGCATTAATCGGCTGAAGAGACCATCGAACCACGTACCTCCTCGATTTCATCCTGATCTCGTGCACCAGCTCCGCCAGTGCCTTGGACGCTGCCAGTCTTCGGCTGGGTCTGCCCGTGCTCGCGCCACTTTTACCACCTCGATCTCGAAAAAGAGATGATGACGACCAGAAAGTGTGAGAAAGAGGTAGAGACACGTTTGTGTGTGTATATGTGTATGTGTGTGTGTGTGAGACCAGGACAGAAAGCACAGCGAAAGAACAGAGAGAACAGGCAGACAGAGGCACAGAACGAGAGAGACAGGCCGAACGAACGAGATAGAAACAGAACGATGGAGGCACACACTGAAACCAAGGGGATGTTCACACTTGTGGTAGAGACGTTCTCTACCCTTCACGGTTTCTTCGTTCGCCCATCACGCCGGACGCATCTCTCCCTCCGATTCAACGATCGAACGTTGAACCTCAGAATCACGTTCTTTGTGATCTGGCAACGAGATCTCAGATGAGAGCAGCTCGAACGAGACGCGGCTGTCACCACGTAGAGCGCACATTTGCGCTCGGCCGACCCGAGCTAGGCTTTACTACTACCGTCTGAATCCGCTTCTTTCCCTCGGCCCGGGAGTCGAAGCGTCGATACCACGACGACGCTTGCGCGCCACCCCCGATCCACCCTTTCCCACCCGGGCATTTTCACAGCGCATTGGCTCGAAGCCTGCCGGCGCGACGCCACGGCGCCCTGCACGAACAAAGTCGTTCCTCCTCGCACATCGTCCCCGAAACACTCGAAAATCCACACAATTTTCGGCCAATTCTCGCGCCTCCCCCGTATTCTCCCTTCCCCGATTTCCTGCGAAGCTTTTTCCCTCTCACTTTCCCTTTTTTTCTCGAATTTCATCGCTGGCCTGGAACGTTGGTCGGTTGTCGACGCGCTCGACACGTGCTCTGGCAATGTCGGTCAACGGGGCTGTTTCGTCACTCCACGCCGAAGCGGGAAGTCGCCCGCCTTTCACGATTTCAATCGCAAAACTGCTTCGTGTCGCAGCTGCGTCACACATCTCTACTCGCTTATTATATCGTTTTTCCAGTGGAAACGATGTCGAGAGTCATTCAGCTCGGGTATTTTTGGAAATTTTCGAATATCTATAATGAGCAGATTAATATAAGGGAGAGAGAAGAGAAATAAAGATGAAGATTTATTGCAAGTGTGGAGAGTCAATTGTCATAGAAAAAATGATTAATCGTTTGGAAAATGTTATTTAATTTTGAGAAAAATTCTTAAGTGAAACTTGTTGATTTAGAGATATTATTTTACGAGAAAATACGATATAGGTACAGTTGAAATAATAGTTTGATTTATTAAGAGCGAATGGAAATTTATGTTTTTCATTGAACAGCTGTTCGTTCGGAGAACAGGTGATTAATACCTTGCATGCTTTTATGCACCAATAAGGTGTCACCAAGCTCGATCCTCGACATGTCTACAGATTAAAATCCCATTATGCAAATTATCCGTAATAACTTCGTTTGCATTCGACTACCTGACCGAGAACTTCTCCACATATTTCTGCCAGATAGCGATATCAATGACTTAGTGAACACGACATTCATCAATTTTGTCTTTCATTATCCATGAATGATATAAATACATATGTTGAGTTCGCTTAGATCGTTTTATTTATTTCGCAATAAATCTAAGTAATATACGTACATATGCTAAATTAATATAGGAAAATTAACGAATAAGTCATTCTAATAAATTATATTTGATATATTTTTTTTATTTCAATAATTATATTTATTATATCAAAAATTCTTTTTAATTCTGAATTCTCTCTTAATCTGGTATTATCTATAATAATCTGCATCATATACAAATAAATATGAAATTCATGAATGAAATAAATAGAATTTAAATAAATATTTCATTCATTTATTGAATACTATGTTATATTAAATAACAATGTATGCTTTTCTTATAATATTTTTATATTTTTGCATATTATGTACAAATCTTCTAAAATGTTTTGTATATTTAAATTTTCTATTAATGCATGAACATCTGTACATTTGCATGTACATGTGATAGTGTCTAAGATATATCGTTAAAATAAATAAACCAATTTTGCTATAAATAGTATATCTATATAAAAAGAAATAAATCGTCATAATAGAACGATGTGAATTGGTTATTCACAGTAAGATGCAACATCAAAGATTGAAAATAATGAAATTTTAAAACTAAAAGTCTCTTCTAAAGGACACCGAGAAATCGAAGTTATACATCGTCCATGTCAGCTTAAATCGAAAACGCGATTCTTGCGATATCCTACATTTAATTGTTCCGGTGAGTGAAAAGTGAGGTACGTGAAAACGACCTTTCCACCTGAACCTGACTCTTGTGGGTATTACATAGCACTCCATGACCCGTAAATAACAGTCTATTGACTGGTGTAGCATGATGATGATCGTATGGAGAACAACCTTTATCCGGAATCTCGAAGGATTTACTACTGCTGCAATTGCACAACGCAACAATCCCATTTGTACGATCTGTAGTTTGAGTATATCTATCCGTAGATCGAAACAGAGTGAACCGGAAAGAAAATGGTATAATAGAAAATTTAAAATTACTATCTATCTATATTGGTCGCGTGACTTATCAGTCTATTATATAGATAGAAAATTTGGAACTTGATGGATCATATTTTATAATATTTAAGTTGGATCTTCTGATCCAATCTTTCTTTTTTCTTATATATTTATGATTAAAATAATCTGTAGTTTTCAATTTTTATTATTATCGATTCGATATAATGGCTGATTTTAATGATTCTTCATTAAACGAGTATACATGAGCGAATGAAATTTACATTAGAAATTTACTCGAACTTGTTTAATAATATTGTTACGGTTTTATGAGTATTTATTCGATTAAATTTGCTTTCTGGTTAAACATTTTCAGTTTTCGAAATTGTTACATTGGTAAACTATTCATGAAATTTTATAGTTCATTGTGCATTTCTGATTATCAAATGAATAATTTATAACATTGATTCGTTATCAATGTTAGAAAGAGGAAATAATGAAGTTGCTATCGATTGCTGATTTTTAATGATTCTATATATATATTACTCTTTTTATAAATGTACATTAAAACTATGTATTTTTTTAAATATCTTCTTTATAATTTTTTTTTGTTGAAAATGAAAATTCAACTGTTATTATATTTTAATCATAATAAATCATTTCTTCCCATTCTTCGTATAATCGATTTTCTATCGTGAGAGATATTGCAATTTGCAAAGTGAGAACGTAACTGCTTGTGTAAATTCAATTTTCACCCTAGCAAGCCAGCTAGAGTATCTTTTAAACGGTCATTATGCAAATCTAATTGAAAATTCGACGCGCGAGAGCGACCTCGACGAAGGTTTCTCTTCGCTCATCATTGGACATAAATAACCGATGCGAAACACGCGAGTGAGAGCCAATGATAAAGTGAAACCACTTTGTAAGATGCACTTCGTCGAGATAACAGGAACGCGAGGTACGTGTACTGGACTAGATATATGCTGATTCAATTATTTTTGTCATGTTGCAAACCACCCAGGTAGACAAGACTATACTCACTGACTTTATTTTTCAATTCTTATTATCACTATCCAATATCAGAATTATCAAATTAAAACTGATGAATTTCAGATTTTTATTTTTATAATTTCTAAAAATTATTAATTAATCCTTTAATCTTTTTGAAAATAACGAGTATTAATTTTTATTGAGATGCAAAATATAATTCTGCATATTTGTTCTTTCATTTATTATATTTATTTAAAATATATTTAAGAATATTAAATAATATTAAATAATTAAGAATATTAAATAATTAGATAAAATAAGAAATATTATATATATTCTAAAATATCTGAAAAAAATCAAACATATATATACTAATTTATTAAGAGATTAATAATTTATATATAATTTTTTAAAGCAATTATTGAATTTGATTGAAATATTTATTTTAAGATGATTATTTTAAGATGATCTAATCTTATTAGGTACACGTGCCAAAAGTGGATAATTCTACTAACGTCATTATATAGAACAATATATAATTATATAAACAGAGAATTACTTTTCGATGAGTCAGTATTATTTGGTCGATATAGTGTATTCATGACGTGGAATTGACGATCGTGTAATTCAGTATAGACAAGATCTTGCTGGGTGACCTTACCGAAGCCTCATCCCAGCGTCGTTCTATTCAAATCAGATAGAACCTCCTTTCATCCACTCACGTTAGACAGGCTGATTAAGTCTTCCCTAGTGCTATTTTCGTGCTCTTGATTAAAAAACAGTAAATTCACATGCACGATTCGCAAGAGGCCTTCGGCGATATTGCAATAATGATGAACGAAGATTTTTTTGCGTAGAACGAAAATTCTAATCAACATCTATGAAATTACATTATTTGACATGACGCAGATATTTTTTTACCTGTTTGCGAAGGACATCGACATAATATCATCTTATGATCGATTATGAGAGCTTGGCAATGTATTCTGTATTTTTTTGTGAAAAATTCTTTCAGAAATTGTATCTAAGAAATAATAAAAATATAAAAATAATAAAATTATAAAAAATAAATGAAATGGAAATTATTAAAAACACAATAAAATTGTGTTGAAATATAAAATACAGTAAAGAAGAATGATTAAATTGGAATAGATTTGATGAATTGATCATCTTCCATAAATCTTATCAAAAAAGAATTTCCTATAAGTGTTAAAATATTTTAGCATATAATTTTTGAAAATTAAAATTAAAATATTGTGTCGATTAAGATGTACAGAAAAAAATTGGATATGTAAAATGATGTATTAAGATCATTGAAGGAATGTTCTTTTAACAAATTATATTTATTAATCTTGTTTTATCGAAAAATTAATACTCATATGACAAAATTAATTAAATATAAATATAAAATATTTTATTAAATATAAAACGTGCCTCATAACATCATTCGAAATCATAAAATTGTTATAATTAAAATAAATGTCCACTTCTAAAACATACGTACATAGATAAAAATAATCTTATTTTTTTCATTAAGCAACCTCAGAAGATTAGCATCTAAGGACGATGCGCTGGGTGCAACTGCACCGTCGAATGGAACTCTTTAAATTCCTGTTATCGTTCTATTTTTGTAGAAGCTTCCATGTATATACATCCACTCTGCGGATGCCTCCATTGTCTACCCTCAGACACGGGTTCTATTTATAATTCCATCTCTGTCGATCGAGAACATGGTTAAGAAGTGTTCCTCGGGGATCCCCCGAAACTCAGCAGGGACACATCAGGCCAGATGGCGTTGTTAACTGACGCAATAGGGCGTTGAATCATTAAATTTGGCACAGTTACGTTTCATTCTGAAACGCGATACGCTCATTCTGAAACCGGTGGCCATTGTGTCAAATTGGTACATCTCTGATTAGAAACTTGCGCGACCGTTTCATTGTTGCTCGAATCTGTGTGGCAACTCACGTGCAACGATACAACGAAGTCGAACGATTTAGAGGAAATTTTTGTGCGCAAATCTAATCGATGGAAGGAGGCTATTACTAAAAAAATAGATGATTCTTTAAATGCTCCTTTAATTGTGAGCAATGAAATTTCATAAATTATTAAATTATTTTTTTTCTTCTTCATTTTACTAAAGAGAAAATATAATTTTTAATTAAAAAAAATATCACTTGGAATTTATAATGGAATTTATCTATCCATTATAATAAAAAATTGTTTATTAATGTTTATTTTAATACGAATAATATTTGAATTTAAAATGTTGGGATCATGATCATTTATATTTCACTATTTCTTTTATTTATCATTAAACCTAAGATTAATTGAACGTCATAAAATTTTATTTTAATTTTGCGTCTTGTGTATTGGTAATTTATACATTATACAGAAGTATTAAATAAACAAAAATATTTTTTTTTTGCATTAAGGCATAATTTAAGAAAGATTTAAAATTTTATGAATTTAATACAAATAATTTTCTTTCTTATAAATATTTTTAAATTTTTTCATCAGAATTTGAATTTTTCTTTTCAATAGATAAATTATTATCTAAAATTTTAAAGCTTCATCTGTTATCAGTCAAATTTCATTTACTAAACTTCATAAAAAATGATATTACGAATATTAAAACGTAAAATCTACATACGTAGACATTTACGTAGATATTGTTTAGATCATATAAGCAGAATTGTAAAGCGACCTAGAATGGTCAGTCAACGAACGGTTGCGCAAGATGCAAACCTTATCGCGGGATATGAAGAATATCCTAAGCTGTTGGAACGCACCTAACGCTTATTGATCTGCTCCTCTTGGGAGGAGGAGGAAGAGAGAAAGAAAGAGAGAGAGAGAGATCATGAGTCCAAAACGACGCTTCGCGGTCGTCGTGGATCTTGGATACAATGGTGACCCCAACGAAGGTCTCTGTCAAACGACCTCGACACTTGAAAGTGTGTCGAGGACATCAGGAAGAAGCAAGAAGACTAATAGTCATTGCTTAAATCCTTTGATGTGACTTAAATCGAACACACTCTATTTTCATGATCAATGTTAGATGATAAAAATCTTAATTAAAAAAAAATGTCGATAAAACGATATTGGAAGTAGGAAAATTTTACATCTTAATCACAAATTTATCAGATAATAATGATTTTGGATTTGTTTTAATATATTTTCCCGAAAATATTATAACTATAAAAAATTATATATTTTTGTTTCGATTGTTTTGTGTGATAATTAATTGTGTGCAAATGAAAATTTCTTGTGTTTCTAATATTAATTATTGATTATTTTTAAATTAATATATAAATTTTGTAAAGAAATATTATTATAGCAAAAACGCAATTTGAGATATCCCATTGTAAAAACTTACCTTCCCACAAATTTTCTTAACTTGCTTCTGACCTACTTTTGCATTTATTCTTTCGTTAAAATGCACTTTTGTCTTTCTATCAAACTCAATGCAAAACTTTTCGACCCATTGATTTAATCACCCCCTCGTAGACGAAACCATCGTGCCAGTTAAATCGGAAACTAACCTCTACAAAAATTCCATGGTTCACTTCACACCGAATCAAAGTAAACTTTCTACAATTGTTCCCCGGTAAAATATTCTCAAACTTTCACTTTGATTCAATTTGTTTCACAGTATTTCACAAAAGATGTACGTTCTTTTTAAAAGCAATTTGATCAACCGCATCAAATCCATTACAGCGACCCCCGATACACGGCAACTCGCCAAACATTCGAACAAAAATACACGTGAGTTTGACGAAATGACTTTATAGCAACAAACCCAGGATACGTTTCGTACATGCACACGTGGTTTATCGAGTTGAAATTCGGACCACGAGAAACAGCGGCGATTAACACGAGAACGGCCACGGTCGCGCAAAAAACGAGAGCTGTCCGCGTTAAACAATCGGAGAAAATGGAGTGGTCGCGTTTCAATGGTTTCCCTGGCCGGTGGTCACCGTAGTGACCTTGTTCGGATATTTCCCGTATATTTTGCCGCTTCTGGTCATTCTATAATGAATTTGCTGGCTTTGGATCGAAAACGTCGAGCTGGTCACATGTGGCCCGTCACCGGTGCACAATCGTTTCACTTTCGTTCTTATCCGTTGCTTCCGTTGCAATATAGAATTTTCCGTTCTGTGTCTTTGATGTTGCTTCGTGAGCGTCGCCGTGGACGAGGCCTTTGAAGCGGTTAACGGTAGAAGATTTCGTTTCTTCAATAATCTTAACGGTGATACGGCTAGGATCGCTTTGGCAACGCTTCGTCGACAACGCCAGAGAACCAGGGCTGTGGCGAACCACGCGAACCAGGGGCCGGCTCTTGGACCAGGAGCTGGCTCCCTTGACCAGAGAAATAACATCTAGGGAAATAGAAAGAATAGTGCTAGAAATTGGCCAATTTTGATTCTGATTACCAATAAAAATTTTCTTGGGATTAACATTAAATCGCTCAATAATCAATATTAAAACTTGTAGAAATATATTTTGTAGAACTCTTTCATATTGGTATTCAAATCCGAAATTAACTATTTTTCACTATATTCTTTATTAGTTTTGAAATAATAAAAGTAATCATTTAAATGAAAAAGACATTATTAACATAAATCGCAAATTCGATGAAGATATTTATTATTTATAATAATCGAATAAAAATAAATAAAATAAGTAAAGAATTTGAGATTTTTATAATTCGAGATCATATAATTCTTACGAGTTTCAAGCTCTAATATTTTACCAAATGTGACTGAAGAAGTATTTAAGTAAATCTCTAAAAGTATTCCTGGTAGGATATTGTGATATATTTTACAATGGACAAATTCTATATCCGGAAATTCCAATTACACTAAAATATATCATAATAAAAAAAATATAAAAACTCTTTAAAAGCTCTTTAAAAAAAATGAAGAATTTCTATCTATATTATATATTTTACTGTTCCAATTTACATATTAATTCCAATTAATATTAATTCGAATTTTTATTCAACACAATCAGCATTCACTTTCATCAAATCAATTTTTCAATTCTCTCAAATTTTACCAATTTTCTGCTATATGGACGTGATAAATGGAAAATTCCCACTGAAAATGTTGAATTACGGGTTAAGCTCAAGCTGGCATTCTCCGTAGCAAAAAATCATTTGCCAATTAAGAAGCAGTGGATGCGTGGGCGTGTACGACGTTAATTGAAGTCACGGATTTATTCGAGCGATAACGAAGGGAGTGCCGAACCGACCATGAAAACCGAATGAAAAACATTTGACGGGTCGCAATTTTTCGTTAATCAAATTACTGGTACATCAGCAGGCTGCACAGCAATTAGTGAATAAATTGCAACCGTCGAGGTTTCGAAAACATTCTTGTGAGAGAGAGAAACTCTTTCTGCTTTTTTAAGGATCTCTGTGCCAAGACTTTTCGTCAATTGTAATCAATTCGTACTCTTTGCTATTTCTATAGAAGAACAAAGAAAGAGAAAGTAATCAGACATTAATTTGATATGTGTGTTTCTTTCATTTTTAAGATGGAAAATAATACATGGTAGAATTATGAATTATAATATAAATAAAAATATTAGATTAATTTACCAAGTTAATTTACCAAAAAATTAAAGGCTTTTCTATTTTTTTTTCAATTGCTAAAATAAAAACATGAAAGTATATTTTGAAAATACTTTTTCTTTGTAAATTATATTAATATTTTATAAAAAATAAAAATAAATTTTGATATGAAAAGAATTGTGACATACGATTAAATACTCTTTTAACCTGAATCATATGTTCATATATACTCTTCGATTGATCACTGCAAAGAGAACTAAAGGAGTAAAGGTCAATACCTTTCGTTTCTCTCCTCTGATCATTCTTATTTTCTCTCAAATCAACAATTTCCGACCAAGATGAAAAAGAAAAAAAAATATACCGAGAGAAAGAGAGTCGAGATAGAAATAGCAAAGTTACGAGAAGAAGAGAAAGAGAAAGAAGAATACGAATAGATCGATTCTATGACCCTCGTGCTTCTTCAAGGCTATCCACTGCTAAATCCACGATAATTCGTTTAGAGGAAATGGTATAGATCGCGACAATAGGCCGAGTTCCACGACTTCCTCGAATGAAATCGTTGTCCACGTAAGGTTTTACCATGTTTTCCCTTCGTTTCTTTTCCTTCTACACACACACGTATACACATATGTACACACACACACACGGTTGACCCATTTGGCAAAGACCATTGCCATAGAGAATTCCGCATTAGCCAGCCACCGCGCGTTTTTACGTTAAGACTGACCTTATAGATCCAGTTGCTGGCGCGCTGCCTGAAACTTAGGGGTCGATCGACTGGCCGAAACATAGAATGGCCGTGAATGGTGACTTAATGCAAACGGTAGTTGAACCTGCTATAAAAAGACGTGTTTTGGTTAAACAGATTGAATTGAAATAAGTGTAAAGAGTAAATAAAATATCCCATGTTAAAGAACTAATTTAAAAATTATAGTTCATTAACAGGATATTTTAGTTACAATGACAGTAATTTATTTTATCATCTTTACATTATATTATTATGTATTAATATTATTTAAATGACTCATGATCCGAATCTCGTCAAAAGTAAAAATTTAAGAAGAATTTATTTTAGAATTAAATTTTCTGATTATTAAAATTAGATATTTGAAATTTTGAATTAATTTTTGTAACAGTTCAATGCAATTAAAGATAATAATATTTTTAAGAAGAACAAGGTTTATAAACAAACTTTATAAAAATCAAAGGAAACTATAATTCTGCCTGCAACAAATATAAACCAGTCAATCTATATCCGAAAAAACTAGATCGATTTGTTGATCTATAAAAATTCAATTTCAACGTAGAGAAAAACGATTCAATGGAAACTTTGTTTCACAATCGAGTGACATAAATGGAATGCATGGTGAAAAAGTTTAATTTATCGAAGGCGTTGTTTTCCATTATGTAAAAAAAAGGAACGGTAATATATCGTCGAAAAGAATTCTTCAGGACATGGAACAAGTTTTAGAGATCACATCATTTAAAAGGAGACATTGTGTCACGAGCTAAAAAGCTGAAAGTGACCAGTCACCAAGAAAGTTGCTAGTCGATAAGAATTAGTAATGCGAACTGGCTAAATATGACTAGATACTTCTTATTGTTATAGTCAAGTAGATAAGAACAAAGGGCCGGCATTGCGAAAGGAAAAGGAGGAACGTTAATGGCCTTTCCAACGAGGAGAACTTGACAAATAGTGGTCGACGGCGATGAAAGAGCGGCTGCGTTTCGTTACACGGCCGCGTAACGAGTTCGGTCTTTCAGAGCGGGAAAAGGGTCGACCATAAAGAACCGAGGCGATGCGGAGGACAGCCTGGATCGGGAGCTTTTGTGACTACCTACTGCCTACGCGAGGCTAAGATATATCACGTGTCTGGAACAGTCGAGGGAAACGAGCGAGGGAAAATTTGAAAAACGCAATGTCCGAGGCCAGGATATAAATTAACATACACCAATGTGCCAGGTAACTTATATGTGGTCTGAATCTAATAGAGTACTAGAACGCTGTGGATGACAGGGTGAATAAAGAGTACTAGGAGTATTGATATGTAATATGGAAATAAAATTGAATGAAATGAGAATAAAAATAAATTTCTTGGTTGATAATTCGTATAAATATCTGTATAGAGGTATCTTAAATATGTGTTAACGATTTTTAAATAGATTGAAAAAATTTGAATGTTTTCGAATCTAAATAAAGTGTAAAATAATTCATAATGCCGCATTTGTAGTATATTTGTATTTCAAGTTATTGGAAAAAGGAATGAATGGAACGAAAAAGGTAAAAAAAAAATTCGAAAAAGAATGTCGAGGTCCAAGAATAAATTAATATGTAGCAACATTAAAGACATGAAGGATACAAACGACGATTAAATTCGTAGCTCGATCGTTAATTTATTAAATGTGCCGTGGTTAATTGAAAATGAACGTAGATGGAGCATGAATGATAAAAAGAATAATTCGTGGATTAAGAAAATACGAGAGATAAAGAATGCGGAGGACAACTGGAATACATATCAGTACACTGTGTTCAGTTATGTGTTCAAGCACGTGTAAAACATGTAGCGATTAACTGGAAATGACTGTAGGTGGAATAGTGCAGTGGAAAGAAAACTTCGCGTGCATAATCTGTACATGTATAATTGAATATGCAAAATTTAAGTGCGATAACCGTAAAATATGTGATTATTTTTAAATTTTAAGCTAAATGCTTTATGAATCGTTTGCCTTTATCTTTGCTGTATAAAAATCAATTTCAATTATTTCATTTATATACATAAATATAATATTTTTTATTATATTTTGCTAATAAAAAAAACATTTAAAGTTAAAATAATCAATTTGAAAGTTTTTACGTGGTACAAATCACATTCTTAAAGATTAAGATTATAAAAATTAAATTAAAGAATATCATTATAACTATAAGTATTAATATTATTTAATTTAATTAACATATCTCAAAACAATTACAGTCAAAGATTCCTTAATAATCTTTTTAAAAAAAACTTCAATCAACGAAAATTCAAGAAGATATAAGATAAGAAAAACAAAATTGGAAACGAAGTATTACTGTTGCTTCCGCTTTAATCAAAAGTATCGACTGTAAACACGAAACGGAGATGCCATAAACCGCAAAGGCGGAGTTGAAAACCATCGTCCCTTCAAATTCAATTTCTCTCAAGGCTCGTAAAAACCTCCATTCCTAAAACCTACCATCTTCTCCCTACGATCTTCTTCCGAATACCTACCTTCATTGCTCTTCGGCGAAGAACAATCGTGAACATCTGTTCCAGAATTGCCAAAGAACGAAGTAGAAAAAGCAAGAAACGAGAAGAAAAGAAGAAAGAGAAGGGCGATTGCAGTGGACACCTTCCTTTCTATCGGAGGGTGGAAGATTCGAGATATCGGATCGAAGGGAAAGCTGAAAATACGGGGAGGTCAAGTAGCAGCGAGTAGATACATTCGAGATAAAGGCGGCGGGCCGATGTCAAGGCTACCGTGAGACACGTCTCGATAGCGACGCGTGAAAAAATACGGTGCGGCTGGTAAATTGCGAAGCGAAACGTCTCGAGGCTTCCTTGATCGGTTGATATATCGGCGCTCGAAACGACGACGTGACTTCGAGGCGACGTCGGCGATCCTCTCGAAGCCGCCTCGAGGGGAACACCTTAAATGGTGCACACGCCTATGGTCCTTTGGTTCCATGCCGATTAATAGGCAATAAATAACGAGCATAAACGGTGTTATCTTATTAAGATACATCAACGTCCGGTATTTCCATTATCGTGCCGGCTTTTAACGTTCCGACGATGGAAAATGGAAACGGAGGAGGGGGTAAATACGTGTGCTTGGGGAACCTTAGAGGCCAGTTTCGTGTTTTATTAGAGGTACACCACTTATGGTATCGTGGCACACGATTCTGTGGCTTTGATCATGAGAACGGGGTTACTGAGATTACCAGTATGTACTTAGGTAATGTTTATGTTGAACAAAATGGATCGAATGCTTCGAAATGTAGAGGATATCGAGGGGAGCAATTGCAATATAGGATGGAGGAGAGAAGTGGGTGAAGAAGTGAAAGGAAACAGTAGAATACCTGTTGTGAAATATTTAGTTCGTCAATGAGATGGAAAGCTTAATGGTGCGTTTAGATATTTATATGTATATATGAATTTATATTATATATTATGAATTTTTATATATCTAAAAAGAAAAAAGATGAATCAAATTTTTGTGTGAATGAAGATTCATTTTTACCAAATGTGTAATAACAAATGTAATAAATAATTGTTTAATACTGTATTTATATTTGTGTTAATTATGTTAAAATTTTAAAATTATTTATAATCTTAAAATAAAATAAATAAAATATCATTCGAGAAAAAATATTATTCCTTTAGATAATCTAGATCTTAAAATAAAATAAATAAAATATCATTCGAGAAAAAATATTATTCCTTTAGATAATTATAAAACCTTATTAAAAAGTCATTCAGATATTCTTCAAATCTGAATGTTTAAAAAAATATTTAAATGTAGCCTATGGAATAATGCTATTTACAATTATTTTACACAATAAATTTATCAGAGAAATTTATTACACATTATTTTCGATATTCAATCATTATGTCTAGAGATGGTTTTTTCAAACTTTTGCTTTTATTATATCTTTGCAAGTGACATGCATATCCATAAAGTAACTTTACTACGTATCTGCTTAAATATTTTGAACCAAGGCCAGTGCTCGATCAAAGCTGTAAAACTATGTCATGCATGTACCTTAATAGTTGAAGTGTTTTCGCTCTTTTTTATCTTCATTTCGAAACTTTCTACCTAAAGGCATGACTTTCACGTTCCCTAGGAAACAGTTATGCACAAATTTTGGCATTTTTATTTCTTTCAGATATATTTGCACTTTGTTACGTTCAATTTCGATTTTTATTTAATACAATTCTTCGAATTTTCGTATTTTGTAAATTTATTTTATAATCAAAACCGTTCTCTAATAATTAAAAGGTTAAGAACAACTATATTAACCTCTTATACAATATTAACATATATGTATTTACATAAAAAATGATTTCAAAAAATACAAAGATATAATCATCATACATTATGTTTCAAACATTTTAAAATATTTCAATATTCTCTATTTTACTTGATATTATTGAATGTATTTGAATGAAATACATTCGAAGGGTTGTCAATTTTTTTTTTTAAAATATCACAATTTGTATACATAATTTTTATTTAACAAATTCAAATTCTCTTGAAATATCGTTTTTATACTTTAAACGACACACAAAAACAAATTATCCTTCCCGCCTTTCAAGAGGTTAAAAAGAATTCAAAAACATCTTCTTTCTAACCTTCGTAATTTCCAATATTATCAAAAACCAAAAATAAAACTCGCATAAATTTGATACTTTACAAAATCTCACGAATCTTCTGTTCACAACGGATATGAACGTAAAAATCTATGTTCAAAAAGCACAACGACGACACTTTGAGATCAATAGACCCTTTGTCAACTCCATCTAATCGATATAATAAAAGCAACAAACAGAAATGGAAATCACATAAATACCTTGACGTGTCTCTCCAATCTTTCCACCGGGTTTCCCGTCTGGATCTCCACCGCGGAATCTGTCCTCCACTGCCGACGCAGTGGATGTCGTGTACGGCCGTGGTTTTCGTGGCGGTAGAATGGATCCACCTGGGATCTTGATCGTGCGCCGTTTTCTAACCAAGAAGAAGCTCGTGGGACACGTCACCCTCGCAGACGGAGACACGTCCGGCTCGGCGACTTTTCATATCCTTTGACCGTGAATTTCCCTAGGCAACGATCGCCGCGAATGAGCTCCGGACACGCGGCAGGGTCGTGGCTTTTGCACGCGGCTCGATCTTTTTTTAAAATTAATAGAAAGTGATACGGAAAAAAAAAATGTTGGGGTCAAATGACAGATGAAGGGTGCCGGGGGGGAAAAGAAAATTTAGACAAAGGATGGAGCGGCTCGCGGATGACCCGGGTGACGTTCACCGATTCTCGATTCAATCTATCGATCGATTCTCGAGGGTGAGGCCTTACGTTCAGAACGGTAGTGGTGGCGCAACGATTTGAACTACGATCGATATCAAACGGTGAATCGATCGAGCGTTGCGAGCCGAAAGAGAATTTGTCGCTCGTCGATACTCGAACCGTTGTCGAAGCGTTATATCGGACTTTATATCGCGCTTCGACTGAGCAACCGGGTTCTTTTTCTTTTTTCTTTTTTTTTGTTCGAGCAACGTGCTTTTTTCAGACGATGCAGTTCACGGTTAGGTGATTTTTTTTCGAATGAACGATAATCCCCACTGGTTATAATTTTAACGCGATTTCCAGGCAATGATTGGATTGGTTATTTAGGTTAGAATTTTATAAAAAAAATGATTTTGGCGTTGGAAAGTGTATCGTGAATAATGTAAATAATTATAGTAAATTTGATGGACAAGAATTATTCAAGAATTATTCTTAACCCGATAAAGGATAATTTAAGGGTTGAAATTAAATTAAAGGTTGAAATTTATTATTAAATAGAATGGAAACTTTCATGTAACGAAGGTGAGTAGAAACTAAATATAACATGTATTTTTAAATATGTGGTTAATCTTGATATATTGTACGCAATGTTTTGCAAAGAGCAAAAACATTTGTTTTTCATCAAGGAATGAAGTAGTAACCGAATATTTGTGTTACCAATTTTTACCCATCCGTATGTGAACGTTTCGTTTCCATCGAGTTTCACCGCAAAACATGATACGCTACACTAAAATCGATACCAGTAAAAAGTTCAAAAGAAAAAAAAAAAGAAAAAAAAAAGAACACGATATAGATCGAAGAAATTCTATAGCTACAAATTACTAACGAGAGCGTATTCACACGAATTATTTCACAGTTTTGATAATAATGTAAATTTCAGCGATTTTTTTATTTCCCTTGCTTGGATGGATATCGTTTGTCGTTTGAAGACACGATAAGGAATTTCGATACACCGCACATGAAAAACGACCCCCTCGACTAAGAATGGGTTAATCTTATAGTTGACTATAATCTTTATATCTTTTCACTCCTTCCTAAATTCTCCCATGCGCTCCCATGACGTCACTGGATCGTGTCAGTAGGTCAGAACCTGATATGTGCTCGGTGTGCAAGGCTGTTTGTTCAATGTACTGCTTGCAAATTGCATTATCCAAGTGAAACTTTGCCGAATTTTATACAATTACTCGCATGGTATTTGTTTCGAAGATATTATCGAAATACAAAAGCACATTCAAAGTTTCGTTTATAATATTTAGAAAATTAGTTCCGTTTTGAGAAAAAAGAAAATATTGATAGAATTGACTAGAATAAAAAAATTATAATTGTCCGAGAAGTCTTTTTATTCTTATATATTTTTTTCTTTTGGAATAATTTAAAAATGAATTTCTGTTTTATAAAAGAAGAAAATATGAAAAGATAAGATTAATGGAAATTGTAAAACATTATATTGTTTTTACAAAATTTTTAAATCCATGCTCTTGTAAGATTTTTGTAGTATTGTAAAAAAAACAATCGTTGAACAAAACAATTGAAAAGTTTAAATTTAAGAATGAACGGAATCTAAGTAGAGAATTGGCAGCACAATAAAACATTTTGAATAATAGTAATAGACTGAGATAGTAATAGATTGCTCGATTCAGTGAAATTTCACCCGAAGTGCTGCAATGGAGACATTGTTCTTGTATTATTTGGTCATCCAGGGAGCAAAATGAAAACTATCACAAGAAAAGAACCACCTAAAATACCATTACATAAAAGAGACAAAAAAAAGAATACTTAACTAAGAAATTAAAAAATTCTTTTCAAAAAATTTCTCAATTAGCACTATAACAATTAATATTTTCATATCAAAAATTAATAAAATATGTTTTTGTCATATTTATAGAAAAATATAATAATTTGAATATTTGAAAACAAAAATAACAAATAATTAAAGAAATATATAAATAGATAAATTAATAAGAATATTGATATAACAGATAATAGTCACGTGGCGTTAGTATCGCGTCGTTGCAATGAAAATAATATTATTTTTATTCTTTGTATCGAAGTATTTTTACCTTGCCTAATATTTATAAAACTTGTAACGTAGTCACCACGCAAACATGCATATAAATGTGCAAAAATACGAACATGGTATCCATCAAGAAGAATACACACGTTTTTGATATCGCTCAACAGGGTATACGCGTTTGCTTATTTTTAAACTTACTGAAACCCGTCTGTCGGACATCTTGCGTGTCTTCACACGCGGCCGCCCATTAAAAATTGACTCGAGATTTTTTAAATACGTCCCGGCATAAAACATGGAAGAAAGCTGTACGCACACGATGCCCAAGAGGAGCGCGTCAACGCGTGTGTCGCTGATGTAATGCGCACGAAAAATTATATTCGTCCGATTAACCCCTTTTACGCATCGCCCTTGCCGAACGCAACGTTTTCTCCAAGATAAAGGTTAAAGTTTATCGAGTCTTTGCAACCTCGACAATTTACCGCGGTCATTAATTTCTTCCGCAACATTACTCCCTTGTGCAAGACAAATTTTTCCATAGCCGTAATGTATGTCGTTGTGTATCCCGCGCGACGATGTTACCGCGCCTTTGATCACCGATTTTTCCGCTGCATTTTCTGCGATAAAGTCGGCTGAAGATCTCACGGAACAAGTTATCCCGCTGACAACACCGATTTTTCACGATACTACAGCGATCGTTTGGATTTTTTCCAAAAGGTGCGCGAGGTGAACGAGGCGAACAACAAATTATTCAAAAATAAGAGAATCGCTCGTAAATTATTCGAAATCGTGTTCTACACGTACTATTACAACTGAGAAATGAAAAGTGATAAAAGTGAAATCATTAGAGTGATATTACCTGATTTTTAAAATCTTCCAGTGTGAAATTATTATATGAGAATATAATAATCCAAAATAGAGAATATTATTTAAATATTAGCATTAAAATAAAAGTTTTAAAACTTATACTTTCTAATTAAGAAATTATTAAATTCGATTGTAACATAATTTGTTACATTTGTTATTGATATATAGATCAAATATTGAATTTCATTATGAAAAAATTATTAAAATCAAAAGATAAATAATATCAGAATTTTTTTACATTGAAACATGAAATTAAATAGGAATTAAATAGGAATAAAAAAATATTTATCGATATTATTGTTGATTAAAGTAATATTCCAATGTCAAAATTACTTTGTTAAAAATATATCTTGACGTGCAACGATTAATGATCATTTTTCATATTATTCGCTCGTATATTCTCGTAAAAATTTCATTGTGTTTGGATGAAGTATGGAACCGGTCGAGCTGACAGAAGAAAAAATAAGCGGCGAAAGAAAATACGTGCAAACGATGATTAATGAGTGAACATTCGATGACACGATAACGAAGCTTATCGTTCGATCTTTGCACTGACGAAAGAATGGCTTACAGATCGACTTTTGGCCTTGCCACGTGTTCTCTTAACGTTCTCATACCATGCAGATTTCATTCATCTCGAGCACCGATTTCAGAATTAATGACATTATTACTCCGAGAATTAAAATATTGTATTTCATGAGCGAAATGAACGCAAGATATGAATATTGGACAATTGTATTCTCATTTTGAAGTATATACAGACATCTGAAAATATTTAAAACCGTTTTAAATTAACTTCAAGAAATTGTTTATCTTTTGAAACTTGTTTGATAAAAAAAATATTTTTATTAATATATTAAAAATTTTAAAATATTGATTTATAAATTTTAAAATAAGATAGAAATATAATTATATGTATGTATATATCTATATATTTTCATTCAATAGAATAAAGTTTAAATTTAAATCGTTTATGCTAATATTATTATTATTTATTAAGGGTTTATATTTTCAAAAATATTAATAACACTTAACGAGCATTTTTTTATATTTTGATAGTACACTGATATGCGTGTAAATTTTCCTAAAATCTAGTTTCATAAAAAAACTACATAATACCTACGTGAATTATTATTATTTCAAATACAAATTTTGATTAAAGCATAGAACAAAAAAAAATATCATTAACCGGTTTTCACCATTCGCTAACCGAATAATAAATCATGAAATATGTACATGAAATATGTACTATTCGTAACACTTTGAGGTGTCAACATAACTATAATTCAGATGTTTATCAGCACTATTCTATCTCATCAAAACTTTCCCTTCCATCAATCTCACTTTATTGGACAATCAAAATATCCGAAAACATAATAAAATTTTATATTCATCAATCATAAAAACAGCTGGTAATTGCTCTTAATAATCCCTTCGAATCGTTCAGTGAAAGTGCCATGCTCGAATGCAGGTAGTCAAATTCATGGTATCGCTGTTACCTCGAAAATTCCTCTCGAAAACCTGCTCCCTCGAGAGGAGTGAACAGGCATCGATGATTACATCTTCCCAGGAAGTCGATTTGCATTGCAGATTCCAAGGAAAAAGGGGGTTCGATGCTGTTACTCGAAAAGGATCTTCACCGATCAGCACAAATGGAAACGAAATGAAAATGTCGCACGGTTGAATATTATACTATCATGGTGATTTATCGCCTTGGATATGCTCCCGCATTTTGTGCCTCGTGCTCGTAATGGCCAATAACGCGACGATGATGCGCGCAATTATCTCGCCGTGAGCCGCTTCCGAAGACAAGTACTTGGCAAGGAACAAAAAGAGTGACAGACCTCGCTGTGGTCGCACCACAACTGACCTTGGTGCAGTCGATGCAGAAATTGCACAGGAATCCCTTTTACGTGTGCATCTTCGAAATACTTGGTTAAATTGTAATACACCAATCATTTGAATCGTTTGGCTTAAAACGAAACGATTTATTTTTGAGGAAATGACCTATTCTTGTGTATGAAACTTGTTGAAGAATTATGATATGAATATGAAATATAAAAATTATATTAATTAATTATATATTAATTATATTTATCGTTGTAAAGAATCATTATTTGATTCTAAATTTGTTAAGTGGTTTATAAGAAAAATATTTTGCAAAATTGTATCATTAAATTTTTACAATTATTTTATTTCTTAAATTTGATTCTTCAAGTTTATTCAAGTACTTATTATTGCAATTTTGATTTTAAAATTTATTAGATAGAATTGTAGAGAAGATTTTTCATGAAGTTTATCTATCCATGTAGGGAATCACTTGGAACTTCCGTTATTGTAACAGTTTTAACGATTTTATTTGACCTTTAACCTCGCCAATAAGGATAAAACTTAAAAAGTAACTTAAACGAGATTGACTTAATAGGTTTACAATTAAGAAAGTTTCAACTCGTCTGAAAACTTTTCGACTTAATACTTCCAAGAACACATACCCTGCTACGATATTAAAAAGCTTCGTTCTATTCTTCTTCTAAGTCTAACTTCTTATAGCATATCACTCAACTTTAACCTTGGCAATCTCAAAATTAAACATATAATGCGATAAATTATTCTCCTTTAAATTCAAATATTTCATTTAAAAAAGAGATATAAAATTTCAATTCGGTGAAATTGGAATTGTTTTTCACTCCTAAATATAATAATTCTCTCAAAACTACGAGATTCGATAAAATTGCAAATCCGATACAACACGTTTGAGAATACTTCTCTCATCATTTGTTGCATCCATCACACGATTCCTTGGACACAAATTTTCGACAAGTAACATTCCAATCGTTACACGCGGTCAACGTGCACCGACATTGAACCAGTGCAATGCTGCAATGCAGGTGGACCAGCCGGTGCAGCTGGAAGATGCGTAGGCAGTTGGAGGCTGAAGCCACTGTCTACCGCAAATCTCTCGCGGCTCCCGCAGATGTTATCTTTACCGCAAGATACCCAGCGATTCTATCTCCCTTTAACAACGCGATTGCGAGCCAACTCGCAAGAAATCATCTCGCTCACATGGAATAGGAGGAGACGAAGAAGAAGAAGAAGAAGAAGCGGGCTGGGCCCGAGTGTCACCAGGACAACGAGAATATAGAGAGGCCTGGGGATAGAAGGAGAACACGTCGTTTCACAACCCTTTGTTCCGTGAATGCCGGATGCCCTTGCGTTCGAATATTTTTCTGGAACCGTGAATAATTCATTGTGACAAATGGAAACTGGTACACGACCGGTTCAGGCTGATCGTTTTGCTCGATTTTCTAATCCGCTTTTTCTAACGTATCAATTCGAGAGCTTTGTATCGTATCAGAGGATCGTAGGAGCACGTGTTCGATATTAATACTAGCTTATGCCCTCTTTGGACATGATTATTTAAAATTTATTCTGGTGGCAAATGTTTATGATAAACTGATTGGATTTTTTCTCGTAATCATAATTCAAATCACGATTGATTTTTTGATTTGGAATAATGTGTTTAAGAAATGATTGTTTAACAAATGATTATATTCTAGACTGACTTTTATACAGGAATTTTTATAATTTGAGTAAATACTAATTGTTTTTTTATATTCTTTATGTACTTATGAATTTATCATAATCTTAAGCATAATTTCTAGTACTACTGTTATCTCAAAACATAACATTTTTTTGATATTATCGTATAATAAATTGTTAAAATATTATTTAAATATTTTTTGCCATTGAACGATTATAAGATCATGTTTGCTTTTTTTTGTCAAAATAACTCCTAAATATTATATTATATTTAAATATTAACAATTGTCGATAACTTTATTTATATCTTCATCTTAAGCATATATATTAAAAGTATACATAATTATATATAGTGATTAAAAATAATAAAGATATTAATAAAGATATATGGGAAAAATATTTAATTATAAAATATTGCTTAAGAATTATTCTGAAATAAATAAAATCAATAATTTTCATGAAAATAATATGAATATAAATATATTATTGATTTATTTTTTATTTTAAATTTATAGAATATTAAAAAAAAAAATAGATAAATTAAAGTTCTGCTCCATTTAGATCTTCAGAAATTTCAAATAATTAAAGAGAAAATATTGAAGAGAATTATACATATCTGCAAATTAGATAGAATAGATATATCCGTGGAAAATCTCGTAATAAAGTGAAATGAAATTGAATTCTTGAATTGAGGAATAAAACTGATTTTCCAAGGACGATCATGAATCACAGCAGTTTCGAGTACTTTGTCTCTAATCTCCGATTTCAATTTCGTTGAAAGACATACAGTACTGTGAGTCTAATTTAAATCAAGTTTACGAGAAAAGTTTGATCGATGGAATAAAGATTTGATTGCGATCAAATAGAGAAAGGACGATTTAACTACCTGTATTCACACACTGTATTCTGTCGATAATCTGTTGCTCTTTTTTGTACAAACTTTAATTACAAGAATATCACGTTGAAGTTGTTTTTATCGAGATCATCCATTTTTGGTTATGATGATTTCATATGTTTATGCATGTCTTTAAGAGTTTCAATGTCGTATTTTTTTCCAATATTAATCATCGTTCTTAAACTTGTCTTTATATATTATAGCATTCCTAAACGTGGAAATGTATAATTCATTAATAAATTATTAAGATTAAAAAGAAATAAAAGTTTTTATTATAATATTCAATATTGAATCAAATATATTTAGAATGACTTGCTAAGAATAACATTTTTAAAAAATTAAACAATAATAATACCATGTTACGTCTATTTTAATGAAGAAAGAATGAAATTCATGTTATTAAAACTTATTTATCACAGAGAGCAAAAACGATTCATAATCAATGATCTAATTTCCAAAAATATTTGCAAATATTACACTGAACAAATATAAAAAAATCTAAACATCAAACATCACACAAAAAAAAATTAATTTCCAAGTATCAAAAAAGATAAAAAACCTGTATCCTTTCAACATGGCACAATTAGATACCGGGATCAGAGAAGCAGGTAGAAAAGATTAACAAATAAAAGATCAAGAAATAGACCGGTTTAATGTGCTTGACATTAAATCATAAGTAATTACGACTATCTTTATAACCATTGTCTTTTCTATATGCGCCAGATAATCGAGCATCTATTCATTACCATGTAATTATGCGTGTAAACGCGGTACAAGACTGCATCAACTTTAGTATTATTACTTTCAGTTCCTTTATTATCCGGATACAAAATCGATTGGGCTGACAAATTGAATACACGATCACAGCTGAATTCGCGCTTTTCCTCGCCTCATAATTTTCAACTATTCGTGATTAGCGACTCACGACCTACATTCGTCTCGGAAGAATCTATGACACCTTTTAAACAAGAAAGCTAACGTTTATTACATCGTAAATAAGGAAAACTTCTAGTTTCTTAGGATCTCGAAATCGATCGCGAGTCAATAGTGGAAGGATGCAATAAACGCTTGTGAAACACGATCGTTCAGTTCATCGTACCCTTTTGATTTTTCGTTTTCAGGAAATTGGCGTTGGAGGAAATTGTTGATTTATTGGACGGTTGAAATAACACGGTTGTGCGGATGAGTTCCAAGCTGGGAACGGTTTAGCAGCGTTGCTCGATGCGGCGTTGATTGCACGCTATGCAGAAGCTCGCCTACTTCTGGAACAAAGGAAGATATGTTGGTATTCGATTTGAATGCTTGGTAAACCTTTCCTCTGGCTTTTATTTAGTCTACTGAGTTTTTACGAGGAAGGAAGGAGAGAGGAGTTATTGATGCTTTTGCTATGCTAAATAAGGATGTATTGAAAGAAAATAAATTCAATTAACAATTTCACATAAAAATCTTACAGTTGAGAAAAAATATTATAGAAAATGAATCTTCTCAATGAAAATGATGAGAAATATTCCTTCAATAATTGGTAAATTACTGGATTGAAAATAAACAATATTTGAAAGACTTATATTTTATTCTAACGCATTAAACTTTTATGACTTCATAAAATTAAAATTAAAATTTCTTCGTTGAATAATAATATACAAAGTTCTGAATTTCACAATTATTTGTACAATTTTTGATATTTTGTAAAGAAGACAAACATAGTATTGTTAAGATTCGTCAAAGTATGTAGATGTTGCAAACATTTCGTGCAATTTTCAGCATGAACCTGAAAGCATTTGAAAACTCTGCTTATATATATATGTATATATATAAAAGTATATTGCTACCTTCATTCCAATTCCATCCGTATTAACATTTTTATATAAATTTGGATTTTGAATGTGTTTCTTCATTTACTTTTGCATAGTATTTTTACAAATATCAAGTTGCATAAAAATATTAAAAAATATTTGAATATTTAAAAATATTCAAGATATAAAATATAAAATTAAATTGAAATCAATTTTTTTGTCTTCTTATAAAATCTTATTTTTATCGTATACTTATTGTAAAATAAAAATATTGATATAAGATATCTACGTAACAGACTTAGAGACAATAATGTGCAGGAATATATCTGGAATAATAAAACAAGATATAACAATTCGCCTACAATATCTGCGAATAATTTACACATGTTTACACACGTATTATTCGAGATATTCCAAAACAATGAAAAAAACCAAATTTATTATCTCTATCAATTGTTTGATTTTTTAGAGAAATTTAACGTAGTATTAAATTTAAGAAATTTTCAAAGAAAATATGAAGTTGATCAATCTAGTTTCTAAGTCAATATTTAGAAAATCCTCTTCTAATTGTAAGTATAATCCATCCTGACATCCATGGCTATCATCCTCTCATCTCGTATTTTATTATTACAATAAGCGTCTTAGCGCAAAACTCAATGGCATGAATCAACAAAGAGTAAAGAAAAAAATGAAAAATACTATCGCAACAAGCGTACCCTTCGAGTTTCGCAATCGGTTCGCCCGGTTGTCCCATCTATCCTGAGGAACAAACAACACAGGCCCGTTGTCTCTCTATCCTAAGCCTTCTTGTCGAACGCGTGCAAGGATATGTAGGTGGTTAGTCGAGCGGTTGGCGGTGTATCAGGAGAGCAGACAGGTAGAAAGGAAACGGACAAAGCGGGACGAAGAAAGAGGCCTTACCGAGCAGTACAAGAAAGGAACGAGAAATGGGTGCGAGAGAGGACGAGGGGCGGAACGAGGATACGAGGAGAAAGAGAGAAAGAAAGAAGGATGGTGGGGTTGGTACGAGTTGTTCAAGCACGTGGGGCCTACTCCGTGTGTCTCGTTCAGTAGTGCTCTCGGTTGCCTTCGAACGATTTCGCACCGGATGTCCATCGTGCCTGTTCGACGTATCCATTGCGGCACGTTCTGTCGAACCTAGCCTCGATCAAAATAATCGAGAATGTGATCCATTTGTCGCGGCTGTAACCTGTAACCATCAGATATCGTCAAAATAATCAGAGGCTGGCCCAGAGATGGCTTTCGTATCGAAAAACCTTCTGATGTGCGCGTTTCTCGTTCTACCCGTGGCGATCTCTTCGATCGAGCACTCGTCCAACAATGATCATCGAGATCTCACCGATCATAGACTCATCTGGCCGGTCTGGTTCCACGAAAAATTTGTTCGAGCTCGTCATGATCGTCATGATGATAGGAGTTTTCAACAGAGCGCGGCGAGAAATTGGAGCAGGAACGATATGTTCCCCATGAGAAGCAGCTCGACGATCGCACCGTCGATAATCGGTGGATCCAGGAATCGCGTGGAACAGCGCATTCACGAGCAACGAATCTCGAAACCGGAGAAATTTAGCGCGGTTGGGGAGTACAGCGGCAGCAGGGCCATCGTTTACGCCGGTTATCACAACAATCATCGTCACCAGCAGAGGGAAGCGGTCACTCAGGGCTATCAGCATCGCACGACCACTGCGGCTACTTATACCAAGCATCATCCTGGGTGAGTTTTTTTTAGAAATTTATTCGTGATTCGATGAGTTTTTAATAGTTTTGTATTACTGTTTACGATTCATTCATTATTTTAAATAAGAAAAGTGTTGTAAACTGTGAATTGATGCTAAAAATTCTGGAAGAATGTATTAAAATTGTAGATTTATTGAGATAGATTGATTTGTAATTGATAATGTTATTATAGGGATTGATTTGAGATAATAGATAATTATTTTGTATAATTTTAAATCATAATTAGCGCTCCAATATTCTTCGTTCGTTAAAACGACTTACTTCAAATCATTATTTTTATTATATAATATTATATAATTTATCTTTATTTAATAATTTATTATATGTTAATTCATAATCATACTTATTCTTGCAATAAATGGAAGCTTCGCCCAAATCTTCGTTACAAAAATATGAACGTTCTAAAATTATAATAGAGTTAACAATCGTACAATATAACGAGTTAAACGAGAAGTCGAATAAATTAATTAAAATCTAAAAATGATTCATTCTTATAATCATAAAAAATATATACTCACAATTTATTCTTCTCCGACGCAAGGAAAAAAAAAGCCTTTCTTTAGCTTCCGTTTTAAAATATATATAATAAAATCAGCATATGGATGCGAAGTCAGCATCGATCATAAGCAAATGTACTTTGTATTGCGAATATGAAGCAGGTCAAGAAGTACGTTTCACCGGATTGCGCAATAAAATGGGTCTGTATTTCCCATTGTGTCGGACGAAACGAAAGTCACACGTAAAACGACTCGCTAAATTTTCCCTTAATCGATCGAAGGAGATCAATTTTCTCGCTCGATCCACCTACTTCCTGCTCCGAGAGAAGTTGACTTCACTCACCTCTTTGCATAAAACGGTGTATCGCCACCCTCGAGTCCGCGGACGTAGGTGTCCGGCATCGAATCAGCGAGAAGAATCGGAGCTAAATTCGAGCGGAAAACTTTACGATCCGGCGGACAAAGCGCAACTCACGCGTTTAAATGAGTGGACGCGCGCAGAACGATAATTTATAGTGCCAGTCCATAATCTTTCTCAGAATTTTATCGTCCGGTTATTATCGATTTGTGATCCATACTCGATTTTTAATCGCTTTAATTGCTTATCAATTAAAAAAAATGTTCTTCTTTTTCTTTACTTCGGATTTTCGAACGTGTAATTTCAAGATTTGTGATTATTTTTGACGTTAAAACTGTGAAATGGTGAATGAAAGATTAATTAATTTATGAATTATATAATCCTTTTATTTGCCAAATCGTTTTAGTCGTAGGATTTTAATCGTATCGTTGATGATAAGAGAATATGATAGCATACGATATATGTAGTTTTAATTTATAATAGAACCTAAAATTTCAGAAGGAGAAGTCAGAAATTACTTTTACGATGTTGTGTTTGGTACAAAATAAAATACCAAGTATTTTATCTACAGTTTTCACCTTAAATATCTTCCCCATGATTCATCCAGGAGATTATTTCTTCGGCTGAAGGTTACACGGTTTTGTACATTCGCTCGTAGAGAGTGGGCGATTTTTTATTGCGCTTATCTATTTAGTAGGAATATCAGGATAACGTACGTTTCCTTGCTGGAAATATTGTTGCAGTTTCTGAAAAATAAATAATTTACTAAGTACAAAATACACATGAATAAAATATTTAGAAATGATAATATTAAGATATTAATAGTTAGAGAAACAATAAATATTGATTTGAAATTATCATTGAAAGATATTTAATTATTATTATTTTTTGCTAAATTTCTTCAAAATTGAAAATAAAAAATGCTTTTCGTATGAATATTCGAGATAGCAGAAAATGGAGCAAACATTTTTCATAGATGACAGAAAAACAGAAGTATGAATTTATATGAAATCAAATAAATTTATAGTCAGCATTTTATAAAAAAACTACTATTACGAGATAAAAACCAGTAGTACTTTAATTTGCATTGAAATTTAACATATTTTAATAATTATTTTATAGTACCTGTCTAGATACGATATCTTTTCTACAAGAGTTTCGAATAACTTCTTGTCTTATTAACAAATTATTGAGATAAACAAGATAAAATGCATAATAAATGCATAATAAAATATTGATATTAAGCAACCAAACTAATAGAATCGTTAATTAAATGCAATTTGATTGCTAAATTGCTATCGATTCGTAATTACCAGAATTCCAATTTTCTCCACTAATGTTAATTCTCTCACCCTAATCGTGTTATACATAAATTGTAAATTCATGAATTCAAATATATTGATGTAACGCGACAATTTTAAAGATAAATTTCACAAAAGAAGTATTTTCTAAAATTATAAAAATTACGATAATTTATGAACATTAGAGAATCCAATATTGCCAAAGATTTTATTATTAGAAGAATGTAACCTAACTTATACTTTTCTATTCAACTATATCAAACATTTATTTACAATTTTATTGTAAATAATGCATTTTATTTACAATTGGCTGATTTTCTATGACAAAAATTTAAATTACGATTATTCTATTTACATATAGATCTATCAATATACCAAATTTCATCACAATCGAAAACTCATGTTTCTAAAGTAATATTTGCAAGTCCGCTTAGATAATTCTAGATCTACTTTCTCTACTAAATTTATTTCTAACACATACATCGATACTAATCTTTCATCAAAAGAATCGGCAATCTCGTTGACCGGTTTTAATTAATCGGCCGATTAATTATCTCGCGCGTAACGCGTTCCTCTGTCACGTGCAATTATTGGAATTGTTGGTACACGACGATGGCGGCTCCCCTTCAGCTAGCCTTAAAGGTTTCCGCATGATAATATTAGTTTCGCGCCGCTTCAAGCGAAATTGAAGAACGCCAATTAAATCGCGTGATTACTCGTGCATAACGACGATATTCCCTAGAAGAAAACGATCATCGTATCGATCATCTGTGGAAACCTTTATCGTGAACAATAATCGATGCCAGTTATGTGTTTCGTGTAGAAAACACGGAGAAAGATTGGTCGTAATGTCGGTAACGCGGTCATTAACGTCACTAACGTTGCGTCAACTCGACTTTTTGGTAAATTAAGAAGCAGTTAATGGCGGAACGCGCGTTGCACTTCGGTGATTTACTGGCTACGATCTCGGTGGTTCTTTTTGAGGTGGACGCGAAAGTGGTTTAACGTATGGGTGAATTTGCAAGGGAACTGGTGTAACTTTGTTAATTGAATTAGCCTTCAAAATGACATAAATGAATTTTCGAAGCTGCACTGACTGAAACTAACTTACATTTCAGTTTTTGGTGTGTTTAATGGTAATATGGAAAGTTTAGAATTTAGTTTAGGTAGGAGAAAAGTTGTATATATCCGTTAGATATGAATAGAGTTTGATGGTATTTGTTAAATATTGATTTTGGAAATTTAAAGAGAAATATATATGATACTAAAATATTAACACAATATTTTTGCTATATATGCGAGTAATTGTCTTTTTGTATCCTTGATTTGGAGAAGAAGATTCTTTAAACGAGTACAAAGTCTTAAAATACCAATAATGTTACTCTAATTAATAAATAAATTATTGTAATTAATATGATTGAAACGCATAAAGAAACTATAAAAAAATTAATTTAAAAGGTATTATTTAAAAATTAAGGTATTATTTAAAAATTAATCTTTTATATTTTGTATATTAACTTATAAATTACTTTATATAAATTAAAATTATAAAATTAGTTAATTTCAATATAATATTTCTATAATTATTAATAAAACTCTTACTCTTAAAAGTCACGATTTAGAGAAGAGATTGATCTGGAATCTATTCTTAAAGATATATTATATCACTATTTTCATTTATTATTTACATTTATATTTTAAGTTCACAATTTATTTTTAACATTTATATCTTTACGTAAATCTGATTTTATAAATTTGTTTAAAATTTATTTAAAAAAATTTTTAAATAAAGCAAAAATCTATGAAAATATTTATGATCCATCAGTTTCACATAAATGCGACTATCTTTGTCCGTACGAAACAAAGCTCCTTCCTTGCACGTACGCTAAAAGAAATGGTATACCGGTTCCCTCATTACTATTTAGCCTGAATGTGATAATTTAGCACGCGCTTACTATTCAATGCTCCTTCATTTTTTTCCTTTTGTCTTCTGTATCTTCCATTCTCTCAATCGAATTACAGTGGAACTCCATTTACCTGAAGATCATTTATCGGAACGAAATTTTAATTCATACTCGATTACATCAACTCTCATCGATTGAATTCATTCAATAAAATATAAAGTCCTATTATTTGGACGAAATATTTATTTAATTGTTGTATTTAAAGATTATTAAAGGATATTAAAATATTCTTTTGCTACAAATGCTTAATGTTATAAATAATGTTTTAATAAATGATTAATTAACTAAACGTTTAAATAAATGAATTTTATCTATGTAGACACAAAACCAGAAGAACGAAAAACTTGTCTACCAAATCGATCAATCGGCCATCATCGAGCGAAATTTTTTCATTTCCGTTGCTATAGTAATACTTAAAACGCGATTCAGACAACGAAAATCGACGGTGTGATTCGATCAAGAATATAGAAGCAAAATTCGAGGTCAGATACATTAATCTGGTGAGTGAACAAACTTGAATCGATTTCGAAGAGCTATTGTTTTGATGGACTTCTTATTGGATTGACGATACAAGTTAAAATCAATGGAATTAAGGATACAGAAAACGATTGTATATCAGTAAGAGTTATTGATTTTATTTCATAAATTTCCTAGTATTATTTTTTTCTTCTTTTATTTTTATTGTTTTAAATTAAAATCTTGTTAAATAGATATAAATCTAAAAAAGCACACAATCTCTATAACTAGATATTGTATTTAATAAAATATTCATCGATAAGCAAATGCGTGTATCAAGCGTTGAATTATCGTTTATTCACAATCGAATTTTCTTTTCAAAAGTATTGCTTCATTGAATAATTGATTGAAATATTTTTAAAGAAAACGTCATTTGTTAGAACATCTTCCACGAATAGGTCCACTAACTCTTTGTAAAACTATCCCCGCATTGATCATTTTACACGAGTGATCGATGGGCATCGATAAGAGGAAATATGAATAATGAATGTATGAGCAGTTCCAAGTACCCCAGATAATAATCCTGCTATGTCACATCTTGGAATGATTGCACAGTTTACATTGCCTATATTATCCATCGTCTCTTACGTTGGTTTACGACGTACAGATTGATCGATTGACAAATGGATGGAGCCGCGTGGAAATAGATGCAACTGTTATACACGTTGTCAAACAAGAGAAGCATTTGTTTTGTCCCTCGAATCGACACTGTTCTTCTGCAACGCAATTACCATTTTCCAATACTATGACAGAGAAAAAACAGCGGATGGTTTAAAAAGAATCTTCCGAAAGTTTGTTAAGTCATTGTTGTTCATAGTCATGTTATGTCATATTTCAAAGGGATTTAGTTTTAGTTCATTTTTGATAGAAATTTTTGTGAAATTAAGAAGAATGATGATTATAGAAAATATATAACAAATATAAATAAAAATATTATTTAAGATGCATTAATAATCAATCATATAATATAATTTTAATCATAATATTATTAATTAATAATATTAATATTATTAATATTTCTTTTTGATTTTTCTTTATATTTTTATTATTATTCTTCAATTCTTATTTGCCAAAAAATCAAATATTTTAAATTAGAAGAATAATAGCTTAGAAAATTATCATGTTGACATAAATTGACATAAATTATTAAGCAAAAGTTAATATGTTTATTTATCGATATATCAAGATTAAAACATTGTATGTTAAAGAGACACTTTAATCCTAATCCCATATCTAGTCGTACAATCATTATAATCATATTTCAAATGTAATTTAGTGCAAATTTCTTTAAAAGAAAAGCATCTAATATACTAGACTACAACGTTAATGCACGACTGCTTGCATTCGTCACGTATCCGCTTTTGCAGTTTCATAATCGTTACTCTGCAATCGGCGTAGCAACATTCCCCCTGTGGATACTTTCGTGGCGAAGAGATTAATAGTTGGCATGGTTATTGAACCGCAACTAAACAAACAAATATGTGAACCAAACTGGCTGGTTAATCACTTTTGACACACGTATCTAATCAGCTATTTAAAAATTTATACATCAAATTTTTTTTAATCTTGAATATATTTTAATAAATTTTTATAGATACTAATATAAATATATAATTATTTTTATACTGTATTTTCTCCTGAGGACGTAAGAGGTTTTAAAAACATATTACTTTGATATATGAAAATAGCGAACATTAAATTTTTCATTTTATAAGAAAAGGTGAAAAAAAAATATTACATGTTATATGAAATTAATTGAATAAACTTTCCAGCAATTGCTTTGAATAAAATATAAAATAATATAGATAAATATTGTATTATTTTAGTTATATATTAATTCAAAATTCGTTTCATACAGATGTCTGAATTTTATGAAAAAAATAAAGATAAAAACTGAGAATATAATTTTTTCCAAATCAAAAGTAATACAATATTATCTATTTGAAACAAGTTAAAATTTTCAATATAATAAAAAATATTTAAGTTCCTTCTAAAAAAAATTTTATATTATTTTTCTTTCTATTTCAAATACTTCTTCATTTATTATTTCTTACACGAAACTATTTAAATAATTAAAAATGGTATATCTATTTCAATCTATTTGAATTCTTTTCTTTTTTTCTCATGTTACCAGTACATCGAATAACGACGAGGATTTTCGTTTCAAAAGCTCGGTTGTTTGGTTCCATTTGGCGATCTGCCGGACGCATTTGTTAACTGGATTAACTGACTTTAGTATTTCGAATATTTGGTAATTAATCGGCTCTATTCTTAACAAGATCGTGGGTTGGCGCGTGCCAGGGAAATCAGAGCAGTGGTAAAAGTTAATGGAACGTCAGCCGGAAGATAAATTCGCAACACGACTGCGATACAGCAACTTTTCTTTTTACATGTTACTATGAATAAAATAGAAAATATATTAATATAGAAATGGCTGGTCATTGAACTTATAATGCTTTAATTATTTAAGAATAAAGTGACAGTATCTTTTTGTTTTGGAGATAATTTATAATAAATTGGGTGTATTTCATTGGATGTATATCTATAAAGAAATTTTAAAAAAAAGAAAAGAGATTCAAACAATTAATTCTTTAATTTCTTTAAAGTAACATTTAACTTTATTTTTTACTTCTTGGAAGAATTAATTAAAATGCAAAATATTTTAGGAATAAGATTTTAAAAGTATTGATTTTTTGATACAATTCTAAATTAATTAAAGAAATACCTTCTTTAATTAAAGATTTAAAATATTGCTATTTACAATCTATAGTTAGAGTCTCTCTTAAAATAATTATAAAAGATACTATATGTATCAAAATCATGCGGCACTTTAACGCGATAAGTTTTCTGTACGGTCATTTACCGAGGAATGATCAGAAAGAATAAATAGCATACGACGATAATACTTCTTTATCTATTGAATTTCGCCACTATTTTCACTTGCTTTACGGCGCCATACGCGAAATAAATTCTACCAGCTAGCGATTCACGAGGTGATAGTATCCGATTCCGTCCACTTCCTCTCCTGTTTTTCATCCTTACGTTGCAATGTTTTCTAAACACATTAGATTGGATTTACAGCGCAATTGTATTCGATTTAATCCCGATGCAATTGGACAAAAGTTTTGAATCAGATCTCTCGGATGGAATTTTAGTTGGCGACGTATCTTAAATGATATATCCTAATTTCTATTTATTCTTTATGTTCTCATTTTAATCTCTTTTATTTTCTCTTATTTATGGTTTTATAAATTAAATAATACATATAAATATCATAAGATACATATGTATTATAATTTATTAAATTTAATAATTATTTATTTCTATATTCTTCGATATTTTTCTCATATTATTTTATATATTCCATAAAATTTTTCACATAAAATTACATATACTTACACGAAAGTTTTAATTCAGAATTATAAGTTCGATTGGAAAAAACTATCTATCATACGTGAGAGTAGAAACATTCGCACATGGTCACGCATTGCACGTAATTCATATTCAATTACCAAGTTGATCTGGTTCTCGAAAAAATATCAAGCCCCGTACGTGCGTGAAAACTATTCCTCGAGGTTTAAAAATGAAACGTCCCGAAGGTATTTTCTTTCTTACTTGATGGTTAGGAAGCCGAGCGAAATGTCAAATACCGCTCCTCCAGCGATTCAGCTTCTAATCTCAAGGAAGTCGCCGAGCTGCGTGGCATTCTGCCCGAGAGCAACAATGTCTTCTTTTAGCATGGCCCATTTGAGAGAATTCAAATCAAGGTCAAAATAAGCAGAGTACATTGTTCTTATCGATTCCATGTTCCATATTTTGTCATGTACCTTCCTCTTGAGCGAGATTTCATTTTTTTTATGGATGAATACACGGTTCATTTTCTCCTCTTTGAATCTTTGTTTCTCATAAACGAAACAATTCTACAACAAAAATTTTCACGATAATAGAGTCTTGAAATTCTTAAATATTAAAGTTTTGGTATATTAGAATTCTAAAATATTAAAACAAAAAGAAAACATTGGTTTAATCTTTTAAAAAAAGCATTAAAATATTAAAGATTATAAATATTGAGATATTAAGATATTGAACAATATTGAAGAATCTAATCTACTCATTAGATATTGGAATAATATGATAATTGAATAAATTCAAATCATTTTCACATTGTTAAATTTTTAAAATAGTAAAATATTAAAACATTAGAAACATGTAAAGTATTGAAATATTGAAATAATAGTATACCAATTTAATATTTTAATGCGATATTCTTATGATCAAACCAAAAGCATTTAAATTTTTTTTCACTATAATCACAATTTTTAAGTTGTATCATTATTGAAGCACGAATCTTTAAAAATCAGATATTTATAATATGTAACAAAATGCTTAATAAACTATCTAGATTTAAATATCCTGTTTTTTTCAAGTAGCTTCACATGTTCATCTATAAGATGTCCAAGTCCTTCTTTCAAAAAGAATTCGTAAATGATTCAGTCATTCCTCTTAATGGAACATCGCAAGACTCTTAAATGCCTCCAGGGAGGGTTTCGTGTCGCGACTCACCACAAAACAAGTAGAAAGAAGGAACAACGCGAAATGACATTCCACGGATGCAAATAGAGCACGTCTTTTACACGTACGTTCTGGCGGGATCTCCTTTTATTTTCTTTTCGTTTCTGTTAGCGCGTACTGAACTGAGATAAACATAACAACGCCGGCCATTCAACTCATGCGAAGGGATTCTGACTAGGCTTTGATGTTATTCCAAATTGTTTAACAAAGCTTAGATCATTTAATTGTTTATTTATAGCATGTATAGAATTTAATGATATAATATTGAAGATATTATATGAATTAATATAAAATTATCTTAAATTATATTAAATATCTGTGTAAAATTATAATGAATATTTTTAAAATTATGCGAATAAGAATATTCTTTTATATTAAAATTTGATTTTTTTTGCATTTATTTTTGTATGAATATAATATAATGTATAGATAATTGACACAATTATTATGTTTCAAAGATAGATAGATAAATAATTATGTTTTAAAGAACTAAAAAGACTAAGAATTATGATTCTCGATCGGGAGAACTAATATAACTTCTTTTAGCGCCAAGATGATAAAAGTACAATTATATACTTTGTATGAGAAGCTTTATAAAAGCTATATAGAATTTTATTAAATTTTATTAAATTTGAAACCACTTGAAGATATAACGATAATATTATTATCAATATTTATTTTATTTCATAGCCTTATTTAAAATAGCAATTTCTTTAGTAATTTATACTATTATTAGAGCAATATTATGAAAAGATTTGAATACTATACTATATTATTAAATAAATATTAAATACAAAAATGTTTATGGAACGATCGATTTTGCTTTACGAAATAACATATATTTTGATTATTGAAGAAAAAATAAAATTCGCACGATTACTAATATTAAAATTCAATGCTTGAATAAATTTACAACGTTTAATAAGCTCATAAGCCTTTAAATTTATCATGATAAAATTATATAATCGGTAGTTAGAAGAGTACGTGCATCGTGAACGTTACATGCTCATCGATCAAAGGGCAATCACGAACATACAATTTCGCGAACGTGCTGGCATTTCGCATCAATTTCTATGGCGATTGTATGATCTATCAGAGATCAACGACAGATGGTATGTAAAAGAAATAACCAAGATGCATTCAATATTATAGCACAAAATTCATTAATAGAAAATGAAACATAATCGACATTTATGGAATGATAATATATTTTTTTTATTTTATAAATTTTTTAAAATTCAATAATTTACACTATTTTTATCTTTGCTATAATATATGTATAATTATATAATTTTAAAATGTAAATAAATATTGATAAAAACTTCTTTTAAATCCCTATTATAATTTCGATTATAACCTTTATTACAATCACTGCAAATTATATTGTCTCTTGTTTAAAAAATATTCGAAACAATATAAATAAAATAAAATATAGAAAAAATAGATAATAGGTCTCAATGTCCAATCATAAATCCAACCAACACTAAAATACACTTATCAATTCCCATTCAAGATTAAATATCACTTCTAATTCTTCTTCTAAAACCTGATCTTCTCTAATACGCTTTTTAGATTTATATCCTGTCACAAAAAGTACAAGATTCCTCGATAAAGATACCCAATAAAAAGTGACCGATGAACCAGGCCCAACAAGTTCCTGTAAGAAGGTAAAGAATGAAGGGTCGATCGGGAAGAAGGATGGTAGGCGCTCCGCTTAAATCCATTAGCGATGACTTTTTTCGCTCGTTGTTGTTCACAGCGAAGAAGTGAAAACTATGAGCAGAAATGGTGGGCGTGGATGGCGCGAGTAGCAAGGTTAAGGCCAATAGTGTTCTTTGATCCCTAGGTGGTCGAAGCTGATGGTTATTCCACCATAAATGGCATTACGAAAATAAAAAAAAAAGAAAAAAACAAAAAAAAAAAATAAAAAAAAAAAAGCAGCTTGGGCAGTTTGGTGGCACGATAGGAATTCGTGGCCCCGTAAGGTCGTTTCTTGGATGGATCTTCTTGAAAATTCCCGGAGTCGGTTTATAGCCAGCATAAATGGACTTATCGTTGCCAAGTGTTCGAACGATGCGGTATCGATCGCACGATACCGCGCTATTGCTCCACGTTCCTGCGATTGCTTGAATAATTCATGATGATTCCTTTTCTTTCCTTCCTGTACGGTTCGCGTTATTGCGGGGTCCCATTAAATGATAATTCCGCGGTGTGTGCCTGACGATTTGCAATCGGCGCGTTCGCAGAAATTGATAGCAGCGCGATGGTGTAACGGTGCCCCTTATTTTATTCGTTGAGAAAAAGTCATGGAGAGAAGAGTCTAATGTCCGTTTATTGGAAAGAAATTTTTATTAATATTCGATTAATTGAATTTTTATAGATTGAATTTAATCTTATTATATTATTGTATTATTGTATCTATTACTTAACGATGATAAATTTGATGAACTTTTTAAATATTTTATATTCGTTATAAGATGACTATCACATGCAAATAGCATCAAATATTATTTTCGAAAGTTAAAGCAATAAAATGACTTAGAAATCAATAAATAATCAAGACTTTCTACACCGAATAATTTATCCCAGTTTTCTAAAATATTATTGAGGAAATGGTAATAGATTGAAAACAAGCAATGGTAGGATATGTCATAATGTAAGTAACAATTCTAACGAACGATAGAGATATTTAGATTTTATTTGATAATGGGTGAATAACGATGAAAAATTTGTAATGTTGTGTAAAGTCAGAGGAAATGTATCACGAAGTAAGAGTACTTGTATTCTATGCACGTATGACAGTTCCAGTGATATATCATTGTATCTCGAAAGCGTAAGACGATAATTCATAACATAAGAAAACCTTATAGTATTCGATGTGCGAATACGGGTTTTCTAATCGAATAAGTGAAAGCTCGATGTAACAATTACGTAATCTACCGTAAATGAAAATGATTTGCTAAAAAAATTATACGATATTCTGGAAATATTTGTAAAATTATTTATAAAGTATAGATTATGTTTTCAATTTCTATAAATTTAAATCTGATATTTATTTAGAATATCTGAGAAAAGAAATTTAAAAGAATATTTGAAATATTTAAATAAAAAATTTTTAAATACTTAACTTCTCTATTTAAATCACATGTTAACAATAAATATTAAAATATTCGATTTCATCACAATCAAAAATAGATTGCAAGCCGATTTTTATTGCATTTTCTTTTCCTAAAATGTTTAATAATATTATTGCAATCTAAATTCATATCATAATTTTTCAATATTTCTAATAATATTATTATTTGCTACTTATTACTAATATATATGTATTTCATATTAAAGATAAGGCTTTAATTTATAATTATTTTTCTTTATAATTGCTAGATTCAAAAATATCAATTTATTTTAATTTCTCTGAATCTTTTTAATTTTTTAAACTTTTAATATTTAAAACGAAAAGTTGAATGAAATATAATATCAAAACTGAATAATTTTAATATTATATTTGGAAAGATTTATCATTGTGGTAAAATGATAAGTTGCAGACGATGCATAACGATGGAGATACACGTGCAGAATGATGAGCGGTAGCATGGCACTTATTGGCACCGCGTAGGCGCGTAATTACTTCTTCGGGAACCGGTAACCTGTCATCAAGTAATTTTGTAGTTTGGAAGTCTCGTTGGTTCGCACTATCAGCCTGCGGCTTCCGTCACAATATTGTGTATTCTGTGTTGAAAAATTGGAGGAATCGATCGCAAACAACGACAGGCGATTGACCGATTAGGATAATTTTATATCATATGCCGAGGATAAAATCGTTTTACTAGAAGAAGGCAATGTCGATACGATCGAAGACATTGCTAATTTATGTAAAGCATAGCTCAAGAAGCCACGAAGTGCTATGTGATCTTGAATTTCGCGGAAAATTTAGCACGTTACAAACCATACAATTTTTCGATTCGATTTTGCAAACATTACAAATTTTATGAAGATTATATAACGTGCTATGATGTTAAAATGAAATATCTATGTTAGTTTAGAAATGCATTATAGTAAAATATTATTGAATTATCAATAATACTTAAAGAATAATATATTTTCTTTTCTTTTTACTGTTTTTTCATATGTTATATGAATATATTTATTTTTTTTTTGTTATATGTATATATTTATATAGAATATAAAATTTAAAAAAAAACATTTATTTTTGTAAATTTTTAAATTTTAATAGAAAATTTATGACTAATGATTCACTTTTTGAAAAATAAATAATTTATTTTAATTAAGCCAATTCAATTTAATCATGTTTTTCTATCTATATTTAAAAAATATTTTAAAAATATTTTAAATTTACAAAAATATAAAAGAATTATTATGCATAATTGCTGGTTCAAATTTTATATTACTTTAAAGTCTTTTTTCTGAAATAGGAAATAAGAATTGATGAAGAACAAACAATCTATTTAAGAAAATATTCTTAAACATAAACTACTTATAGAAATGAAAAAAAAAATTATAATAATATAATTAATAGTAAGTAATTGAAAGGAAAAAATAAAAAATTGCAAAAATTATTTTTTGAACAATTCCGAGAAAGTAAATTTTCGAAACCATTGTGAATAAATCAAACAAGATTGTTTGGATGAGGCTCAACATTGACGCTTCGCAAACTCTCGTTAATATATACAAGGGAGTGAGATTGTTTAGCCGATGGCGGATGGTAGAGGAAAAAGAAACGGTTGGCACGACTCCGTTACTAACGAGCACCACGCTCAATATCCTTAAAATTTGACTGCCCGATAAAAAGACTACTCTCTTTTCTTTCTGCGGCGTCGAAGGGGACCAGGGAAAAATATTCAACGAGAGGACATTGAACCCATTTGTCAGCCTCGAAAATAACTCCTTTGCTTTTATGATAAACCATCGCTATGCATCGCGGGTGTAGTTAACCGAGAGAAAAAATATCGTCGTCTCCACGCTGCAACGAGAGTGCGCAGCAAAGAGGATGAGAAGAAGCTGTTAAGAATATTTCGGCCACATGTGCACATCCAATAGAAATTATTTTCTGATGACGTTGCTCGACAGTATTACTTTCTCTTCATCATTTGCAAATACAAGGATGACGTTATTACAGATGCATACAAGGGTGTTGAGAATCAATATGTAATGAATTTTGAAAAAGATATCTAACAATAGATGAATATTGGTAAGCTATACATATACTTATATGTAAATTTATATTTTGACAGGATAATAATTAAATATATTATTTGAATAATCAATAATTAATAATATAATTATTTATCGTATAAAAAATATTTAACAACTAATATTTAATATTATTGACAAATTACAAGTTATCACAATTTTATATTTTTACAATTAATCAATAATTTAGTTTATAAAATGTTTTTGAAACTTCATTTTTTTTACTGTCAAACTTGTTGCTTTTACACACAAGTACATTTATCAAAGTAACTTGAAACTTATAAATAATAGAATATTAATCCAATTGTGCAAAGATATTCAATTTATTTATGAATCTACCAATCAAAATCTAATTCAAGAAGCCATGTATACTGAATTGACTACGCGAGAGCCATCATAAGTATATATATATATATACTGCAAATCGTTAACTGGATAGTCGTAACATTACTCGTCGTTTGCCAAGTGAGCCCCTTCAACGAGTAACCTTTCCTATGGCATCTGTATGTTACGATTCACTTCTCGCACGATGTTAATTGACACCGTGGAATTATTATCGCATTTGCATGCTGGTCAGGGCACGACATACGTTCCATATTGCTTTATTTTTCCGATTTGCGCGCGCGTGTTCCATCAAAAAGAGACAAAAGAAACGGAAAAACGGAATTATTGCATCGTGTACAATTATCCACTCATCTATTAAGGAAGAATTTGAATTTTTGAGAAACCGATCATTTTAAAATAACTGTCGATAAAATTGCATCGTTGTGATGAAATCTTTTATAAATCAAGCGTATAATGTCTGTTATCAATGTATAAATCAACATCGAAGGAATGTGTCGATCATGCTATTCAATCTGAATAGACATCCATGCTGTAAGTTTATAAATTGAATCAAAATAAAAGTAACTTTGATTAAGAATTCTCTTTTTTTATTTCGTTTTTGTAAAACAATAATTTAACAAGCTGAATAAATCACGTAATCGTCGAGTATTCATTAAGGAGTGACGATAACGAGTCTTTTAGTCTTTAGAAAGCTATCAAGAACAGATTTCCTCGTGATTAATTGACGAGACTTGGCTGGATAATGTGAATGACGTATGCAAGTAACGATGAAATATAAAGTGTCGCGAACTTGGAGATTGTGATACTTGCTTGATCGATCGTTACTGTTTGAAATGGCAATGACCGGCTATCATTCTGTAGAAAAATTGTTTTAAAAACAAATTGTTTCAAACGAATTTTTTTCGAATTGTATGTAACTCATTATGTACGAATATTCTTTCATTATGTACAAATTTACAATTAATTAAAAATATCGATTGAATTGATTTTAAATCTATTTATTTGAAACAAACAAATGAATCTTTCTTGGATGTTTATATACTTGTTGCAATTATTGCACTCATTGAAAATTGAAACCGTGAAACGTGAGTCATACACTTCCGTCGACAAGAATAGTGTAAAGTTCATAAGATCGTATAATAAAATGCTGATGCTTATCACTGTTGGTGACATCACAATGAACGTGCAAAGCGTGTCATCACGATCACGACATCGCGCGACAACGAGACATTTTACTGGCATGTGGTGATAACGCTTTTTGCTCTGAAAATTTACTTTGTATATCTGTGATTATGCGCGCAGTTTACGAGTATTACTAGGGGAAAGTGGGACTGAATATTCATGATTCAATTAGAAATCGATCGAAGATACGAAAGTAATTGATACTAATTTGGTATATATATAAAATCAATGTAATAAATTTTGTTTGTTGTATTCTCGAAATTAACAATATGTTATATTGTATCTATGGTATATCTATGATTAGTTTTATAAAGACAACGTGTAAATTAACTAACTTAATTAGCAATCTATCTTGTATTTTTTAGTATCATATTTAATACCTAATATTTAATTTATTTTTAATATATACCATATAATAGTTATTTTTAATATCATTAAATTTATTTTATCTATTTTAAAGTTTAATGTTCTAAATCTTCAAAAATCATATATTTACCTATTCCTCGAAAATATCGATCGTGAGCAATAGATAATCAATCGAACAAGGATAATAACGAATGACTACCATAACTCTATTCTCCTGTGGCGCAACTAGATGCAGAAAACATGCGAGATCATCGTTAAGGTTTCGGAAGTGTATCTAAAAGAGAGAGTCACAGACACGCGAGCCATCGATATGTGGTAATTCATTGAAAATTTATCACCTCGAAGAAGCTTTCGAGCAGTATCACGCGACGGCGCCTTCGTCCGCTCGACATCGCTAATCGACGTTAATTTTATTACACGCGACTCCTTCCTATATTTCTTCACCATTTTTCTCTTCCTTGGCTGGTTCTTCGCTAACGGAGAAAGTTCCTAGAACACGTTAGAACTACTCACACTAAATGAACTTAAGACCTGCGCGATGAAAAGCGAAATGCTTTGGAGTTACAGAGTTATATAGGGTGTCACGATTTTTCAAATTTTTTCACTAATTTTATGAGGAAATATTTTGAACGAAAATTAATTATTTCACTAAATAATTGCACTAAATCATCATGTATTTTTGATTTCAGAGAATAATATCAAGAAGAATTTAATAATTTATTATGATCATAAAATGATCTTGATTCTGGATTCATTTCATAGGAATATTAATTTAAATTTATTTTTTAAAGATATTTTAAACTACAGCGATTATTATGCACAAAAGTGATACTGATATCATCATGATATCATGTTGATATAACTTACAGTAGAAAAACTTCATAGTTGCATTTCTTTCTTTCTTTTTTTTTTCGTTCTGAACAAGTTTTTAGAAAATAATTCATATAATATGTTACTGGATAGAGAAGTGACATTTTCAGAAAGTAGTAGTACCAATCATTTCATTAGTTGAAAATCAACGTAATCCGTAAACTGTACATTTACTACATGTTATTTTCAGAAATCGTTCGCGAATGTGCATCCAACTTGTTTGTTTCTCTCGTTCAATGTCGTGGATCGACCATGTTGGACGTTATCAGTACGACGTTCAGTATGGCCACCCGAAGCACACGAACCAGTATTCCCACGCGAATGTCCTCCGAACCGTATCTGAATCTCCGTCTCTACGTGTTCCAAAGTATTTTTCTGGGAATGGAAACGATTTGATGTGTACCTCGTCTCGACAGCGAAAACATACATTTTTGCGAATTACAATGATCTGTACTGTCGCGAATACATCGCGATCATCGACCGTTGCTCGGAAACTTATCGCGTCGTCCAAAGTTAAATAGAGTATTATCCACGTGGGCGTTCGAAGGCATCCATAATTTATTAGCTTGATCTTGGAATATCGAATACTTTAAGAACTCAAGGAGCTTAAAAAAAATATAAAAGTACTTCTATTCGTTTATTTTTATATTTATATCGAAGAAGAAATTTCTATTTCTTCTTCCTTGAGAAATCTAAGAATTTAATAAAAGTACTTTTATATCTTTTTTATGATAGAAATTATTTCTTATTTTTTTATTTTTTTTATAATTTAAATTGAGTTTAAAAAATAAAAGAACTTTTATTTTCTTTTCCTTTAAATTTTTAATTTTTCTTTATGCTTTTTGCTACGTAAATTAGAATCATTTTTGTAAAATCATATATGAATTTCATGGATTCTTCGAAGAAATTTTTAACAGAAATAATATATGTCAAGTGCAAATTCTATTCTATTACTACCCATGAAATAGATTCAAGGGGAATGAGATAATGTCAGACACACTACCTGTCTGACGGAACCCACACGATTCACTAATCTGAATCACTTGTCGCGCTAATCCCTTTAATCTTTACAGGCACAGATAATTTGTAGGCAAATAAGGCACTCATCTTTAATAGACGATTTATCCTTGTCCTTGTTAAAGACCTCATTTTGTTCTGCATACCTGTCGGAAGAATATAAGAATTAGAAGAAGAAAACAATTGTTTTTTTATAATTATATTTTAGATTTTACCAATATCTATCTGAATCTAGATATTCTTTGTTAAAATTCATTATTAAAAATTTTTTTATACTTTATTCTTTCTAAGAAACTGCAGCTATGTTAACAAAAATATAGTTTATTTTCTCTTTTACTTAAAATAGCATCTCATTAATCATTTTTTTTATTTCATTTTCAAATAACAAATGAAACTAATTAATTTAACTTTTTAACTTTTGATTAACAATATAAATACCTCAAATACAGCATATGTATAACTTACTTCTTTCTGTAATTAAATAATGCATAATTTATCGCCATTAAAAAGCGAAAATTAATATGTAGTCAAGATATTCATTTCTGAATTAAGACTTCTTATCACTTCAAGACAATTTTAACATATATCAATAAGTAACCTATGTTCGTACGATTCCTTCACGCCCTTGGCATGTGTTCTCCATGAACAAAATGGCGCACAGGGCAAGAAAAGCAAACGTCTCACGATGAGAAGCAAGTGGTCGATGTTGCGACAGTAAATGTCGTGTCGCGTTTCAACGTACATGACAGGGACAGGCCGAGATGCAATTTTCTTGCGAGTCCAACGATGACGAAGTGGTTTCACCGCGTGGAATCACCTCTCGTCGCCCAATTATGCGAGATCCTTGCGCGTCCATGCGCAATGAATCGACCCGTCTTCTCTCATTTGTGCAATTTCTACCCAAGACACTGAATAGCCAAGAGAAAACAACGATTTCAATGGACAGGATCGTCTGGGATCGTCTTCTTCTCATAGAGGTTCGATGTTGTAACATTTGTCTTCAATGTTTCGAGAAGATTAAAGACGAAGATAAAAGTAACGAGAAATATAAATTAATGAAAATTTTTAATATTATGTTTTTGAAGTTAATATAGATGAAAAATTTGAAATAAATAAAAGAATGGGAAGAAAAACAATCAGAGAAATTAAGATATTAATTATAATTATATGTATAATTAATATATGTGATAATTAATCTATACATGTTGATATATTTCCATTAAATTTAATGTAATGGAATATGTTTTGTATCTTTAAAAAAAATAAATAGGATAAATACTAAGGATTAGGATATAGATATTCTGTATGTATTTCTCATTTTTGAAGAAATTCCCATTCATTTCTGATTTCTAATTCTCATTTCTGATTATGAAATATCTATATCTTATTTTGACTAATTTTCTTATTAAAATAATAATAATTATTGTCATTAAAGGAAAAGTGTTAATTCCTTTTAGAATTAAAAAAATATATTAAATTGAAAACAAGAATAATGTTATTAAACCATTAACTAAATTAGCTAAATTAACTGTAATTAACTGTAATTAAAGAAATTTAATTGAAATAAGTTATAATTAAAACTAATCAATGTTTTAGAGTGTAAATGATACCTTTGGAAAATGTTCAATTACGATGATCCTCGGGCGTTTATATAAATCTAAGCTTCTTTCGTTTATGTAATTTTATGTAACAGGAAATATTCAAGTATAAAGAGAAAGGAATGATTTCAATATATCTATCATCATAATATTATTTTTTACATCAATTTGAATAAGCACATGCAATAGCATTTGAAAAATTGATTTTCACGAATTTTTAAAAATCAAATGGAAATCATGTCTTTTTATCAATTGCTATCAAAAAATTAATAAAAATACAAATAAAGGAAGAAATTTATATTTTATATAATTGATTTAAAACAAGCAAAACAAAAATTGATTCGAAATTATTTCAAATAAAATTATGAATATTTATTGATTAATCGAATTCGATTATCAAAAAAGATCAGTTACAAGAAGCAGTCGAATAATTTTTTGACATGATAACCATCTTGAATTTCTTTTTATAATTAAAAATTTGTTTTTAAACTCTGTCATTCGTATCGAATCAAAATTTAAACGTAATTGTCAAAATTATCCTCTTTGTATTCCATATCGTTTCGACGCGATGTAAATAAAGTTTCGGATTTCAGACTGTGATCGCTATCAAAACAATCGATTCATTAATTTAATTTTATCTTATCACCGTTTAACAATGAGTGTATATAGATGGCATAAATTTTAATAACAAATGTAAAGCTGAGAATATTTACCTGCTCTAAAATACATCGAAGAGGATTTTTGTTGAGTAATACATGTGCATGAGATATCATTTCTTTTTTGTATGTAAAATATGTTTTCGTATTAATAGATTGTTCATTTCTTTGTGTTTTAGAAGACGAGTTTGCACCAGATCGATTCCCAGTTCTGTTACTCATCATCATCGAAAAGTTAGGTAACGTGAATTTTTTAAAATGAAATATTTATCTTTAAAACTCCAATTTTTTTTTAAATTTAATATTTTGCGTATACTCAAAATAATTAAAACTATATTAAAATCATTAACTACTATTTTAATTTTGAGATAACTAAAACATTTAAATTTAATAGAAAAAAATTTTACAAAACAGAACTTATTCCAGTAAATTTAATTACAAGAATGTTACTTCTTTTTAAGAATTAAATTTATAACTTTAAGATATAAGAAAAATATTATTTATTATAATAATGTACCATGAAATTGTACTCAATTGTTTTTAGATATCTTAATATATTTAATATTGAGACACCTTCCATTTTCTTATGCTGCCCTGGATGGACACAGGCAACTCACTTGAGTTTTGGATGCAATAAACGTAAGTAAATTGTCATAATTATCATAATAATTTCTTTTTATTATTAATAAAGTTCATTTATTATATATATAATTATTAAAATATTATTATATATACATTTTAAAGGCTGATGTAATAATAAATATCTATTTATTAAATAATAAATATTATATATAATTATATATCTATGTAATCTAAATTTAATTACCTTTTAGCTATTTGCCCTTCTCCATGCTTGAACAGAGGTGTGTGTACTTCTCCTGGCAAGTGTACGTGTCCCAAAGGATTTACAGGCAACCAGTGTCAGACAGGTACATGTAATAAAAAAAGATAAGTCAATTCTAAATTATCGATTCGAATTTTACAGTTAATCAAAGCTATTTTAATGCTTTTCAATATTGTTAACGACTTCATTGACTTTTTAACAATCATGTTTTATTAAATTTCATGTAACAATGTACACATTAATTTCATGTAAATATCAACTCAATTATATCATTCAATCATGTGCAGCGATATAGAATGTCAAATAATAATGCATTCAATTTGCAAGAAGTACATATTACATAAAAATTCTTGAAAATTCCCAAAAAATTATTTTATTATGCTTTTATTATAAATATATCTGAAATGAAAAAAAATATAATTAGAAATCGTTTTTTATGAATAACAAAATGAAAAATATAAATTTTTTAAAGATAATATATAATTAAATCTTCGTTACGACAAATTTGAAGCGCAGAATGTTAAGTAATCATGTTAAGTAATCCATACTTAAATATATTTCTATTAGCAATGAAAAGTATTTTTTTCTCTTCATTCACTTTTTTTTTTAGAGAAAAAGTATAATTATTGACTGTATTTATTTATTGTTATTCAAATCATGCATATCATGCGTAGAAATCTATGCACTGTAAATTTAAAATTCGTTAACATAAAATATTTTCTATTCATTTCAGTCTCAAATTCAAATTCCAAATTTTAAATAGTGATCAACAATGCTCCTTATCTAGGCTAGGCTCGAAATACCATAGAAACAAATGAACCTCCGCAAAGTTAACGAGACAAACAACGAGCGCCGTTAAATCGTAAAATATATGTGATCGATATTTGAGGTAGAAGCACGTCCTCGTAGCCGAGATCGTTAAGCGTAATTAAATTGACGTAGACCGATACGCAGGTCGATAGCATTGTGCGAATACCATGCCGAACGTATTGTGGTATCCGGCAGCTGGGTTGCTTTCGATAGATTTACGAGCGATTTCATTAAGCTATGCGGATGTTCTAATTACCGGGGCGAGGTAAGTTGTGTTAGTAAACCGCTTTTGATTCAATAAAAAAATCCTTTACGAGAAGTTTTAACCCTCCCAAGAAGATATCCTTGAAATTTACAATAGCTACAGCGCGTTGTTCAATTATGATAAGATCTTCCTGGGTTTTACGAGCTAATTATGTATTTCTTTAAGAAATATTCTACTTTAAAAAATATTTTTTTTTACATCGAAAAAAAAAGGAAAGAAGAAATAGAATGATTTAAAGAATTAGAAATTTGATGCGTGATTAATTTCTTTTTAAAAAAATATTTTTTTTTGTTATAAACATATGGAATATTTAATACATATGAAATTTATTTAAACTACCAATTATAAATATCAATTAAACAATGATTAAATGAAACATTAAACATAATAAATAAAAAAAAATTTTTTTCTATTTCACTTTCCAAAATATATTTAAATTATAATTAAAATATGTAATGAAATAAAAGTCATTTATATTAAGTTTTAAACTTCTTGCTTCATAAAAAAGCAAATCTTTGAGTTTCTCATATAATTACCTTATTATGTTAATCAATAAATAACTTTAAATAATATCACAAAATTTAAATAATATCACTAATCTTTATCTTTTGTCATTCACTAACTCAATGACTAAATTTCTTACAGTAATTTTTACAATAAAATTATCGAATGAATTTTGAAACATTTGATTAATGAAACGTTACATTGTGATGAATTTGCGTAATATTCTTGATTGGAAACAGAAAGATTTCGCGATGGATCAGCTACTATCATGCAGCTGTCACGTTTATGCAATTAATTTTTGCATGAATTAACATAACTTGTCCACCAACATTACAGATATCGACGAATGCGTGACAGAGAAGCCCTGTGATCAACTTTGCAGAAACCTACCTGGAATTTATGAGTGCTATTGCAGACCTGGTTTTCAATTACAAAAAGACGGCCAATCCTGTCGAAAGAACGGTGAGTAATTGTTGAAGAAGTTTTATTCTACTTTCCCAAAGACAAATTCGTTTTTGAGATCTCGACAGTGACTAATAGAGTACTCAAAAAAACAAGAATTATCAATTTTAAAGCTATTTAAATGCTATTCACGAAACACATGTTGGTAACACCAGTGAATAAATTTTTAAATAGCTTCTTATTGTTTTGCTCAATTCTAGCTTTTGGAATTTTAGATAAGGTAAAAATCATGTTATTTTTATCGAAGAAACGACAATATTTCGTTGCATCTATTCTCATTAATCTTGAGTTTCAATGCCATTTACACGAAGTTCGACTCTGTGAGATATATTTAAAATGGTATTCAAGTTCAACATCGGTTAAAATTGTCTTGGAAAACAGAATGAAACATGGTACAGTGACATGAATTTTAAGCTTGAGTGAGTTCTGGTTTAAATTATGATCAGGATATTGCGAAATTCAGAATGTCGACTGTGATGAATATATATCAGAAATTAAACTTAATGAACATTCTAAAAATCTGTATAAGAAAATAATAATTTTTTTTTATTGATAATAAAAAATGTAAAATATGGAAAATTAAAATAAAACATTTAATTTCATAAAATAATAAAATAATAATAAAATCAAAACTATAATAGAAGAATGCTTTTACAACAAAGCAATCATTAAGTAAATTTATTAGAATTTTTTTTTTAAATTTTTGAAAAATCAAATAAAATCCTATTTATCATAATGATGCATCATGTCCTCACTCAATATAATAATAAATATTTTGCACAGAAACTTGAAAGAACTATCTTTAAGAATAGTTTGCTCTTGGATCAGATTGTTTTTACTTTAATTACAAATATATTTTTTTTAGACACAGAAGACACTGCATTCGAAGCTCGAGACTTGGAGAATGATTTTCCGCGAATAACAACAACAAGACGTCCATTAATCTCACCACATGGTTCATAATTATTTTTATTATTATTTGACATAAATACAAGAATATTTTATATTTCATTGAACAATAATATAATAATGTTTTATTGCAGATACAGAAAATGAAGTAGTTGATGGTGATCTTGATCAGGAATATGAGTTTATTTTAAAAAGGCTCACCAAGCTCGAAAAGGTATGTCGAATAATAATCGTATTACATATATAATATATATATATATGTATTATTTGACTTGTAAAAAAGAAGCATTTTCATTCGATGATAAAAAAAACGGATGCAGTGAGTTAATTTTTTTCTTATCTTTAATTTTATTTTATTTTAATTGTTTGTTTTAATTGTTGTGAATATAAATTGACTATGTAAATTCTTGAACAGTTCAATAGTTTTGAATAGGAAGATGCACGGATAATTCTATGTATTCATAGATTTTCTAATATATTGAAATTAATTTTAAAAATTTACAATAAATAAAATTTATATTATATTTTTAGCAATTTGCAACAGGAAGAAAAAGAGATACTGAAACAACAGAAATGAGTGTCAAAGTTGCATCAGTTGTTGAAAGTATCAATGAGATGAAAAGAGCCATTGAAAATGTGGTTAGTATGTAAAATATACTTGTAAAATAATTTATAAAATATAAAATATTGTTTAAAGCTATAACATTTTACAGCAAATTATGCAACAAGAAATATATGAAATGAGAAGCAAATTAAGAGAATATGAATTAGAGACAAGGAAAATGCAGCACTTAACGAATAAAGTAATGGAACTGGAAAATCGTTTAAGATTACATTGCAAATCAGCAATGAACAATGGTTTATTGAATTTTTAATGTCACGAAATATAACGAAACAGAAGAGTGTTAAAAATATTGGGCATTGCCCATAGATGTAATATTTATGTAAGAAAATAAAATTGTATTATCACTGCCATTTTTTTAGCTTATATAATATTTTAAAATGTAGTTGACTTTACGAAAGTGTAACTTAAACAACTTTTGTGATCATTTGTATTCAGCTTTATAATAAAATGAAAAACCCAAATTATGATTTATATAAAAAAATTATATTGATTGGTATAATTAATTAATTTCACATGGAAGATTTTTGTTTTGCTGCTTTTTTTTGTTTCCTAGTTAATCTTTTGTGTGATCTTGAGTTTGCTTTCTGTGATTTTGCTCTACCTTTTTTGTGTTTTGCAATTTTTCGTTTACTCATCCATATTGGGTAATTTCCATATTGATCTAGCATTGTTTTCTTATTATATACTCTACTACCATTGTCGATATCCATTTCTTCAACATTTGTTATATTATCATTTGTTTTTGTATTTTCTTTTATTGTTTTAGCATCAACAACTTAAAAATAATAACAACAATAAAATAATACATTAAAAAATAATATATTAATAATATAATAATATATTAATACATTAAGAAAAAAAATATCTTACTTGTAGCAATATTTGATATATCTGGCATTTCAACATCTTGTGTATTTTCATTAATACCCAACGTTTTTTTTAATCTTTCTAATTCTTTTGCTCCATAACGTTCCCTTTTAATTGCTCTACATTTTCTTTTCCATTTACTTCGGATTGATTTTGCCATCTTATCTTCGTATAACTATACATATATATATATATATATATTAAGATATAAATGTAGAAATATATAATTTAAGTCTTAAAGATAGAATTATTAAACTATTTGATAAATAGAATTTAAAAAATATATATATATTATTTGATAATAATATAATTTTGTATCACGTTAAAGGTTAGGATCCAAAAATATACGATATTAGAAAAGATAAAATTTTACGTAATTAATTTTTCAAATAATACTTACATTAAGTTTATATATATATATTAAGTATATATATATATATATATTATATTTTGTAAAAATATTTGTAAATATTATTCTTTACGTTTTAAGTCTATAAAACACGTGTTATAAATATTTAAAAATGGAAAACTTAACCTTAAACGTTCAAGATCTCAAAAACCTGACTTAAGTATTCTTATTAAAGCGATCTCTACAAGTCGATATTATAAAGTGTCGCTAGTTATATAAATTTATATAATTTTAATTTTAACAAATAATAATAAATATCAATTTGCAAATCTCAGTTATGTATTAATTTAACAAATAATTTAAAATTAAATTATTTTTTAGATATTGATTGATAATTTTTAAATAATTATTGATATTCTGAAGAAATCGTTTTAAATAAGACAGCACTTAACGATAATTGTCTATTTTCATGAAACTTATGAATTTTTATATTAGAAATTATCAATTGAATTTTTTTTACTTTAATTTAATAAGTTTGATATATATATATATATTTTTTATATATTTTGACAAAAAATTAATATTTAAAAAAATAGTTTTATATCAATTTAAAGAATAAATTTGATTTATCTTGCACAAATTATAATTACATATATATATTTATAGTATATTATATATTTATAATTACGTATACAGCATAAGCTCGATTTCTTTGACATAAAAATACAATTACATTATATTTATTTTTGATTTATTTTAAATGAAGTTAAAACGAATTTATTTCATAATTTAAAAATATAAATATATTTTAAATTTAATTTGATAGACATGAGTAAATCTATAATTGCAAATGATTTTACTTGTGCTATTTTTGTAACAAGGTAATGACATTTCTTTGAAAAAAACATCTTTTATTAAAAAAATATAAATATTTAACAAATCTAAAAAGTATTTTAGTGTTATATAACAGATATAGTATTATTTAATTATTATGTTTTCAGTGATATGTAAAAATATAATCTAACATAAAAATATAACAAAAATATTTTTAAAAAATGACTATGGAGATTAAACATGTAGATAATAATTTACCACTTCCTTCTGAAAAAATGCCTAAATGTTGGAATGAAGAAGAAAGAATCAGTGCTTTATTTTCTCCTTTTCGAAATAAATCAGTAAATTCACAAGATTGGATATCAAAATATAAATTTTGGCAAAATTTAATATATGAATGGTTAAAATATACTAGGAAAAGTAGTTTTTCTATTGCAGACTTAAATAATGCCTTTAAAAGAAAAGGTTGTACACCTCTTTGTTTAATAACTGTTGTTGAAGAACTTCTTCGGTATATTATTCTTATTATAATATCACTCTTATAAATAATAAAAAGATAAATAAAAAATTATTCTAATATTGTAACATATATATTGTAGGAATAATGAAATAATTTTAGAAACTGAATTTTTGAAAGAACCTTGTGAATCATGGACAGCATGGTCAATTGACATACTTGTGAAAAAACCACTTACATGGTCATTTTCAAAAGTTAAAAGTTATGTTGTTAACAATGAAATTAACAAAGAAACTAGATACATAAACTTACAAATTATTAAAGAATTTGGAGATATTTTGTTTTCTATTTTAGAAAAAAGAAAAGATAATATTCTTATATCATTTTCTGAGTTAATAAAATGTTACAGATCTGAAATAGACCAAAATATATCAGATAATACAGTAATGTTAATCTTGATGTGGTTAAGACGTGAAAAAAAAATTGTACTTAAAAGTAATGAAAATGAAAGTGAATTATTGATTAAAATTGCTACACATTCATCAGATGGTGTAACTGAAATTGAGGAAGGATTATACAAGTTAATTAAACAAGAAAATGAACTTATAAAAGAAATAGAATTTATGGAAAAAGAAAAAATTAATATTATTAATGAAGCTAAATCATATTTAATTAAAGGATTACGACAGGTAGCAAAAACATATTTAAGAAAAAAAAAAGAATTAGAAAAAACTATTGAAAATCGAATACAAACTCTTGATAACATTCAAAGTCTTATAACAAGTATTCAAACTACTCATACAAATAATGCTGTATTATCAGCTTACAAAACAGGGTCACATGTATTAAAAAAACTTAATGAAAGTGGTTTATCAGAATCTAATGTTAAAAATATTATGGATGATCTTGCAGAAGTAAGTCAATATCATAACTAAACAATTATTTATTTTATAAATAATTATATATATGAAATATATATATTATTGTAAACTACAGGCTATAGAAGATCAAAAAGATGTACAAGTTATGTTATCAGAATCTTTGGTAAATGATGATTCAAATGTTGACTTAGAAGAGGAATTGGCAGAATTAATGAAATTTGATGAAAATATTTTCCCTCCTGTACCAAATACAGAGCTAAGTTTTAATGTCGATGAACTTCCAAAGGAATTTCAAAACTTAAGTGTTGAAGGTAAAATATTTATATTTCGTTACAAAATAAAATATTAAATATAAAATATTAAGAATTTATATTATATTATTTATATAACTAATATTAAAATTTTATTTTTATAGAAAATATTACTAATGAATCAAGTCAATTACCAAAAAAAATTCATAATAAAAAAGTAATAAAACAGTGTATATAAATATAAATAAAATATAAATAAAACATTGTATGTATACACTATTTTTCTATTTATAATAAGTATAACATTTATATAATGTATTGTTATTTTTAAAATAAAATGTTATAATAAAATAAATGAATAAATATAATCAAAATATATAACAATATTAACCTATTATTATTAAATTGAAAATGAAAATTTTAATTGATGATTGAATATGAAATATAGTAAAATATACGTTAAATATAATGAAATATAAAATTCCCCCTGGATTTTTAATAACAAAAAAATATTGGATAAAATATTTGTTAAATAAGATAGACAAAGTACAGAAAGAATTTAATGTTCAATGTATTTTTTTTGTCTTATATTTAAAGATATTATTATTTATATATGAAGTCATTACAAATTAAAAAATTAAATAAAATGAAATATAAATAGAATCACTAAATAGTATCACTAAATACTATCACTAAATATATTTTATTAAAACACTCTAAATAAAAATAATTTACGAATTAATACTTTATAACCTTTTATAAAAATTATGACAAGTCCTTATTCGATAATCGATCCATTCTCGATTATGGTTATGTAAAAATTATATATAAACAAAGAAAGCAAATAATGAGAAAAGGACAAAAATAGAATAAAAATTGAACAACTAGTGACATCTCTGTATTGCCAATGAAACTAATATAAATAAAGAAAGCAACTACAAGAAGAAAGATAGAAATAGAATAGGATAAAAATTGAACAACTAGAGCCATCTCTGTGCTTCAAATGAAACTAATATAAATAAAGAAAGCAACTAAAAGAAAAAAGATAGAAATAGAATAAAAATTGAACAACTATCGCCATCTCTGAGTCATAAATGAAACTAATATAAATAAGGAAAGCAAATAAAAGGAGAAAGATAGAAATAATATAAGAATTGAACAACTAGAGCCATCTCTGTGCCTCAAATGAAACTAATATAAATAAAGAAAGCAACTACAAGAAGGAAGATAGAAATAGAATAAAAATTGAACAACTATCGCCATCTCTGAGCTACAAATGAAACTAATATAAATAAGGAAAGCAAAAAAAGCAAAGGAAATCATAAGGAAATAATAAAGAAAGTAAATAAAAAGAAAAAAATAAAGATAGAATAAGAATTGAAACAATATAATGTCATCTGTTGAATACAAAAAACATTTCTTAAAAAGTAGGTAAAATAAAAGAATGAGAATTAAATATCAGCGCTATCTTTTGAGTATTTTTGACAATATGTCTTTAGAATTCAAATTAATATTAAGAGATGGCGCTAGTTTGTCAATTTTTTACTTTATTTTGCCTTGTCTTTTTTAAGAAATATCAGAATGATATAAATCATACATACTAATACCACAAATTAATTTAATATAATAATATGCATTATAATTTATATAATTTTTAAATTTTTATTATTAATTTATGCATCTAACAATTTATTATAATAAGTAAGTATAATATAATTGATATATTTTTACAATATTTATTAAGGAATTTTTTTTTTTAAATCATTTATTCTAATAATACAATTTATTACTCTAATAATATAACAAACAGAATAAATCAATTAATTAATAGCAAAATACTATTTGCTATTTTTTTTTATAGAAATATTTAAAAAATTTTTAATATTGCAAGATATTATTTTTGATAATTTATTATGCATTTCCCGTTCAATTTTAAATAAATTTTTCATAGTAAAATATTTATTACGTTTTCGTGATATAGTCCATTTACATGATTGGAGAACTAATATTATGTATTTTGTTTAATATTCTATGAGTTTAATGTTTACCATTTGATTAATTTCACATAATGAATTGAAAAACGAACAAGCAAGTGTTAATATTTGAAGATGAAGCATATGTTTTCAATAAAAAAAAATTGAATAATTTATACTATGAATGTATACGTTTTGATAATATATGATAATATATATAGGTGGGAAGAAAATTAGAAATTTTGTATTAATATGAATTAAAAATTTGATGTGGAGAATATCTCAAATTATTTCATTAGCTAATCTTTAATTTTTCTTCAAATATTTAGTAAATATTTAAATTATATACACTTTATTTTTATATTTCAAAAATTATATTTCAAAAAATAGAATGTTTATTATTAAAAAAAAAAATATATATTTTAATTTACTTTAAGTTCAATTTTTAAAATAAAATAGTTTAATAACAAGTTGGAAATAACGCCAAAATTTTTAATTCCATTTTTATAATGATTAGTTATTTGTTGTTTAATTGACTATAAAAATTGTTTATTTTTTTACGAATACTTGTGTATTATTATAAATAATGTTTGTAAATTACTATAAAGTTCGTTTGATAATAAAATAAATAAATAGTCATAGAAATTTTCTTTTATAATCGTATAAAAATATATTACAAAATAAAATAACAAACAATAAATCGTTAGAAGCTTAAAAATTACCTTGTATTGGTTTGGAAGAGTTATTCTGTTGGTCATTACGGTCTTTCTGTTTCATTTGCCAGAAAATAACAATATTTAACAATTATGAATGAAAATGCATACCATTATTTCATATGTATGGCATCTCGAAAATGACACTGCTTTATGATTACTGCTAGTTGGAATTGTTTTATTTCAGTAAATTTACATACAGAGAATTAAAAAAAAAATATATATTTTCATAGTTATAGATTAATATATTTTTATTATATTTGTAATTTATATAGAATGATAAAAGCATGTAATCATTTATAACGTAATATTGTTTTCATTCATATTTCGTTATTGTTTGTAAAACAATTTTATATATCATCAATATTAATTTACCTTTATTATACTATACATGTACAATTTCGACTATATAAAAATTTCTAAATTACAACTTTTAAAATTACAACTTTATTACTTTATTATTATTTTATATTTTTATTTCTATTTTATTATTATATTAACTTTCATTAAAGCAATAAGATTAATAACTTTTGAAAAATTTTTTAATTAAATTCACGATGATTTTTTATCATGAATGATATAATAAAAATAGATTCGAATGAATCATTTTATATAAGTTATTATATTAGATATTATATAATTGAAGAAGAGTTATTATACTCTTGAATTCATTTTAAAAGAGAACAAAAAAAAAAAATTTAAATTTTTGCAGAAATCAAATTTATTAATTTATTTCTTTCAAAAATTAAAAATTTTAAATTCTTTTTTGTTAATTTTTAAATAATTTTTGTGCATTCATGATTAATAATATTTTATCAACACATATTATATTAATCTATATTTATTTGAAAATCTATGTTTTATAAAATTTATTTATCTATGACGCGGTTAAAATATTAATCTGCATTTAAATTAATATATATATAATTTTGTTTATAAAGTATACAAGAAATATCTTTTTTATTGTAGACAATATTATTTCAATAAACTTTAATTTTTTATCATGAATCAATGATGATATCTTTTAAATATGAAATAATGGACACAAATGTATGGATGTATGTATATGGACATATATATATACAAATATAGAAAATAGACATACATGTATAAAGTTATATACATATATATGTACATACAAAATTTAAAAAATTATTAAAATATTTTTTTTTAAATTTATTTGTAAAAAATTATATATTTTCCATATCTAAATATTTCATTTTAAATTTTCACGATGAATTCATTTTTTTTCTTCATAAATATATTATATAATTCATAATTAAAGAGAAATAAAATTCCGCGAAAAGCGACTGAGTTGATGATACGTATCGTTAATCAAACGAAAGTCAAATGGATAAAATCGTTTTTGGTGTCATATAAAGGGAAATCGTTATCGTTAATTCAATAGAAAACGATTTGACTGACAAAGTTATATTTACATGAAGTATAGGTTGTGGTCGAGTCCTTCGAAGAGACCACCTCTTTCGAAACAATACGTTCTTAGAAGGAATAGAAAGAATTCCTTGATACACGCCACTTTGTCAAATCAAATATTTATGCGACGTTCAATATTGTGTTCGTCTGTTGCCTTTTTCCAAGACAAGATTTATAGCAGCCCATTATGACATGGTGATGTGCGTTTTCAACGAACATTTATTACATGGTTCCTTGAAATCGTGAAAAACGTAGCTTTCTAATTCTAATTTAATTAATAAATAAAAAAGATAAAGAATAAATAATATTTATTTTAAAGAATTAAAGATCAAAGTTCCAAATTATCAAAGTTCATATAAGTATATGGATAATGTATTATTTATTTATATATATACATATTTCATTGAATGTATAAATATAAGGATAAAGAATGTAATTGATTAAATTAATTTAATTGAAAATTTAAAATTTAATTTAATAAAGATAACGATAAAAGAATTTCATTGAACCATTAGTAATAAAGAAAATGCTATAACTTAAGTATTATCAAGAATTAGAATTCGAACGTGCATTCAACGTAGTTAGGGAAAGGAAAACTATCATTAAAAATTGATGGAATAGGGACATTCTTCGTTTAGCTCTTGAAGTAGACAAATCTTTATACAACTAACAGATACATATTTATTTATGAGATGAATAGAGATTGAATGAAACGATCGATCTTCCAAGTACATTTGATATTGTTACGATTGTTCTTAATGACTTATAATAAAATCGATATTCATATCTGCTTACGTAAAAAGAGTTTCATATCCATGTATATATATGTATGTACATTGCGTGAGAGCAGCAAATTCTTCTAGATAATGTTCGACTTCCTTTCAGGAAACGAAATTATTACTAGTAGGTTGTACATAATTGACTCGATGGATTCACTATAAACTTTCATAATAACAAAAATCAAATCTATTGAACGTAATATAAAGTTATACGTGAATTTTTATATTTAGGAGTTATTTTAATTGTTTGTTTCTTTCTTTTTTTTTGAAATTAATATTGCATTTTTCATATTGAAACAAATAAAAGAGATATCTTTTATTGAAAACAATTAATTTTGAATTTTTTTAGAAATTTCTTGTTTCGACAATTTTAATTAGTTATTTAATCAAACAGTTATTGGTATAACAGTTTAAATTTCTATCTTCAATTTTATTTTTCATATTTTATAAAAATTTTGGATGAATTGTAATATTATCTTTTTTTAAATTTCTACTATTTTTACATATTTTTACATTTATACATAAAAATGTAATTGATTATTAAATTAAATTGGCCTAGTCTCACGAAAGTATCTGTTACCGTATAACATCATTCTTTTTTTCTAATTTCGTTTCAACGTATATTAATATAGTATTTCTCGAACGACTACCGACGTATGAACTTTTCACACTTTGACTAATGATTGACGTTCAATAAAAACAGCTGAAGAAAGCTATGTTACTTAATATATAGAATATTGACAGTAAAATAAAAAGTATTAGGGAAAAAATTTCAACTTTACTAAAAATTAAAAAAAAATATATTACATAATATACATTTATTTCTATTGCGTATATTTAATCTCAATAAATAATTCTAATCCTGACATTTTTATTATTTTTTGCTTCGATCTCTTTAATAAACTCATCAAAACTACCTTTCTATTTTTCTTTTTAATTTTTCCGGTTCTTTTTCCATAAAACGAATCACATTGTCAACGTATGAAACATTTCAATTCCTACGCAAAGTTCCATCTTTAACTTTTAATTCTCCATTTAATTTTTATCTATCATTAGAAAAAAAATCATTCATTACTTTAATATATTTCCGGAACGATCTATAACGATAGATAACGATTCAGAATTTAAATTTATTCTTCCTCCATGTTCCTCAACTTCTCACGAGTCTCACGTTTGATAAAATTAGCTCGACAGTCGTGCGATCAATCCCCCCAAGACATTCCTTCGCGTTTCCTTCGGCACACGAGGAAATAGAAGGAACCTGTACATTGAGCTTGAATCGAATATTCGTTCCCTCACGTCGACAAGAATAAATACATTTCCGATATTCCTGGCTGGCCAAGATTTTATTAAGAACCTCCACGGTAATAACCGGTTGATGAAAACTTCGAGAAAATTTTTCTCGTCGAGATGTCAAGATTAATAACGGGCCGATATATATCCAGATTTCCAAGGAGGAAGTTTTTCCGCCGTGTTGGAACAATAGATGGCGGGGTGTCGAGCGAGAAGAAGAACGGCGTGCCGGTTCCCGCGGAGGGGAAGCCTGCAACCAAGTCGGAGAAGCCACTCGGGAAGTAATTTGCTCAATGCCTGGGCGAACAGGGGGGACCATATAAGTAGAAGCAGTCAGGATACGTTCATAGATGAAGAAAAAGAAGGAAACAGCAGCTGCGAAGGGGGATAGAAAGATTGGAGCTGAGATAGAAGATGGGGGAAAGAGATGGAGGCGAGAAAGGGGAGTGGGAGAGACAAAGAGAGTGGTATATTGCGTAGACGCGAGAACGGAGGGAAGGAAAATCGGTAGCTGCTCTTGGAAGAAGAATGCAAAATGGCTTTATAGAACGTTCCAATAAAAAACCACTCGCGCGCCCTCTTCCACGTCTCTTCTTGTCCTCTCTTTGTGTAACGCCTTCATTTCCAAAGTAAATGAGGACGTAGTCTATGTTGAACGCGCTGTTGCGAAAACATAAACAGCCCGGTGTGTTAAAAGGAAAACGAATCGACGACAGGCGGAAGAGATTCGTGCGACACGCGAAGAAGGCTGAAAAAACTCGTCTTCTATCTTTGCGCTTTGTCGGCCGGCTCCTAGTTCATCGAGAGAGAGAGAGAGAGAGAGAGAGAGAGAGAGAGAGAGAGAGAACGATAGGTAGAGGGCGCTCTGACTTCAAACAGTTTTCTGCTTTTGTATCGGTTCGTGTTTCTTTTTCATTGAATCTTTTTTATTGGACGAGACATGAGTTGTAGAACGGTGTCAAAAGTCAAAGCATTGTCGTTAGCATCATGATGATACGGAAACGTTGATAACGCTTAATCAATCTCGCAATAAAACTCCTTTTTTTTTTATTTTACTAACTTATTATTATTAATTCGGCGTCTTTGGTAATTCTATATATATATATATATATATATATATCTTGTTTTTATATAATTAATATCAACAATAGTTCATATTATTTTTATCCTTTACCACAATTTAGATAATATTGTTTTTTTACAATTTTTTCACATTTTTTGCATAGGCATATAATATATTTGCATACATATATAGAGTTTTATTGAAGATATATATTAGATTAAAAAAAAAAAGAAAAAAAGGAAGAAGATATAAGTATAAAATATCAAATAAGTTCAAATAAGTCATAAGTTCAAATGTTTCGAAAAATTTCTTTTAATGAAATTTCTACGATTGCTTAGACGTTTCATTCTAATTAAAACAATAATACGTATTACTAGATTGAACAAAAGCAATAAAGTGAATAAAAATAAGATTTGAGAACACGAAACATTAAAAAAATATTGACGAAACAAACAAAGAGAACAAAATAATATAAATAAATAAAATTTATATATTATAATAGTTTGACGTTTAAAAATATTCAATTGGAAAATTATTTTGCGAGAGGAGCAAAAGGAACAAAATGGTGAAAAAAATGGGGGATAAAATTATAGAGGAAGGAATTGTTTCCCGTTTCCGTTAATATTTTTATCACGCGTCATATTGTCGCGCATAATTCTTTTCGTTCTCTCTCTTTCTTCCCCCTTTTACTGAATATTAACCGTAAAAGTTTCAACCGGAAGTTCAGCGCAGGTTTCACGTCAGCCCAACGGTAGCTAGGCGTGCGTTGACATCCCGGCAGAACAGAATAATCTCATTACGCGCGGTTGAAACTTCAGTTCTGGAATAATAAGGGGATATAAATGCAAATGAAAATTATGAAAATGAGCGATTAACCATCCATTCCAGATACAAAACTGCCGAACCGGCTTGAAACTTACGATCGACTTGCTTCTCTCCTCCTCCCTACCCTTGTTCTGAATAACGTTATCCACATAACGACGTACTTTCCACGCGTGAATTTGCCACTGGAATGATGATCATCCGAGTGGATTTTAGTTTATGAGAATATCAATTGATGGCACGCGTTACTTTCAAACTTGATCCAGTGATTATGCATACTTTGGAATTTTTGTCTCTGATCCGGATACGAAATGTCTGGTAAATTTATTAATAGATGTGATGATAAAGAAGAAGTTTTTTGTATTTGATACAAAAACATCTGAAAAATAAGTAGAGACTTATGTATACTTATGTAAAATGATAATAATAGAATAATATTAATAATAATAGAAAGATAAGTGTAAAAAAAGTGTAAAAAAATGATATGCAAATATAAAATGTATGCAATATTTAAAATTGTTAGCCGAGATTCTTCATACACACAAATTATATATAATATTCTACTATATAAATAATTTGCTAAATTCAATAAACTCAATTCATTAAACTCATAAACTAACTTTTCATTCAAAATTATAATATGATTTATTGAATTGTTTATAAAAAATCTAACAGAATCTAAAATTTCTTAATATATTCTTTTTTAACATTTACATCATTTATCTACACTTATTTACATTTTCCACTATTTTATTCTTTCACTTGAGGTTCTTTATCATTTAATGATATTAACATTTCATACTACATTAGACTTCGTGTTATAACATATCTACATATATTGTTCAATGATTAATATAGAAAAATCGTTACAAAATATGAAACAAAAACTTGTAGTATATGAAGAATAATAATAAAATAATAAAAATTAAAATAAAAATAAAATAATAAAATAAAATAGCAAATAAATACACGAGTTTCGGTTTTCTAAAAATACTAACAAGTGCATGAGCTTCATTGATTCAATCAATTCAATAATTCCAATGATGCGTTGATGCAAACAATCACTTTGATGATATCTATTATGTAAGATCGATTTTTATTCTTTTATTTATTATATAAAAAGTTATTGAAATCTTCTAGACATGTCTTTTTTTTAAAGACAAAGAAAAAAAAAATAATAAAATAAGAATAAAAACATAATATAATATATTAACTTTTTGCAATAGATTTCCTAACTAGTTCTAATCTAAATATATCTATCAATAATATTTTTTATTCTCAAATATTCACTCGTTCGATAAAATTCTATTACTCTGACAATATCATTTTAACGTTTCTTACGTGAATCATCATTTCTTATTCCATTTCACTATCATAAATTCACAAACCATGTTGAATAACTCGGTCCGAATGAAACATTCGTCGTCTCGCCTTTGCACCAGGAATCCTTCACTGTCTAAAGGTAGTATCGAATGTTTTCATTGCGTCGATCTTATAAAAGTTTAGACTCGTCAGTGCAGTTGGGTGGCGATTACTGTCACTCACTTTTAACCGAGGCACAATCAGAGACGCGCGTATCACAGACATACAACTGCGGAAAACCATCGTGCCGGAGAGGTTCTGTCAAGTGTTCGACAAATATCCGACGTGTTTGCCGTCATCTTACGGTAAAATTTGATTACTTGTCCCCCGTTGTTTGTTGCCGCGTATCTGGATTGACATAAATCTTCCTTTAACTCCTAACTCTTACCTCCTTTCGTTTGTAATACGCCAACTTATAAAAAGTCTTCGCCTTCATCGCGGTTTTGCCAATAATCTTTCTCTTTTAACGCCATGCCGCCATGCAGAACAATTGTGATTTTCTGTTTTAATGGAATAAATATTTTATGTAACATAAAAAATTTCCATTCAATTGTTTCTGTTGTTCAAAAAAAAAGAGATGTAATTATAATTTTAGAGATGATTTAATTTGATTTTAATTTTTATTTGAAATTCAATTATGATGAAACACGATATTCGATTTATAATTGCTCATGAATCTCACAAGGAAATTCATCTAATTCGAAAATTGATTTTAATAAAAGTTTTTTATATATGTAATGCATAATGAGTTATATGAATGAATAATGAATATAATGAGTAATTTATTTGTCGATGAAAAATCTTTTTAAAGCAACGAAATCAAAGTTTTAATATTTTTTTTAATTTTTTTTCAATATAATTTTGAATGGCAATTTCAAAAAAATATTAACAGAGATCTTAATTTTGTACTGTACTTTTTTTTTATCAAAATTAATTTGTCATTAATACTAATAAAATAAAATATATTATTAAAAAAATTGGAAATTATCCTATATTTATTTCTTATATTTATTTATTATATAGAAATTATTATTTGAGAATATTTTGAAAAAGAGATAATAATACAAATTGTAAAAGTAATATCTGTGATAAAAAATAACGTTAATATGTTAGCAATGTATAATATTTTAGCAATGTCATTCTATTGCATTTATAAATCTCGAATTTTTATAGCAAAAATTTATATAGATTTATAGAAGTATATAGATATAAATTATCTATATACTTTTTTTCTTTTCACAAATGGAAACGATACTTTTAGATAAGGATAATTTTATATTTACATAAGAAGAATTTTATATTTAGATAAGAATAAGAACAAGATAGTGCAGCGGATAAATCTGAATCATACATTTTTCTCATGAAAATAATTTATTCGGATATACATATATCGAGAATGATTATTTATTTTTTATTAATATTCACTTTTTATCATAAATTATCATAAATTTATTATCATTATAATCATAAATTATATTTTATTAAATTAAAAATATTTATTTTATACTATCATACTTATTTTATAAGAAATTTAATTATACTATCATTATTATTCAATTTTTTTTGTACTTGGAATAATAATATATATATTTATATATTTAGAATTATAATGTAACAAAGAATGAATAAATTTTTTTTTAAAAAACGACTGTTGCAAACTTATGTTATTATAATTATTGCTAATTATTATATTTATCTCTTATTGTTTAAATTATATTTAAATTACATGAAGGTCGTAAAGTTAGAACTTTTTAGTGACAAATATGTTTTAACGGGAATATAAATGATCATATATCGAACAGATATGAACAAATTTTCACTTTTAAATCTGGACAAAATTATAATTCAGTTTTTCTGGGTTGAAAATTTTCATCCTGTTGTCATCCTCCATTTCCATCATTTCTGTTACTATTTCCAATCAAAATAACTGGAGAAAATATTTTATAGCTAACAATTTAAAATATAAAAAAATACATATTTATTGTACTTGCTCAAAAATGATAGTATTAAATAAATGATAGTATTATAATAAATATGAATAGACATTAATTTAATACTAATATAATAAATTGGTAAATATAAAAATTTTATTATAATATCAAATTAATTAAATATAAATTAAATATAACATTTTATTAAGATATATTGGAAGATTTTTTATTAAGAATATATATGTTCTGTAAATGATGGTGCAAGCGTATAGAAAATGATTCCATATAAAAAAAATAAATCAAAAATAAAAAATAAAATTTTCTTATTTCTTTGTTTTCGAAGCTATTTTGAAAAATTAAATTTTAAATACAATGTAATTAATTATTTTTCGATACAAAATGAATTATAATTATAATATTTATTAATATTATAATTATATATTTAATAATATTAATAATTATATATATTTAAATCATCAAATAATGAAAAATAATTATTTTCTTTTTAGAAATGAATGAATGAGATATTTCGTGTCAAAAAAAATATATGTCAAAAAGATGACTCATGTTAATATTTTAAAATTGTAATAAAACTTCATATTATCTATTATGTTTTTTTGTTATTTATAATATGTATCATTATGTTATGATATCTATTAGTGAAAATGAACAAATAAAATAATTTTTGATTATGACTTAAAAATTAAATAAAGAAAATTATATAACTATAGATATTACATATATTATATAATAGATATTGACAATGATTATCTTTATAATAATCTGTAATTAATTTTTTAATATTATATTCGCATTTCATAATCATTTCTTGCACTATCATATTTCTCGATATTGCCATTTCATCGTCAATATTTACGAAAAAAATTGAATGAAAAAATGTCTAAGAATTATAAAAAAAATAAATATTTTGATTGATAAAAAAGAATAATTAAATACGAAGATATAATAATATAAGTTATAATATAAATTTATAATATATTTTATTTCAAATCCTATTTCAAGAATTAATTATAAAACAAAAATGCAAGTCATTATATATGCAATACATGAAAATATTTTTCTTTATAACAAGTAAATAGCTTCTTAACTGATCTCTTTAATTCTCTCTTAAATTCATAATCTTTAATCAAACATCTAATTTCTGTTATTCTTTTTCGTATCAATCAATCAAAAAATTTAGTATTTTCACGCAGAAACATAAAAATACCCGAAAATAATAGTGATTCTAAAAAACCCATAATAAAAATATTTTTAACCACTGTGTTTTCTATTTTCAAAATTACTATTTTTCACTATAAAATTCACAATATTCACTGAATCGATCTCTATTAGTATTTGATCACGAAATATATTTATACCTGTAAAAAATATAGAAATATGCTTTATATCCAAATTCATATTCAAATAAACTTATCATATACATATTATTTGAGATAATGAATGTGATAATAAATTTAAACTATAATTAAACGATAACTATAATTAAACGATAACACTTTTTTTGTTTCAAAATGTAATATATACAGATATATGATTGTCGTTCCTATTATATAAATTGATGGTAATATTGTGATATCCGTTTTAATAGGCACGTAACCGTTGAACGAGTCAGTTTGTTCTTCGAACACGAGAAGCATGAAACGGAACGTTACAAAACTATTTTTCATTTCGTGCATCTTATGCATTGTGAATCAATCAAAGTGCTACAAGATCTTGGCCATTATTTCGACACCATCTTACAGCCATCAAATTCCGTATCAACCGTTATGGCTAGAATTGCACGCACGTGGTCACGAAATTGTGTTGGTTACTACGAATCCCATAAAGAATATCAACTCGCCGAATTTCACTCAAATCGATATAAGTAAAAGTTACAATTCTTTAAGGGCCATAGACTTTGTCAAGCTACGATTCGAAAAAGTTAATTGGATAGAAGCACTGGAGAAATATTTATTATCTTTGTGTTCTTCCTTCGAGATTCAAGTATTCAATTCCACAGAAATGCAAAAGCTGTATGCACCGGATAGCAATGTAAAATTCGATGTCTTCTTAACGGAGTTGCTCTACATGCCAGCTATGTACGCCTTTGCCTACAGGTTTAACGCTTCGTTAATAGGTATTTATTCAATATGATTTATTTAATATTTTTTACAATTGTGAATGGTTTGAAACTAAGAACAATAATCATGTTTTGCATGATCGTAGGATTAAGTTCGTTAGGATTGCTTAGTATAAATGATTTTGTACTTGGAGGAGCAGTGCTTCCTTCTCATGAATATTTATGGGAAAATGAAGGAAATACAGGCATAAATTTACCATTTTATAAAAGATTGCACAATTTTGTGAAAACATGGCGTTTACTGTTACATCTGAATTTCAATGTATTTCCCAAGGAGCAAAAATTGGCAGAGCAATATTTTGGGCCTTTGCCGCCTTTGATAGATATTATGAAGAATGTTAGCATGATTTTTATTAATGAAGCCGATGTTTTAACACCGGGAAGACCAATACTTCCAAATATAATTAGATTCAGTTCTTTTCACGTATCTGAAAATCCAGATCCTTTGCCGAAGGTAGATTTTATTTAATAGAAATTTGATTATTATTGAATTTGTATGTTTGAAAAATATATAAGAATATTATACAATTTATAGATGAGATAAGTTATAAAATTACAATTAGCATAATTTATATAGAAATATATAGAAGATCATAAACATTTATATAAGATAATTTATGATACAAATAGGATTAAAGAGATATGGCTCTCTATGAAATAAAACGAAAATCAAGAATAACGAGGGAAGAAATTGGAAAGTTGGTTAATTTTACTTTTATTTGAAAAATTTTCAAACTTGATTTATTTGAAAACAAAATTTCAAAAATTATTTATTAAAGCCTAAGATCTTATTTGTACCATAAATTATTAACAACTTATTATTAACAATATATACATATAGATATAGAACTACAAAAAAGTTAATTGTTATCATTGATCGAAAATCTAGATTTTTGCACAAATATGTATAATTTTTTATTTAAATTATTTTTATTGCAGAATTTACAAAAATTTTTAGACGATGCAAAAGAAGGCTTCATCTATTTCAGTCTCGGTAGCAACGCAAGAAGTTCTACTATACCAAAAGAAATTAAACGTATATTTTGTAATGTTTTCGCAAAATTACCGTACAAAATTGTATGGAAATACGAAGAAGATTTACCTGAGAAATCAGAAAATATTTACATCGGAAATTGGTTGCCTCAACAAAGTATTCTTGGTATAATCTTTATTTAGTACAAAATATTTATTCCTTAAATATTATTTCTACACAGAAAATATTTATCTCTCTCTGTTCATCCTCACAGCTCATCCGAAAATTAAGTTATTTATTTATCAAGGAGGCGTACAAAGTAGCGAAGAAACTATTCGCTTCGCAGTACCAGTTCTTGGTTTTCCAATATTGGCAGATCAAGATTACCAAGTAAGAAGAATGGAAGCTCTTGGTATTGGAAAATATTTAGAAATTACGTCATTTACGGAGGAACAACTTGAAAATGCTATTTATGAAATAATAAATAATAAGAAGTAAGTATATATTAACATTAAATTATAGGTCTGAACAATAGAATTTAGCTTAAAATTTTTTATTCTTATTATTTATAAATGTAAATTTTAGATTAAAAATTAAGAAATTAAGAATTTAATTTTTACATTATATGATATTGTCCAATTTTAGATATTATTAATAACGAAGAATTTTTAATATTAGTTTCCTCAAGTTTTATTTTAGCAAATATTTATCTAATCTTTCTTTTTTAATTATTTATCCTATCAATTACAGAAATATTATACACAATATTTTTGAGTTTTTTATTAATTCATTCAAAAAGTAAATTATTAATATTATGAGAAATTGTTGAACAAATTAACTTTTTTTGCGAACTTAAATTAATTAACTTTTTAAACGAATGAGACATTAAAGTTATAATTAAATGAGATTAAATTAAATTAAATAACGATATCCAGTTACTAATAATTAAATTTACTAATAATAGAAAATACATATTCTTCTTTAATTTTAATATTTAATATTTATTCTTTAATTTATAATCTCATTTCATTTTTGATCTGCAGATTTAAAGTACTTGTCCGGTTAAAAGGTTAAGGAAAATATTTTAAATTAATAAAAGTTGTAAAAAAATTTAGAATATTTTTTTAGATATAAATATTATAAATGTATAAATTATAATTTTGATATTTTTGATGTTTTCTTTTTAGATATAAAGAAAGAATACTTATTGTTCGAGATCAAATTAAGGATACACCTTACGATACAGTGAAACATCTCGCTTGGTGGACGGAATATGTAGTACGAACAAAAGGCGCCCCACATCTTCGCTCTACATTAGCTTTAGAACCTTGGTATCAACGTTTTGATATGGACATTGTAGTATTCTTGGCGATAGTGATATTTATTATTGCTTCAAGTTTGTTTAATATAATAGTTAAGCTTCTTGTGTATCTTTATAAGATGTTACAAATTTCTACGGATAAAAAACAAAAGATAACTTAAGTTAACATCAAGTTATCTTCACAATACCAAATTAGCGTCAATATCAAAAAACAAATAATTCTAATCTAAATAAAAAGCGTTAGAATTATTATATCGTTAATCGTTTCGTTGTCGAATTATTGAAATTATTATGTTCTCGATGATAATAATGCTTTTTATTTAATAATTATTATTATTGACAGGCTTTTGTGTATTATGCAAAAGTTACAACACTACGATAATAATACTACTAACAACTAAGTTAATATTTTGCTATTTATAATTTGACAAATAAATCATAACTGACATTTTTATCATATTTTATGTTTGTTTCAATATTTAAATTAGAATTGATCCTCTGAGAGAATTTTTTTTCTGAATGAATGATGATGAATATTATACATCTTTCAATTTAGATAGTTTATTACGAGAGGTTTTTGTGCAATTTGCTCAATGATTATATAATGGATAAATGATACTTCAAATGATTTCTTTGTCCATAGCATTTATATTATTTAAATCAAGGTCACGAATGTAACTTACAATTCTTGAATAATGTGAGTTGTAAGAATTTTTGAAAAAAATAAGTTATAAAATTATGTTTAAGAAATTAATAAAAAGATTTTATTAATGTACAAGCATAATAGATAGCGATAAATATAAAAAAACAAACAACTTATTTTGTTCGCAATAATTAAGACATATATAAATTGTACTTTTTGGACTTACACAATCATAATAGATACATTCATAACATAATAGATACATAATTTATCTTCAAAATCTTTTCAAAGATTTTAATTATATTGTTATCAGTCAATGATCTCAATTTATCAGTCAATTTCTATCAATTTGCCATTTCATTTTCACTTATTATATCATCATAAAATATACGAACATTTCAAATCTTCATTAATATATTAAAACATATATTATAATTATTATATTATAATTTATTTTTTTCTGTTTCTGTTCAAAAAATCACATATTAAATTAACTTTAATCAGAATACACCGAAATTTTCTATTGTAATCGAAACGAACGACTATTAAATAAAAAAAAGATAACTATCAACAATATTTGCTATGGGAAAGTGTTTTATTCATAATATTTGAAGTACAACTATTAAAATTATTGAAGTACAATTATTATTTCTAATATTCAATTATCAAAAATAGCAATGCTATATGCTGTTCAAAATTTTGATGTCTCATATTTCTATTCTATCTCATATTCCTATTTCTTTTTATCTATAACATATAATAAAGTTAATTAAATCGCTTTTTTATTAAAAAAATCCTTTTAGTAATCTTTTAGTAAATAAAATCCTTTTAGTAATCTAGTCCTTGACTCTGTTAAATTGCGTTTGTTTTATATTATGTTAGAAGATATTTTCCAAAAGAATTCTCATTTTTATTGAAGCTTTTATTATTATTATTATTTTTCTTTTACATATTATTAATATATATTATTAAATTTTAAACAATAAAAAAATATTAAAGATTCTTCTTTGAAAAAATTAAAATCGTTACATTAATGATATGTAGAAATTTATAATGGCCTGCATTTTTTTTTGCGAAATTAAAAAAATCGCTAGCGGTTAGGGAAGTTAATTCCTTTTATACGAAGAAAGTTAGATCGATGAATGGTGCGTTGAGATTTATTGCCCCGCGGGTTGGCCATTTTGGCGCACACGTATATACGTGGCAAATTTGAAAAACCTATCAGCAAATGGTCGATCAAAAGCACGAAACTTAATCATTTTGCCGGAAAGTCTGCGAAAATCGATGGTCTGCCGTGAATGGCTGCGAGTCAGACGACTGGTTTATCTTATTATCAACGGTGGATGGGTTATACGGTATTGAAGTTTGAAATGTAAATTTTGAGTATGTCGCGGTTGGAATTGCGACGAGAGACGTGAGTGAATTTTCGTTTGGCGAAAATTTGACAGACGCGTCGCGTATTTACGGTTATTTTCCGTTGTAAAGGTAATATTGAATTTTAGAATTGGGAACATGATTGTATCGTAGGAAATTAGTTTAACTGGTAGATTCTTGCGATAAGTTTTAGTGACAGAATATGCCTTAATCGAGTGGTTCAAAGAAAAAAATGATGAAATAATAAAATATTTGCATAATTTGAGAACATAATGAAAAAAATTAATATTAATTTACGAAAGAAATTTTTTTACTTTAAATTTAAATTAAATAATTAAATATTGTATTGCACAAAATTTATTTTAATTTTATATTAAAAAATTATAAATTATAAAATTATAAAACTTTTATAAATACAAAGTTAATAGTGTAAAGATCATAAATGATGATAATATTCAAAAGAAAAGAATATATTACAAAATAGAATATTGTACATACAAATAAATGCAAATAATATTGCATTACATAAATATATGTGTATTCATTTAGTAACTTAGAATTTAATTTATGATAATTTTATTTTTTTATCAAGCAATTATCCCGTGTAACATATCATGTGATATAGTCAATTTCTAGAATCATGATTTATCATTTTCTTGCAACGTAATAATGACAAGAAATTTGTTAAAATATTTGAATGTTGATTCTTTCTATTTTCATGATATTGCATATCTAGCAAACAGCTTTAAATTACGTATCTTGTTTGAATTTCATTTTATTATCGTAAAGTCAACTATTTAAAGACACGAGCTTATCAAACATTTCTACATGCGTACATCTCGTGCATGCATACATCACGTGCATGCGTTCAATTTCTCTTTCTTTTGAAATACGTATTGCTCACATATTGTTAATTTTATCGATTTTCGATTAATTGTCGTTGATTCTTTTTCTGAATTCGTTGGTCGAAAACGAGAAAAATCTCGTTGGATGATCGAAAATTGAAAAAGGCACGTGTGACCAACGAGCCTCAATCCTAGTAAATGAAGGGAAAAGAGAAAAAAAATCAAGGGAAACCGGATCGTTTTAATTTGTGGCCAAGAGCAACGGTAACTGCCATCTTATTGGTCTTCCATATTGGCCTCTCCTATATCTAAAACGGAAACTCAGGGCGAAACCGGCCGATCGATCGTTCTTTGTTCCTGGTGTAGAAATCCCTGAGGATTCTCGGTCCAGTGGGACCCAGGTTCCTTTGTTGCTCAAGCTGGATATCGCAATATCGCTAGAAAAATAAAGTATCGACATCTTTCTTGATATAATCTCTTGTGCTTTTGAAAGGGGAAGAGTTTTCCACTTTTATTCCCATCAGTGTATACTTACTTACCTCTGTGAAACTTAAAGCGAACCAACCTCAATTCGGACCCGGGGCGGGATGAGATGGCGGAAAGTGGAAGTGGTGGAAAATGGATAAAATACGTTCGTGTATTCATTGAACGCATACTATCTACTGAAATCTTTTTGCATTTTAATAAATTCTGATACGATGGAACAAAGAAATATCGATCGAATTCGAACGTCTCGTTGTAATCAGAGTTGGATGCTATTCGAATAGGTTTTTATTTGAATAATTTTCAAATAATAATAATAAGAATAATTTGTTTCTCTTCAAATAAGATTTTGTATATGACGTATTTTCGCTGTTATCTTATTTGAAAATTTCAAATAGAGATAAAATTTTTCAATATTTATTACTGGAAAAACAAGAACAAAAATTTTTAATTTCTTTGCCTAATAATTTCGAATTAACTTTATGCAATTCTTAAGAATATTCAATGGAAGTGTTTTTATTTATATAGAAATCTCTATTTTGATCTGTTTTATATTTTTAACGTGAAGTTACTTTAGAAATATCCATGCTCCATTTTGAACTTTATTTCTTTCTGCTACAAACTCGTTTCGAAAAACTCGAGTCACGTTTCAAGATAATCTACGTCCAAATCCTGTTCTTATTTCCAACCAGTAAGAAGCTCTCTTTAGCGAAATCCACGTCAACTATGAAAGATTTAATCTATTTTTATCTACTTAGAATTGTCGTTTCAGAATTTCTTTTCTAGGGAAACAATATACAATGATAAAAATGTACAAATATATTGTAAATATATAAAATATGGATCATTCTTTTCTAAGAATAGTATTATCGATGCTTCTCAAATTTGCTTCTACGTAAATTTCTTTTAGATAAAGATTGAGAATATTTTTTTATAATTTTGAAAAATAATCAATAAGTAAAGTTATTTCTATAATATATTGTTTTTAAAAAGAATGTTCAAATGAAAATCAATCAGTAATTATTTTAAAAAAAACATTCTAAAAATATATATTTTTATATTATTTTTAATGCTGAATTCAAATATATTTATGAGAAATAACTTTTTGAATAAATTTTCTATCCAATAAAAATCAAATTATGATGAGATTTTTACATAAGAATTGAACACAATTTGACAAATTAGATATTTTTCATATATATGCTAAAATATATTAAATATATATATTAAATATAATATATTTAATATAAAAAAATCAATATTATATCAACATTAAAAAAAAAATTAATTCATTTTTTTAATTCATTCGTTTATACATCGATTTATTTTTATGACATGATAATTAAAAATAATATTCAACGTTTGATTGAAAACAAAGTCGATGCCCCTCAAGATATGAAATCTCTACGATACGTCGTTATATAGATTATTAGAAAGATTTGAAAATTCAATTATGTACTCGATGTATTATGGAACAATACTTAAGTAATTGTTATCATGTTTCAACACAAATTGGCAGACGTTTCTAATCCATTTCTGGGAAGATTTTGCAAAAGACAATAAAAAAATTCTCTTATTCGAACATATACGGATGTCTATTCTTTATTATCACAAACTTGATTTATCATTTCTTAAATTTTATAATATATAAATATAATATTAAAAATTTAATATAATTTAATATAATATAATTTAATAATTTGATATCATTTATAATAAATACTATCAATTATTTGAAATTAAAAAATATAAATTTCACTTTGAATTTTGAAATCAAGACAATATAGGAGATACAATGATAATTAATTAAAATTTCAATGATCTACAACAATAGTTGATATTGGAATTGCTATATATAAAGCGATTTTGATTTAGTTGCAATGTCTCTATAATATTTATTTGTAAAAATATATTTCATTATTTAAACTGATTGCAGTGCATTATACAGAAAACGCTTGAAAAAACTATTTTTCATGATCTTTTAATCAAAATACAACAAATGGTCTTATTATTTTTCATTTGTTTTAGTTTTTATTATTATTTATTGAAGATTAAAAACAAATGTTTTTAAAATCGGATTAATCGAATATTTTCATTTAAAAAAAAAAGTATAGTGATTATCAATTACATCACAAAGATTATTGGTAAATTCCAGATCATTTAAATCAAATTTCGTTATAAAAAAAATCGTTCATTCATTAAAATTACTTATAATGACATTATATAATAAATTGTAAATTTTATTTGTTTATCTATTTTAAATTGACATAAATGTATATATTTAATCAAGTACATTAAAAAAATTATGTCTTATCGATGATTGATCATCTGCATAATTATAATGTAAATAGTAATGGAAAAACAATGTATAAATAAACATTAATGAATCCTTAATACAAATTTGATCATACAAAATGATAAAATATTTACATTTCAAATTTTTCGTTTATTCCTATTATTTGATTCAATTTGTTTGAAAATATAAATATAATTGTAATTAGCAATAATATAATAATATAATAATATAATAATATAATAATAATAATATAATTTATTCGAGTTAATAAATTAAACAGATATCAAATATAAACAAAGATTAAAAGAAAATGTAATTTCAAATATAATGTGCGCATATAATAATTATTATTAATATATAAATTAGAAATAAAAATAATAATTAATATTAATAATAACCTTTTAATAATAAGAACCATTTCTAATTTTTTTTTCCTTTCATTATTGAATTTTCAACATTATTATTGTAAAAGAAAATTCTAAAGATTTATTATTTCTTTTTTCAATTAGATTTTATAATTTTTTTTAAATTCTACGAAATTGGAATATTTATGATAAATTATTTTTGATAAAATAATAGATATCTTTTAAGTATATAAATATATAAAAATATAACGAACTTATAATTTTGTATTATAATTTTTGTGGTTTTAAAATAATCAATAATTTATTTGTATCTAATTTATTTGTAATTTATTTGTTTTATTTTTTAATATTGCATTTTTGTAACAATTATATATTATTTTTTGATTCTTTAAAAGTTAAATTATCAAATCTACCAAAAATTAAACGATTTAATTTCTAATAATTTATAAAAATTTTATACATCTCATTGAAATGCATAATTCTTTGATTATTTCAAACGGTGATCATTTTATTTTTATAAGATTCAATTTTTTAAAACTTCGATAAAATTTTACCGCAAGCAAAAAACGAGCAGGTTTCAAAAAAAAAGGATGGAATAGAAACGAAAAAAAAAAACACAAAAACGCAGAAGTTTTTTCCCGAACGCAAAACAACAACAAAGAAAAGAATGAAAGTTCGATAACAACAACCCGTGTTCTTATTTTCCACGGCCCTATCGATCATCAATAATTCATCGCTTGTAATCAAATTCTCATTGAGAGCCGCGATTTTATCCCCAGCATGTGCTTTCGTTGAAAACTAGGAAATTCGTGGAACGAAAAGAAACTTGTAAAAAAGTCTAGTTCGTTCGATCAGATGTTGGCGATGCGAGACAAGAATTTCGTCAAGAATTTCTCGAAATTCTCGCTCGATTTGCCATTTGGAAAAGACAGAAAGAGTATGAATATATTCCTTCCTAATTTTGTAATCGGAAATTTCGATTCCAGTTATTCTCTCGTGAGCGAGTGTTTGACGAATCGATTGGAATAAAAAATGTAACTAAATTGATAAATAATAGATAACAAGACTAATAATAATTGTTCGATGGAGAGGCGTTTAATTTTCTCTGTAAATTGATATATTTGAAATATGCGTAATTCTAAACAAAATTCAATTCACAATTGGTACATTTTTTAATCTCGTTATTTTGGGACGTCACATTTGACGAGGCTCCAGAAATTTCAATTGATGATCAGGTTGGAAACCGATATCAATTGCGGGTGGGCAATATCCGTCGTTTAATTACGTCAAGCATGGTAGTACGTAGAACTGGTATCGTTAAATTTATTAGCATGCTGCGTGCTGATCTATGTTACACGCCTCCTATTTGGTATTCACATATTGCACACTGCCATTAAACAAGTACCGGTAGCGGTACTGCAAACCTAATAACCGAACAGCCAACGCGAAACATGTGAGCCAAGAATATGAATTCTGCTTTTATTTATGCCAACCGAGAAAGTATTAATGTTATATGCGATGGATGAAAAGTCACGTTTAAGTGTAACGTTTTGTTATTGATTAGCTAGATTTAATAAATTGGGATAATCTTTCGAATAGAGTTTCGAGTGAATTGTTGGAGAGATGCAAATGTGAAATAATAAAGTGTATCTATAGTAAGTTATTTATGTGAAAAAAATGTATGAAATGAATATTATGTGGCAGTAGAAGAGAGTAGAAGGTAATACACGTTGTTTGAAATTTTATTTTCTTAAATTTATTGTGGTGTTCGCGACTTTAATCACTTTTCGTAAGGAGGACACGTTTTTTAATAAAAAATGATAAGGGTAAAGAGATTAAGACTATCTGAAATTACGATCGTATTAGGTTGAAGGAAGTTATAAACTAATTGGAACGTGGAAAATATAGTTAAAATTCTATTTCTAGATTATCTAGAACGAAATTTCACCGTGTTAATTTATATTGTACTTGCATTGCAAGCTGTTTAAATGTAGATTCTCATTAAAAAGTTTGTTACTATATTCCAATTTGTAATATACCGAAACACGATATTCTAAATTCATGTGATCAACGCGATAAAGAAAAATGTTCGTTCGATTGAGAAAAAATCATGAATCAAGTCATTAAACATCTGTGGCCTTTATTTGTGATATAAATTTATTTTCAATATATATTTATTTTTAATATATATTTGAAATATTTTTTTGAATATTGAATATTACACACTTATGAAATATTGACTCATTGTATAATTAATAATCTCATCATTAATATTGGGCATATTTCCGATAAGCTTATTATTTCATTATTTTTGAGATTATTCTAAATAATAATATATTTTACAATCAATATTGATACTCTTAGCCACAATTTATAAATAAGCGTAATAAATTAATCAAAAATTATTCAATAGCGCCAATAAACAACTTGACTACTACTACTATTACTATTTGACTACGACTACTTTGATTTCAAATTTTTATTCTTAAACTTTTTCTCCGATAACGAGAATCACGAAAATTTAAAAAATTTTATATGAAGTATAATTTAATTATAAGAGATACAAGATTATAAGATATATCAATATATATCTTGATTTATCGATTCTAAAAGACCAAAACAAACACAATAATTGATATTTGTTATTATTATATAATAAAATAGATATATATATATAAAATCTAAATAATCATTAAAATTAATGAAATCTTTGAACATGAATCTTCAAAACAATCGTTATCGATTTCGATTGAGATATAAGATTATCTAAAACATTAATCTAAAACGTGGAATTTTTTCTTGTGTCTAATGATAATATAATATTCATTTTATTCATATATTATATTTTAATAAAATGTTCTAAAAAAAATAAAACGAATATTTTTCAATGATAAAATAGAAGATAACTACTTTTAATTAATTTTATTAATTAATTTAATTCTTGAAGTAATAGAAGAAAAGATTGCAAGAAAAATAATTTAGATTTTCAGAATAAATTATTTTTTGTTGGTCGAATTTCAATAACGTGCTACATCGTGCGAATTTCAATGAAGAAGTTGAATTTCACTCTCAGACACCTTGAAGGAGACAGTCATTTTATCATTGACTTTAGCTAGAATATCTTTTCTTTTATAGATGTAATTAAAGTTGCCAAACATTGTAGACGCATTCTTCGTTTTAATAAACACGGTTCTTAATATCCATTATAAAAGAGAAGAAATTAAAAGAAATAAAATTAAATTTTTATCAGACAAAGAACATAATAAGAAAATATAAAAGAAATTCATTAAATCAAAAATATTATGAAAAATCTACTTATATGATTGATTCGTATAAATCAATGCTTCCTTATCTTTGATCTATAATAAAAAATTATAAGAAAATTAGATTAGAAAAGATTTAAATTTTTTATTTACAATTTTATTTTTATTTATATAGAAAATTCTTTAATAATTATTTCTTTCAATATAACTTTGTAAAAATACAAAAAAATATTCTATAATTTAAATTGAATATCAACTATTTTGCATGATAAATTTTTCTAATATTTCTTAATGTAAATATTAATATTTTTTTTCTTTTTTTTTTTCCTAAAAATAAAAACATATAAATATATTTTTATATTATTATGAGAAAAGAGCGAAGTCCTAGTTTATTTGGCTGTATATAAAAGATTCTATAAATGTCGAAAAACAGTGATAATGTAAAATTCCATTATATTTCCATTATTGCAAATGTTGCACCATGTATATTCGGTTCGATTTTTCAAGTATGTCGATTAATCGACATGCTTGACAATGTTCGAACAGCACGGATAAAATGGAATTGTCACGAACAGAAAGCCAAGAGAGTGTAACAAGTTAAAAATTGAAATTTCCGTAAAGATGATACGAGAGTATACCCCCGAACAAAAGTCGTTAAGTTTCAGCGGACATTGCAGATTTCCCTGGTTAAATTGAACGTACTGGGAAAAGCGTGCGTGTGCAGTTAGTAGTTCACTAACAAGGTATGATTAAAGCAAACCCGTTGAATTAAAATATATTCCTTTTTTCTCGTCCTTATAAAAACATCTTGTTATAATAATCGTATGTATCTTTCGCTAACGATGTCGTGGCCAATCGGATTATCAAAGAAGTAAAGAAACAGACAATGTTTTATGGGAGAATTAAAAAATTAAGAATGTAACGCGAAGCATTAAAATACATCCATTTATTTCCTGGAACGGAGCATTGTGAAATATCGTGGAAATGCTTTATTAAGATAACATTTTACTCATAATAATTGATATAAAAGAATAATTTTATGAAGCTCGAGACAAATTTATTATATTAAATTAATTTTTTTATGAACCGTAACTTTATAAAATTTATTGAATTTATGATAGGCTTCTATTTCGAAGCAATATAAATTTTATGATCAATAATTAATATTTATCAATAGATATATATATTATCATAATCATTCAAGAATTATCATAAAAATACTCCCATAAAAATATCACTCATTTCTTTCAATTCATTATACAAAAAGATTAATTACTCACTCTAAAAATGAAAAAAAAAATATATAAAGAGAAATAGATTTATATAGCCGGACAGGTTAACTTTAATTCTCGATTCAATAGACGTATTAAATACGTACATGTCATCATGAAAAATTACAATTTGGTCCCTTTCAATTAACGAGACGGTATTCTTGCGATTAACATCGCCGTTTGATAGGATTTCAATTGGAACGAATGCTCGTAGAAACGTAATAACGCCTATTACCGTTTACACGTGCCTCCTTTGTTCGACGTGGCTGGTAAGCAACGGCCAACGAATGCCAGTGCGAGTGTATCGTGGACGTGGAGCAGTCTCGAGGAGGAATAGTCTGGTTGGGGTGGGTTTAGGTCCCCGCGACACAATAAACCATTCCACGGAAGGCAAAACACAAGCCACGGCGCCGCTATAACCAAAGCCCAACGTGCTGCTTCATTATGCGGTGCGACGTGGCAAACTGCCAAGACCTCTTTGATAAAGGAGGTGGCCACGTTATACCAGATTCTCGCTCCGTTCCATCGCCCCCGCCTTTCCGCCCTTTCGTCGTAACATGGTGCTGCTGTCCACCCTCTGACGCACATCCTTGACTCTCTGGTACACCAATAAGTATCCCCCCTCCCTCTCTATTGGGTTGGGCGCGGACAAAGAACGGTGAAAAGTTGTGTCGAGGGGAATATATACTTTTTGATGTATGCTTCCTTCGTCTCTTTTCCACAGCTCGTTTCTTCCGGTCACGATCGGAGGACCAGTTACGAGTCCTTTGATTCTTAGGTTGGTAGGAGTTTTTCAAACGGATTTCGATTTCCCTCGATGAAAATCAGGGAAATAGGTGTTAGATATTGTTGTTGACTCTTTTGAAATGGATTTTTTTTTTAATGAATGTCATAATAAAATATTGTTACGGATTTATTAATAAAAAAAGAAAAAGAATAGATGGTATGCGAAATTTGAGATATTAGAAATCAAATTGATAAAGTTATATCTTGTTATATCTTTCGATTGATAAAATAACATATCAAATACTTAAAAATGACAAAGAAAAATTATCAATTCAATTTACATCTTGATACACATATATATACAGTTATTGAATATAATATTTGATATAAAGAAGATTCCTATTCCAAACTTAATTGAGCATGTTAGTATAAAACAGTGATAAGATGTGATGATAAAAATTTAGTAAACTTTTTTTGTTTTTAAATCATTATTATAAGTATCACTCTATGTTTAATTGATAATTAAATAAAATAATCTTAAAATAATTTATGAATATATTATTTTCAGAGTGAATTCTTTACGATAAAGAAAACACAGCATAATTTGTTTTCATGCAGAAATAAAAAACAATTCAATTTAAGAATGTATTTGAATAAAAAATTATTCGAGAAATATATCTACTAATATATACATATCAGAACAGATATAAAGTGAATCATCGAGATGAGGTCAATCAGTTCTAGTTCTATTGCCAATCATCAACAGTTACTATAATATAACTAATTGTAAGTGTATTAAGATATTTAAATTACAAATAATTTAAAATTAATTTCTAATAATAAAATTTTTTGATTTCAAATTACAAGTGTAATGAATATGTTTTTCTTTTGATTGCCATCAAATGTTAAAAGAAACCATAAAAAGATATTTCAAACGAAAAATATTTCTCATTTTAAAATAGAAATTAAATGTTAAAATTAAATTTTTTATGTATATGTTAGATTTTTATCACTTACTTTATCAATTTAAATGCAATTATTAGATAAAATGCTTGTAAATATATATTTAATTGTATCAAACTAATCGTATTTATTTAAATTCATATTCATGTAGAATAATTTTATTCTCAAAAGATAAAGCAATCATGACTGTGAGATGTCAACAATTATTAATAAATCGAGAATAAAATTATTCTATAAACTTGATATTCATAAATTATCTCTATAAAATTCAATACGAACTCTTAAGAGTTTTATTCGCAAATATATTTAAATAAGATATTAAAAAAATTTCTTACCATTTGTGATTTATAAAGATTAATCAATAATGGTATTGATTCATTTTTTTTATATGAATCGTGTTGTGAAATCTAAAAGATTCCCCCCCAAAAAATACGATATTATCAAATTTAAATTTGTTTTTAACATAAATTGAAAATATCATTATATATTTGAGAAGATACTTTTGCATACTTTATTCAAAAATATTAAAAATACTTTTAATGATTGGTTAACGTTATTACATTTATCATTTATGATATATGATAAATACATCAAATTATAAATAATTAATAAATATATCAAAAAAAAAAAAGGAATTAGACATAAGATACATCGATCAAAATCCAATTCAATTTTTTTTTTTTACAATATTTGAAAATATCTTTACAAATGAAAAAGGAGAGCATCTTTTGAATCGTTTTAACGGTGAAATTTCCTTTTAAAAACTCACGTAACTTCGAAAACTTCACGTTTTACTAACTTTAGACAAACTTACCAGAGCATTAATAATTTTTCTTCCTAAAAATGTTGCGTCTTACGAATTCTACTGAAAGTAACGCGGAAGCTGTGTTACACTTTAAAAGTTATTTCAAATATTCATCGTCGTAATATTCAGTGAACGTGTTTGCGGCTGTAACGTGATATTGAAATATTCATTTTACTTTTAATCATTCAACCACAATATTTTATTTTTAGAATGCAGTCTCAACAACAATTTATTTATCGTTTTATGTATTTTATCATCTTCTATATTGTAACTGTTTGATTATATTTGCAACTAATAACTGACTAATTAATTTGTTAGAATATTTCTTGTGAAAAAAGAGAAAAATCTTCACAATATCTGCGTTCAATTTCGAAATAATAAATAAAAAAGTATTATAATTCCCAATTTTCTTGAAAAGTGCAATGCTCTTCTTCAATTGATCGTTTTCTTCTCATACTTGTGGAGGACTTATGCATTGTTTTAATAAATTGTCAATTAAACAATTAAAATTTATATTATGAGCTCTGAGTGAACGAATAATGATAAATTTATTAAGCTATAAATTTATGTAGCTAATTATAATAATTCTAACTATTTTTTGATATAAACTGTCGCTCAATTCTATCTATTTAGTCTTCTATTTCTATTCTAATTTAACTCCAAGACTGTCGCGAGCTTTAGTTTTTCTTTCAATTTTTGTTTTTTGAAAATACACACTCAGAGGGGATTGGAGAGACCAATGATCGCGTTGGAGGACAGTTTCGAAGAGGATGAGTCCTCGCGTCGCAGGGTTAGGACCTTTGCGCTCGCTTCCAGAATTGTCTATGGCGTATAAGTGTGGCATATAAAGTTGCTCTTTATCTTTATCTCGGTATCTTTGTTTAAATTAAAGATCTGAAAAACGTTAGTTGAATATATAAGATATACAGTTTAATATGTAACATGCAACATTCGCTAAAAATTACATTCGCATGATAGCATTATATCTGACTCGATCTCGACTCTCAGTCGTATAATGTTCCCTATCCTGTAAGGGCGAATACTTTTTGATCCACTTTCTTCGCAAACTGTCGTAAAACTGCGTCTTACCAGTATGCCATGCTACGTCTAGCGTACCAGCGTATTTCGTATCGGGTTATCGAAGAAACAAAATGGAGAAAAGGGGCGGTAGGTGCAACAAAGTTTTCGTACCTCTCTGCGTATTTTTCTATCCGGCTTATATAACCTTAGAGCCGAATGTTTCGCGGAGATTACCTGTCAGGATACGTATTTCCCGCTGGAAAGATTTTACCGAGGTATTTTGAACACGGAAACGACGAGCCTCGGTGGAAGGCTTCTTAAATGTATTCGTCTTATTTGTATCTATCGCTACTTTTCATTTGTCCTTATCATGATTGTTCCACCTTTAATTTATTCGACAGAGGGCATAGCAATAATGAAGATGTGGAATAGATGAATAGTTTCAAGTTTGTGATCCTTGTTCGGTATGGATATTGAGAAAGTTTTGTTTCGTTATCCTTGGAAAAGAAGTAAGATTGTAGTTCTAATATCAGTAATAAAACGTATATACAATGAAAAATAATTCTGAAATAAGATTTTAAAAAATTTTAGTCTATTTTTTTTTTTTTTATTTTTTTCAATAAGGAAAATCATCCTTGTATGTCATTCTTATGCTTGTTTGTTTTATTCAACTTTCTCTGTTTGAAAATATTTGTACATTTAGAATACTGTATTACTAGTATACTAGTATACTAGTGTACTATAGTGTATGTAGAATATTATAAAAAGTTTTGAAGTTGTAATCAATAAATTGATAACAAGTGATTTTGATAATATCGTAATAGCGATAATTAGTAAGCTTTTAATTACTTTTAAAATTTTAGACAATATGTTGATAAAAATTCGAGGACAAAAATATTTCATGTATTATATTATCAACATTGATAACATATAAAAATTATATATATATATGACAATTTTATAGTCAGTATTTATATCATAGTTTCGAAGCAAATATGTTCGCTACATCTTCACTGGGAATCAGTATACTTTTTCTACTTGTAATGTGAGTACTTTCTATTTTTTTTTTATGATATGATTTACATACAAATTTTTCGATACATTATTGTATTTCTAATACTATAAGTGATTAATTTTTTTTTTTTTTTTGATAATTATTATAAAATAAAGTAGAATTAAAAGATGTATAAATATCTTTTTTATTACATATTTGCAATAATGGATATCTCAATAATTTTATTTTATTTATTTTATTTTACAATAGATTATTTTTATTTTAATTCATTATTACGATTATTTTTTATTCCAATTATATAATATATAAATATAAATAATGAATATTTATAATTTCTAATTGTATTAATTGTTATAGAATATAAATACTTATGTTAAAAGAATTAATTCCTGTTTTCTTAAAATAATCTTCTTCTTTGTATATTTCCTTAAAATATGAAACTTAAAGCAAACTTAATTAAACTTAATTATTCTATATGTTGAATGTATGATAATGATTTTTCAAAGATAGATTTTTTTTAGATCTGCAAGTGGTAAAGTTGCTTATAATACTAGTGTGGATTATTTACGATTTCCACCTAATTTTCTTTTGGGAGCTGCAACAGCCGCATATCAAATAGAAGGAGCTTGGAATGTGAGCGGTATGCAATTCTAATTTTAATTTTCATCTTTAAATTTGTTAATTTTTCTAATATTTCTTATTTTGTCTTGAAAATGTAGATAAAGGAGAAAGTATTTGGGATCGATTCGTTCATTATAAGGATCATCGCATTTATAATAATGATACGGGAGATATTGCCGCGAACTCTTATTATAAATACAAGGAAGATGTCGCTCTTTTGAAGAAAATTGGAGTAAATATATTTTAATATATTATTATTTACATACTGTAACAATATCTAAATATTTAAATAGTTATAGAATTTAATATTAGATATTATAGCTTTACTATAATAAGTTTATTTGATTTTCATTCAATTCTTCCTTATGAGATAATATATTGAAAGATAATATTTATTACGGAGAATTAAAATTCAAAATGAGAGAATATTTTGTTGCTATTATTAACTTGAAATGACTAACAAAACAATTCATAGTTTTATAAAAAATCATTATCTGGAAAATAATTTTAATATGATCTAGAATTTCACATGTTGATATTTTTATTGATTAAAATTATTTTTAAATCCAATCACTTCGAAACTATATATATCGGTTAAATAATTTTATTTCATTTATTAATTATTTTATTTCTTTTTGGTAGTTTAATTTTAAAAAAAAATCTCAACTTAAAATTTTTATTGTTATAATTTTTCTCGTTTGAACTTTTACTAGAAAAATATATTTTATACTTAATTCTCCTTTCTTCTTGTGATTAATTATAACTATATATAATATAGAAATACTTAATTAATTCTTAATTTCTAAATATTATATAGAAAAATGATTTTTATCTCTACAAATACAGGAGAATTTAAATAATTTAACAATTCACAGAATTATATGTATCAAAATGTCATTCCTTACCTGCTTGACATATTAGAATATTAGACAGACATACATAACGAAATTTTCTGAAATATATCGAGAGATTGATTTAAATATTTCTATCTCTTAATTACATATTACAATTTCCAATGTAATCCCACATAATTGAATGGCAGAACTGTTCAAATAGAAGAATTAAATTTATAAGAATAACACTATTTTCGTATATACAATATCATTAATAATATTAAGAATTGCACGATGCAATTTTAAAAGAATTATCTTGATCATTGAAAATCTAGTAAAAAAATCATTGATTATTTAAAACTCGTCCATTACTATTAAACATTAATAAAATTTATTAAATATTAATAAAAGTCAATAACAAATCAAATCCTCTTATTTCCTTACAGTTTAAATCTTACCGTTTCTCCGTTAGCTGGCCACGAATTCTACCAACTGGCTTCGTGAACAATATCAGTAAAGATGGTGTTCGATATTATCATAATCTCATCGATGAATTGTTGGCAAACGATATCGAGCCTATGATAACGCTTTATCATTGGGATCATCCGCAAAATTTGGAAGATGCAGGTGGCTGGTTGAACTCAAATATGGTAGATTGGTTCGGTGATTATGCCAGAATTGTGTTTTATGAATTCGGTTGGAAAGTGAAACGATTCATTACGATAAACGAGCCAAAGTCCATGTGTCTGGATGGCTATTCGTCCGGCATAAATGCGCCTGGCAAAAAATTGCATGGTATCGGTGAATACTTGTGTATACATAATATGATCAAGGCGCATGCAAGAGCCTACAGAATTTATGAGAAAGAATTTAAAAACAATTATAATGGCCAAGTTGGTTTTTTGATCAATATAATGGCCTACATACCTAGGAATTTGACAGATTTGCATGCTGCGGAAGTTGCTTTCCAGTTCAATGTTGGCTGGTGTCTGCATCCAATTTATTCGAACGAAGGTGATTACCCAGAATTGATGAAGAACATGGTGAATAACAAAAGCTTGGAGCAAGGCTTCGTGAAATCTCGTTTACCTACGTTTGAGTCAGATTGGATTGAATATATACGGTATTGGATAATTTATTTCATTAAAGTTAAAGTTTTCTTAAAAATGATGATTTTATTTTACGATACAGAATATCTTACGATACACTATTGACTAATTGTATCTTGGTTTCATAATTTATCGTTAAAAATACGATCAATATATATCATACATAATTATAAATAACTCAATAATTTCATAATTTAATTTAAATTATTAAATATTTTAATTATATCAATAATATAATTATATAATAAAATCTTTTAAATTTCTGATCTAGAAGATACATAAGATAATATTTTTAAGATATTTGCACTATATTAAGATATTTTTATGTGCTATTTAGATTTTTATTCTTATTTTATCATTGCACATTTTTATACTTGCGTTACTTTAAAAATCGGACAGGAAAATCAATTGAGCCTAAAGTCGGATCTTCAAGAAAATCCTTGTTCCCCGAGTAATAGAGATTCATGTATGATATCGATACTAAAAAAGAAATCAAACGAATTAGTGGAAGAAAAATTTATCAAATTCGAGTTATAATCATGCAAGGAATACGATATTTGATGCGAGAAAATATTTTAAATCGTGTATTAATTCTTTTTATACAGAGGAAGCTCTGACTTCTTGGCTGTGAATCATTATACTTCAAGGCTAGTAACATTTGGTTCTATGGGACAGTTACCATCTCAACAAAATGATCAAGGAGTGAAAATGTTCACGGATAGTTTTTGGAAATCCTCAGCATCAAATTGGTTAAAAGTAATTACATTATAAATATTATACATTATTACATTATAAATAAATTCTTATAGATTTTATATTTGAAACTTGAATCGTTCACAAAATTCTAAGATTTTTGAGCGGATTATATATGACTCCATTTAAAAATAGCGATTATCTGAAAAAAAAAAATGTAAAGTAAAAGAAAATAATCCTTCAAATAATATTTATACTTTATTCTTATTTTATCATTGCACATTTTTATACTTGCGTTATTTTAAAAATCGGACAGGAAAATCAATTGAGCCTAAAGTCAGATCTTCAAGAAAATCCTTGTTCCCCGAGTAATAGAGATTCATGTATGATATCGATACTAAAAAAGAAATCAAACGAATTAGTGGAAGAAAAATTTATCCAATTCGAGTTATAATATTTAAATTTAAAAATATTTGTGATGACAAGCAAGAAAGATATGGAAAGATCTCCATATTGATCAAACATAATGAATAATCATTGGTTCATAGGTTGTACCTGAAGGTTTTCGAATTGCTCTGAAATATTTGGCAACATATTATGGAAATCCTCCAATGTATATCACTGAGAATGGTGTTTCTGATTTTGGAACACTCAACGATGATGATAGAATCTATTACTATCGAGAATATTTAAAACAGATGCTTCTTGCCATTTATGATGATGACGTGAATGTACAAGGATATTTCTTGTGGTCCCTTCTAGACAATTTTGAATGGGCCAAAGGATATCGGTAAGTAATTATACATTAATTTTATATTAATTATGTCTTATTTGAATTTTTTTATTATAAAATATCTTATTTTATTATAAGATATCTTAGAATTATTAGAATTAACTTTATATTATAAAATTAAATTAATAATTATTTAGTTAGAATTTTATTAAAGTTTTGATAGTTCTTTTTCTTATGAAGATATTAAAACAGAGATTAGTTAGTAGTTTTTTAATTTTAAGATACTTTATTTAGAAATAAAATTAATACGTAAATGTTGTTCTATTAGAAAATATTAAATTAATTACAGGAATTAATAATATTTTAATTTTTAGGGAACGTTTTGGTATTGTATATGTCGATTATAATGATTCTAACAGGACACGTATATTGAAAAAGTCTGCTTCCTGGTGGGAAAAAGTTATAGCTGCTGGAAAAATTGACACGTCCTAAATCATCTTGATTTATCTACAAAAAAATAATAAAATTAACTTTACTGTTAATAACACAACTTATACAATTTTTCTTGTCGTGAATCATGTTGTTGTGAATCATGAATTTTAATTGATTCTTAATAAAATTATTAATATGTCAATATTTAATATATTTTTCTTGTGTAAAATTATTATCTATTTATGATTATTTAATTTTTTCAATTTTCTTTTTTTCTTCCAGCACTTATAATATAAAATTATAATGTATAAAAATTCTAAGATTTTTGAGCGGATTATATATGACTCCATTTAAAAATAGCGATTATCTGAAAAAAAAATGTTAAAGTTTCTGAAAGAAAATAATCCTTCAAATAATATTTATACTTTATTCTTATTTTATCATTGCACATTTTTATACTTGCTTTACTTTAAAAATTGGACAGGATAAAATCAGTCGAGCCTAAAGTCGGATCTTCAAGAAAATCCTTATTCCCCGAGTAAATATTAAGCAGATAGTATGTGTGTAATATATGCAGAGAGACTGGAAATCTGTGCTTTTGAATCCCCACGTGAGGGATTAGCTATTCGTAGTCTATTCGGAACTGAGAAAATTTAGAGCACTCGGGACGAGTGGTGCTATATCCGGTTAATTATATCAACGAGGAAGAGAAAAAAGAATTGGTAAACGATTCGAAAAGAGAGTGACGGAAGCGTGGACCGACGAAAATAAAGAGAAATTAGCGAGGAAAAAAATAAAAGAAATACGGTGGGTAGGAAGATGAAAAGAGAGATTGCTGGCGTTAAATATTCCACACGTCTACATTAATCCTTTTCGTAATATTCGTGAAGTGAGTTTTTCCTAGTTTTTAACGATGTAAACAATTATGCTTTTTAAAATAATAACGAAGATCTTTTGTTCATTAATAACAATGAATATAATATATAATAGAGACACAATGATTAGAGATATTATTTAACAATAATTATTTAGATACATTAGATTTAACAATCAAGATGATAATATATTTTTATTTTTGTAAATCGAATTTTAAATATTCAAATAACAAACATATTGTTGCTGAGTTATGAAAATATATTATTTTAGAACTTTCTTGAGACTCATAGAATTTATTGATTATATAATTCTATTTTTATTTTTATTGTATTGTGTAATTAGAAGAAAGATAGATTATTGAAAAAAATTCTGATATACACTATTAATTTTTTTGATGCAGGTTTAGTTATGTATTCGAATAATATTCTTATATATATAATTAATTAATACTTAGTATACATTAGATTTTTGTGTTATTTGTTTTATTGTATAATACAATTGTTAATTGTTTTATTGTATCAATACAATTATGAAATAAACGAAGAAAAATAACATAGATAAATTTTATTGTGTTATTATATATAAGATAAATAAAAAAAATAGAAAAAAATAGATATATTTATGATTTCATATCATTAACTTAATTATGCAGAGAGTTTATTATCATAAATTGATTTTAATTTAATCATTATGATATATTACATTTAATTTTTATATACTATATTTAAATTTTTTAAAAATAATTGTATCATTTTTTTCAATTATATTTATATTATCATTTTAGAAATGATGATTATTATTATAAATAAATATTACTATATTATATATATTATATCCTAATTCTAGTAGTAGTAAAATGATTGATATTACAATAGATAAATGCATAAATAATACATATTTTTTGTAAAGTTTTATTATTTTTTCATAGCTTCGTTTTTTATCAAAATCTTTTAAAATTATATATTATATTCTGTAAATTTTTCTTAAAATCAAAATTATTTTATTATATTAATTTCTTCAAAATCAAAATCAAAATTAAAATCTCTTAAAACAATTCAGTTGGCTAAAAAATTTAATCATCCTTCCTAATATATGCTTTTTAATAAATTTTAAAATATTTCATGCTTCGATGCAGTATTACTTGGAATTGACAATTCTAAGAAGAAAGAAATCCTCGTAATAAAAATCGATAGCAATACTCGACGATTCGATAAACGAAAGATGAAACTAAACTCCTTTTCATATCGTATCTAAACTACATGCGATAATCGAGAAATATCAGGAAGATGACGACGTTGTGTAATTGTAAAAATTTCGTGGAGGCGACAAGCGAAACAATAAACGAGAGAAAATCGTATGAAACAATAGCGAAGCAGCTTGCACGTTTCTCCTTTCATTTCTTTCTTTTTTTTTTTCTCTTTTTCACAGTTACTCGAGTTGATTTCGATACATTTTTCTGACAAACGGTCTCGAGCCATTTGTTCGACAATATCGCGATTCTTAACGTTTGCCTTTACTTTCAGCCTTTCGAGAAATTCGAAAAGCGCGTTATCAAACGCAGAAATAAGGAAGTTCTTTGAAGTAGGTAGGTTTCATGAGCGGATGGCACTCGAAGAGGAAGGAAAATGTTCTTCTCCATAGATTTCTGATTATTATTTTTTTCCACGATAAAAAGGTTTCTTTCATTTTGTTCGATAGCGATAAAATACAAAAATATTTCATGTTAATATTTTTTCTCTTTTAGATTTTTTAGTGGAAAAATTTAAAGAATATAAAACCCAGTGGAAAAAGAAATTTCATTAATTTACTTTAATATTATTTTCAATGAAATTATAAATCTTGTCAAGAATTCGATATTATATTTTATATTTTCAGATTATGAAATGGTTTTAGAAATGGCAAATTTTAGATTTTTATTATTCTTTTTCATTTCAATCATCAATTCATTGGAATTCAAATGGAATTTCTTACTCGATTTCATTTATAATACAAAATATTATACATGTTATACATTGATGTTAATATTCGAAATTAAATGATTTTTTTTTTATTTTTTATTTTTACTTTTAACTTTTGTAATATTTTAAAATAAAAAATCAAAATTATTTTCTTTTTTACATTTCATTTTTTTATTCACTATTTTCGAAATATATATATTTGAAATATATATATATATATTGTTTCACATTTTGAAACTTTGAGAATTTATCAATATATCGACATTATGATTATGTATATTATTTGTGATCATTAAATAAATACTCTTAATCTAAAAAAAAAATTTATATCACGAACATTCATTTTTAATATTTTATATCAAATGGAAAATTAATTTCTCTTCTTCTTCTGATCAATAGAAAGTTTATGCATGTATAAAACAAGCTTTCTAATGATTTTAATTATAAAATAAACAATTAAAAATACTGTGAAACTTAAAAATACTATAATATCGTTATCGCAATATTGATACCACGATTGCCAAGCCAAGTTGCTTCGAAAATACGGAGCACCTTTGTGTCGAATCACGTACTCTGTCCACCAAATAAGAGTACTCAATGAATCGTATGGCAAATCATTTATAAGCTTTCGAAGATTTATTACATTTTTCTTATATCTGAAACATAAAATTGAAGAATTAATTATAAGTTATATACTAAATATAAAATAAAATTGAAAATGTCCATTACAAATTTTAACAAATTTATTAATTTATAAATAAATAAATTTGAATTTAAAATAGAAAAATTATGAATAATATCGATAAATATTTATATGCTATTCATATGTATTCTGTAAAACTGAAATATTTTTGCATTTTTTTTTGCTAATTGCAAAAGTTAAAAAATCATTAAAAATATTAAAATAGAATATATAAATATTAAATATTAGAAAAATATACTATATTATATATTAAAATAGATTAGGATATCTACTTAATTACATTTAAGTAAGTTTTTTTATAGTTTTTCGTAGTTTTTTTTACATATATAATGCAAATACAATACAAATCCATTATATATGCATAAGTCTTAGAAATGTTGATTTTGAATTATTTAAATTTCTAATTTGATGAAACAATTTCTGTCAATCATTTTTTATCTATTATTAATTCTTCAAATATTTTTTGCTTTTAATACTTACTGTTTATTATTAATCATTTCTTGAATAGCAGATTTCAATTCATCTCTCGTCAAAGTTTCAATGTTTAAACGTTTTGCAATACCATGATTTATTGCTATTTTTATTTGATTTTCTTGATCGGAAAATATTGGCATACCGAGAAGTGGTACTCCATGATGTATAGCTTCTTGAGTACTTTGCAATCCTCCTTGGTAAATATAAAGCTTGAGATTTGGATGAGCTGTGAAAAAACGAATATTATATGAATATGGATCATTCAAAATTTTTCAGATCATAAGATATTCTTCGATGGATAAAGGATATTATACCGAGTACACTTTTTTGAGGCAACCATTTTGTAATATAAGCATTTTTAATTTTTCGTAATGGTTCTTTCTCATATTTCCATACGATCTTGTAAGGCAATTTTTCAAATACATCGTAAAAGATTTCTTGAATATTGTTTGAAATAATTGAAAAATTCACAGTGTGACCCATTGAAAAATAAATGAAGCCATTTGTTGCATTATCCACAAATTCTTTTAGATCCTGTACACAAAAGATCAACTGTTTGTAATAAAATAAATGAATGTAATAATATAAATCAATGTGGCATTGATAAATCATTAAAGAACCATGAAATAACATATTTAAATGATATCGACTTAAAGAAGACGCAAGAAGATTTTTGAAATTATTTAAAATAAAATTCAGTAATGTGAATACAATAAAAAAAATTGGAAATCAAATGCATTATAATTATTGTAAAAATGATATATAACATTACATATGAATATTATGAACATGATATAAAAAAAGTATAAAATACTACATTATACCTATTATTAAAATTTTTAATTTTTTTATTACTATCTAAATAATTTGGTTGCAAATTCTGTTTTTAATACATATTTATACTGATATTTTAGATAAAATACAAATAATAATAATGCATAATAATTTCGTTTTTAGAAATAGGAATCAATCAATTATAAAGAAATAGGAATGATTGAATACTCTTTTAACTAATTATACATTTTAATTGTAATTTTTATAAATATATTTCCAATTTCAAGTTATAAGAAATCATAATGAATAATTGATCATACCTGTGGCAAAGGTTCCGAACAATCAGCAACATGGATTGAGTGAAACTTGATTATGTTCGGTAGTTCTGGTCGTGCATACGATATAATTTGATTTTCGTTAACAAACACGAGACTGATGTTTCTCATAATGTCTTTAATCGGAGATAAAGATGAGCCAAAGTACTTTTCGGCTAATTGTTGATGATAAGGGAAAAATTTATAATTCACTGTGTAAATAAAATTCCACATGATATAAAAATTGTTCAATCTCTGCCAAAATGACAAATTAGTTCCTGTGTTCGATTCCATTTCCCATGTGTTCTCATGAGAGGGTAACACAAAATTTCCTAACATATAACTCTCAATCGTCATCAATCTAAATGCGCTTAATCCTACAATTATGCGAAATTTATGTTCTTTGATATTATATTCTTTAATATTACTTATCAAATTTAAAAAGATTATTATTAATTATGATTAAAGATTTATTAATTAAAGACAGCAAATTCGAGATATAAAATAAGAAAAAAAAAATGAAACCACTTCGATTAAATAATAATTTTAATGGAAAATATTTCAAATAGCAGTTGAAGCGAGATATGATTGAAATTAGATGAACAGTTTTTTTTTTGTAATTAGATTGGGTTTCATTTAAACAAGCATTAAAACAAGCTTTATTTTCATAAATTTTTTATACATATAAAAACTATGTATTATTTACCGATAACAATTTATTTGTCAAAGAAATACTTTTGTTCACCGATATACCGATAAGAATTATATGATTTTATTTGTAAATGTGACATTTTTATATATTAATTTTTGCGTTTATTTTTTAAATTTTCCTATAATAATTATATTAAATGAAATTTATCAAATCTTATTAGACAATTCATTAATAATAACCTTAATAAATAATAATATGTAAAAGAATTACCTATAATAGGAGCATTAAATCTCTCAGCAAACGCATATAAAGCTGGCGCGCAAAGCATCTGTATCATTATTAAATCGAACTTTTCTTTACTATCTGGAGCGTAAAGTTTTTTAACTTCTGCATCTTCAAATATTCTATTTGATATATGTAAAAATGTGGTAAACACATCATCTTTCATAAATGATATAAAAGATTTGCGATTCAAACGTAGTTCGGCATAATTTGGTAGGTTTTTGAGATCGAAATTAAATTTAATCTGTTTAAAATTCGTTGAGTTTATAGTGGAAATAGGTTTACTCGTTACAAGCACCAATTCGTGGCCACGTTTGATCAATTCTTTCCATAATGGTTGAAATGGAACATGATGACTGTATAATGGTACATGTAATATAGCTAAGATTCTGGCACCACTTAACTGATCTATAATATTTATGAAACACAACGTGAATATTATGATCCCGTACTTCATGTTGGACGATTTAAAACAAACTAACTACATAAAGAAAAAAATTAAGCATTACATTATATTTAAATTTAAAATAGATTTAAAATAGGTTTAAAATAACATAACGACTATTTAGATATGTTATCTAACCATTTTAAAATTTATTTAAAAATGGATTCATTTATATAATTAGCTGCATAAATTCAATATGAATTTTAATTTTTAAATCTACATGCTATGAGCAGTTAGTTTCATGTACAAAATCGTACAGAATTTATATAACTTGCTACATATTCAGCATATTTCAACAAAAGTTTTCTTTTGTTGAAAAAATTGATTTTTTATTTGTTTATTATGTTGCACATATAATTTGATCAAAATTTTATTTACAAATAAAAAATTATAAAATAGATATAATCGACAAATAATAATGTACAAAACATATATACACAATACACTTAAACTTAAAGTTAAAAATTATTAAAATACAATGTGATGTATGTACATTATTCGCTTTCAAATTTAAAAATTAAACTAAAACTATGTTATCGTTCGTAGATGTTTTTATCAACAATTCTGCAAATAGAACGTATGTCATTTGATAAGTATATCTATTGTTTACCCAATTCTAGGAAATTATTAAACTTTAACATATTTTATATATTTTGTAAGAAATTTCTTTATTAGAAAATTTATTGTTGGATTTTTCTTACTTTCATTGTTATTTCTTCACTTATAAATAAATATTTAGATTTATGGTTAGTTTTCTAAAGATTTATTTTTTATTATTTATCAATTTATTAATTTATTTTGAATTAATATTTTTTTATTTATCCAATTAAATATCTAGCATAATCATTTATTTCTAGCATAATATGTAGCATAATAATATAGCATAATAATTTATTTGCTGCACGATATAATTTAAGAATTTAAGTTTCTAAATAATAATTTTAACTTTTAACTAAAAAAAAAGCAAAAATTTTATAAATGAGTTTACAAATTGTAAAATTTCAATCTAATATTTTGATGTAATGTTTTTATATTATCTTAAAATTATTATATTTATTATAATTTAAAATTGTTTTTTCTAACATTGTGCTTTTTAAATTATATCATTGTTGCAAGAAATAAACAATACATAATTCATGAAATTAATTATATATTATATTACAAAGAAATTTAATAATATATGTATCACCCATTATACTCTATATGCACACAAACTTTTATTAAAATCAGTTAAATTTAATTTAATCTGATAATTCTGATTTTAATGAAAGTTTGTTTGCATATAGAGTATAATGAGTTATATATTATTACATAAAACATTTCTTCAGTGATTGGAAATCTTTTCGAAGAGATGAAATCAATTTCCGAAATTTCATTTTTTCATGTTTTGAATATAATATTATCCGATATATCTTTTATATGACAAAATAATAGATCAATCAAAGATAAATCTCAAAGAAAAAAATAACATTTCATATGTTATTGAATTAATATCATCGATTCAATACATTTTTAATATATTTTTAATATATTTTTAATACATTAGATGTTTATGATTAAAATAACTAAAAATCTTTAATCTTTGATGATATAGATAATATATTATAGATGATATAGATAATATTATTACGAATCGCTTGATGAGTTGCCTTTTTTCAGAGATAAATTAATAAATTTATTTGTAATTTATAAATTAGAATTAGAAGAAAAATCTCATCATCAAAATGATTTATAATAATTCATAATGATTGAACTAATAATAAAATTAATTTATTTAACAAATATTTTATATTTGATTAATTAATTTTCTGTTTTTGATTTATAGAAATTTGCAGCATTTTGCACAAATATATAAAACACTTAACAATTATATAAAAAACGTTTAAAACGATAATAAATGTTATTATTGTCAAAAATATTATAACATCTATGTCAAATCGTTGATACCAAGGTTCTAGAATTAATGTAGAACGAAGATGTGGGGCGCCTTTCGTTCTTACTACATATTCTGTCCACCAAGCGAGATGTTTCACACCATCATAAGGTATATCCCTAATTTGATTTCGAATATTAAGTATTCTCTCTTTATATCTGGAAAGAAATATAACAACGTTATGAAAGCGGAATTATTTTATATCACAGGAAATAATTTCAATGGATTTTTACATAACTAAATGATATTCAATATAATAATTATCTTGTAGTTTAAACTTTTCTGATGATTTAGATGTAGCTTGATCTTAGGCTACGAATATTATACATTTAAAAGTAAAATTTTCGACACTTGCTCTAAGATTTTTTTTATCTCTTTATCATCTTCATCATTCCATCATTGACATTATTATTTCACCACAACATGTGTTACGTCTAGCTAAATTGTAATTTCATCATTGAACTATGTCATTATTAATCGACTTCCTTTTCGATTAATATCATCTCTCAAGTTTTTCAAATCACTTTTGCAAATATATTTGCATAAATTTAATGTATACTTACTCTTTATTAATTATGATTTCATTAATAGTGTTTTCAAGTTGTTCTCTCGTGAAAGTTGCAATTTTTAAATATTTTCCAATGCCAAGAGTTTCCATTCTTTTTATTTGATAAATTTGATCCGCCAATATTGGGAAACCAATAACTGGCACTCCGTATTCAATAGCTTCCTCAGTACTTTGTACACCTCCTTGATAAATGAACAATTTAATATTCGGATGAGCTGCGAAATAATATGTACAATTATATTAGATACGTCTAAGAAATATTTTTTATTTAATAAAGATAGGATTATACCAAGAATCGTTTGCTGAGGTAACCACTCCCCTGTGTAAATGTTTTTGAATTTCTCGTTTAAATTCTGTTCATGCTTCCATATAATTTTGTACGGCAGTTTACGAAAAACGTCGAGAAATATGCATTTAATTTCTTCTGGCAATATTGAACTGTTTATGTTGGAACCGAGACTAAAATAGATGAATCCTTGTTTCGCTTCGTCTAGAAATTTTTGTATATCCTACAAAAATAAGTAAGTTTTAGCACATTTGTTTAGCACAGAATATGTAATATACGATAATTCTATAATTTTGATATTTCCAATCTATATATTTCATGAATCCTCTAAACCTATTAATTATACAAATATAATAAAATAAAATTTCTATTGAAGACGTACCTTTGACAAAGGAGGTAGATCCTTAATTATGTGAAAAGAATTGAAAGTGATCATATTTGGAAGTTTCGGTCGTCCTGGTGTTATAACATCAGCCTGATTAATAAAAATCATACTAGTGTTGCTCATAATGTCCAACAAAGGTGGTAATGGTCCAAGATATTTCTCCGCTATTTTTTGATATTTAGATATTTTGGTAGTTATATAATACTGGAAATACCACATTTTTACAAAATTGTACAATCGTTTGAAGAACGGCAAATTTATTCCCGTGTCTTCTTCCATTTCCCAAGTATATTCATGAGAAGGAAAAATCAGTCCTCCAAGTATTATTTCATTAAAGCTATGTAATCCTAACGAACATAATCCTACAATCATGCAAGACGTGATCAATCGAAATCGTTATACCATTGTTTTATTTTTAGCTTTCGAATTATTTTTATATTTATTATAAATAATTAAGATATTAAATAAATACCTATTAGAGAAGCGTTAAATCTATGCGCAAAAGCATACATGGGTGACACATAAATAAACTCTGTTAAAAAGACATCGAATGTTACATTACTATTCGGAGCATATAGCTTTTTCATTTCTGAGGATTCGAATATCTCAAATATCTGGTTATCGAATATAGGCATTAAATAATCGTTCACAACTTTTATCCAATCCAATTTTTCAATTCGTAACTTGACGAAATCTATGACTTTTAAATTAGTATGAATTTGACTTATATCGATCTGAGTAAAATTTGGTAAGTTGATATTCGGTATAGGATTCGTGGTGACCAATACAATCTCGTGACCTCGCGCATGCAATTCAAGCCATAATGGTCGATATGGAATCTGATGGCTGTAGGATGATGTCGAAATGAGGGCCAAAATTTTGTAACATTGCGAATGATTTACTATACACAAAATGCATAGAACGAAAAACAGACTTACGTTGTTACGTATCATGCTTTTTGTTTTGAGGTAAACTGTCTCAAGTATTGGATATGGACTATATATTACAAAGCATATTAAAGCATATATCTACTAATACTAATTGTTGATAACATTGATATGCATTACTGGTTTTACAGTTAAAATCATACTTATTATCGTTAATTACATTATAGGATAAAATTATCATTTATTATTTATTAATATATTTAACTATTTTATTTATATACGTGAAGAAAAACTAAAAAAATAAATAAGTAAATAAATATTTTCATTTCAGTTTATTAATATACTGCATTTATTAATATATTAATTCATTCTATGTAATAAAATTTCATCTACATTGTTTTTAATGAAGATATATAATAAATATTTACGGTTTCTGAAAATTTATATAAAGCGAACGAATATGTTAATGTGACAAATACAATATCAATTGATATATATTTGATAATAATCTAGTAGATAATAGTAAATTAAAATTAAATTAAATAAAATTAAACTTTGAATGAAAAATTTTATATGTTTTAACAGATATTAGAAAACTAAATATTACTCATTTTTTCTTGATCTTACTATTAATTCTATCGTCTTTTTTAATTGATTTTATTATATATATTTCGCACATTCTTATTATAAATATAATAATTTAATATTTATAATATGTATAATATTCTATAAATATATTTATATTTATAAAATGATCGTCGTCACTTTCTGGTCATGAATTTCATACTGTAATTATCAACATTTGTAATTATTAAAGTTCCATTAATTTTCAAATTTTTTTTATTATTTATTTACATTCTTCGATCAGTTGCAAGAAAAAATAGCATTCATTGGCACTGGTATGTAGATACCTCGAATATATCTATCTATTATATATGTATCTTCCTTTTTTTTTTTCCAGTAATTATTCAGAATAATTCTCATTTTGATAATTTTTAAATTTATTATAAAGGATAATAAGAATAATATTATTCTTTGCATGCTATTGTCTTACTTTTCGAGATATTTCAAAAAAATAATTCTTATATATAGAATTTCTCTTATATATATATGTATATGTACATATATATATCCGCTTAAATATCTGCGTTAAAGCATGCGATTAGTGCTTATCGTTTTTTTAATGTAATCACCTAATAGCAACACTTAAAAAGAATGATATAAAGGTTAAGTTATTGAATTCTGTTTTTTTTGATGAATCATAATGTAAAATATTTCATATATTAATTTAAATATTTGAGAATATTTTTCGAATATTTTATAAAAAATTTTTACAATAAATCCAAAAATCATAGGTAAGAGTTGCATTATTCTGAATAATTGTCTAAAAAAAAAAAGATATGGAATATGTTTATAATGGATAGATTACAAATAAAAATTAGTGAACAAAATTGATTAGATTATCAATTAAATTATGAACAATTGAAATTTAAAGTTTGTGAATTTTATTTTTGTCATACCATTGTTATTTTGCTCTGTTTTCATCTCGTTTCATCTAAAACAAATATAAATCATTTATATTTTAATAAATAAGAATCAATTGTCATTTTTTATTTGTCCTGTAAAATTAATTATTCAAAAATATTCTTGTATATAGAAATATTTATGAGATATGCATATTTATCTATTATAAATATAAATATATTTATCATTGATATCGAAAATATTAATTAAATAAAATCGCTTCCCGAAGAAATTATATACAGAATATCATAATTTTATCACTAATTTACGTGAAATATTGATAACGAAACGATATTGATTCATATTTAAGATTTAAATTGATATAATTATTTATATGTAATTATTTTACTTAGTTCATTATTGGAAAGTGTTATCAATATTTGTTCATAAATTATTGAAAATCCATTAAAAAAAACTACTAAGAATGTCGAGGTTGTTGAGAAAATGAAATTCAACTTATCATGGGCGTAAATAATTATTATAAAATAATGACAATAATTATTATAATATATATGACCTTTGTTTTTAACATAAAACATACGAAATTTTTAAAAAAAATTACAAGGAATTATAGTACGTGAAGATAATTTTATAGATATCACAAAAAATATTTTCAACATTATATTTCGTATTTTTAAAATTTAAGATTTGGATACTTTTGTTTAAGATAGTTGTAGAGAATAGAATCTAGATCTATGTCTAAAATAAAGAATTAGATTTAGATTGTCTTGAGTTTGAAATAAATTTAGATAGAATGAGACACACATGTGTTACTTTAATTCGATATCTAACAATTGAATTTTTATTTGACTTTAAATTGAAACACAATTAAAATAAAATATAATCCAATATTGCTCTGAAATTATATGAATATTTATATCCAAGAGGTACAAACAATAAATAAAACTACAACATTCCTTTTATAAATTCATTCTAATTTACTCATCGATATAAATTTTTACGTTTGTTCGATTCTAATTGGATTAAGTTAAATTAGCTTAAGACATATATTACATTTAAATATACTTTGCATATAATTTTATAAAGATCACATTGAAATTACGTAGTCACGTAATCTAATTACGTAGTCTATCTAAATCAAATTCATATTCATCATAAGACATTCCCCTCGAGACTAAATAATAAATTTTACTCGATTTTATCTTCTTCGTCGTTTTCCATCAATGGAACAGTGAAATTCGTTCGAAAGTAAGAGTCACCAATGTCGCGTGGCAAGCAATGAACCGTTTCGGACGAAAAACGTTCATCAACGGCAAATAACCACCGATTACTATTTTTTCAACGCGGTTCTCCTCCGTTTCCTCGGTCACGAGGCCGCAGAACGGCGGTTTTCGTTTCACCGCAAAACCAGGAAAGTGTGAAATCCCACGACGGCCTGTCGCAACGTAACTCGAAGCGGAACAATTTTCTGCGTCCACGTTTGTCAAGTTTCTTTAATCGGCCCCATGGGCGCACAGCTCGCCTCTGGTTAAATCATCGATAATTGCCCAGCAGCCGGGCTATCACGGATTGGAATTCAATTTCCTTCAAAGTTCGCGAAAGAGACCGAGAAACCTCGACAGCTTTTCACGCGGGAACACCAAAATTGGATTCTTTTTAGCAAAACGATTCGCGATCGGCAAGTTTCTAGAAAGTTCCACGACGATTCTTAGCTTGGACCTCGATGGTTATCGTTAACTATCGTTGCGAAATGAAAGAAATGAAAGGTTTGGTTACTTTTACCGATACATATATCGTTTGTTGTTGATTTTTTCACGTTTTTATAATTTAAGATTGTTGCAAATTGACATTTTTTTTTTTGGGACAAACTTTCTTATAAGATTAATGGAAAACTTTGAAAAATTGTGGTTGAAACGGATATCCTGTATATGCGTGACGAACGACATCAATCATTTAATATCTCTTAATGATCGCAGCTATTGAGGTTTATATCTCGTTTCAGATTCAATTCATGAACAGATTCTATTCAAAAAAAGATATCTCGTCTGTGATTCTATTCAATTACTTTCCTATTTGCTTGCTTTTTGAATACTTTAAAGAAAAGACTCAGAAACATTTAATGCACGTATAATAAAATAAAAGGAAAAAGAAACTTTATAAATCTATTTAATATTATTTCTTATAGAAATAACATGTATATGTATAAATATATATATAGAAATATTAAAACAAAATATAAATTAATCCAAAGATAATGATTTAGGAAAAGGAACACGTCAATCAGCAAATTTGTATCAGAAATGCATAGTCGTACAATCGAGTGGAACGAATCCTTCGAAGATAAACATTTAATAACAATGAACTCAAACTGATACGACCTCTTTTCGCTTGGCGGAATTGTTAAACAGTTGGCTGAATTCAGGGCTAGGAAATTGCGTATACGTTTCCTATGTACGCACATACATCCGTGAACACGTGAGATGTGCAATGGATCGCTAAGCCTGTCTTGCACGATCGCACAATGCTCGACTGGGTTGCCAAAGTGCCATCGATTTCTTCCATCTCGTCGAAGAAATTGCACGTTTGCGCGTATACTGTGAAGTACACACGAACGATGCATACGATGCTCTGCTACGAGAAATCGTACGCGTTCGATATTTCTTGTGTCTTTGTTGTTCTTGGGTAAATCCTCCCTAAGGAATAAGAAGCTTGTCACGAAAATAAAATCGAGAACACGAAATGAACACGGATACGTTTAATTTTGTGGCGAATAATTTTACGATCATACAAAGTTTCGTAATAAAAAGTAAACAGTTCTTAGATAATTATTCCTGGAAAGCGGGATTTTAATTCTCAGACTTGAAATTTTTTGAGAAAGATTTGGAGGAAGATTTTAATAAAATGTTATTTTCTTCTTAGTTATGCAAAGGATATTATCATTGTTGTACTTGTCGAATATTGGAGGAAAGTTTTCTGAAATTGCTTGAACTCTCTAATCCTTTTCTTATTAAAGTGTATATCGGTGAAGTTATCAGTCGTTGCAATAAAAATGATAGTACCACGACGGCACTGCCAGCTGCGTGACTCTCACGAATCAACAGGAACAATTGGTAAACGCGACCAGATGGACGTATAGACTTTATCTTCGGTATCTTCAACACGAAACGACACGAAATTACAATTCAAATATGTATGAAAGCTATTCTGTCAAAGATATTTTCTCGATTGGCACAACATGATTCCTCTTTCATCGGATAAATTAATGAATTATCCGTGAAATTTCTTCAAATCTCATGCTAATATTTTTTTGTAATATTATCTGTAATTTTAAACAAATGTTTTTAATAAATTGTGTATTATTTTGTAGATATATTGCATAGAGATATTTATATTTCTGGATATTTGAAATATTTAGGATAAAATTATAAAAAAAAAATAAATGACATAATATTTATATTGATGTCTTGATAATTATATATAGCATAAATTTCATTACAACTTAATCATTAATTATAAATTTTTTTTAAATTTTAAAAACAAAGTTCAAATTGCCTTACAAAAAAAAAAGAATTATATAATAAGAGAAATAAACAATTGTAATTAAAGTTTCATTTTTTTTAATTATTTTTCCTTGCAACTATTTAAAAATCAATGATTATTTCATAGATATCGAGTAAGGTCATTTTTATCTCAAATAATTACCAAATCAAATGAACTATTTTTATTTAGTTATGTAAAATATTCAATAATTCATTCATAAAATATGATTTGGTAATTAAAAATTTTTAACGTCAATATTCTCAGCTCAAGGTGCATGATAATATGAAAATAAGAAGATAATAACAATAATTTTTTCACAAAAATAATAAAATTATTTGTTATATTTTATTTATATCATTATTGAAACATAAATTTTCGTATTTTTGAATTCTCACAATATATATGTGTTATCTCCAATATCTAAATGAAAAAAATAAATAATATCAAGGAATATTAAATCTAGAGATATGCGAATTCAAGGAGAATATATCATGAATGGAATTCTTTTACAAATTCATAACTTGTTCTTGAGCTGATAACCGTCATGTTGTCTCGTGCAGATACCATAATTAAGAAAAACATTCGACTCTGTTGACTTAAACATGCTTCGATCACGGTACTGCCTGGTACTCTTATTTCCAGACATGCAAACTATCTTTGTATAAATATTATCGACATCGATAGTCGTGAAGATTTTTTTCTCTTGTACAATCAAGTTAATCCTTATATCTGAATTTTCATCATCATTCGATTTTTGATTTCAATAATCTTCTTATATTAAATGAGAAATAAAATAATTCTAATTTTATCATTAAATGCAATGCAATTTTCTTATCTAATGAATTTGAAAATCTTTTAATTGAAAAGTAATAAATTTTAAATTTCATTTTAATAAATATTTGGATGTGTGTGTGTGTGTGTGTGTGTGTGTGTGTGTGTGTGTGTGTGTGTGTGTATCAATTAAATATTGACATTATCAATTAATAAGCCAGTCATAATATTCACAACACTTTTGGTTACATAATCATCGTTATACAAATAGAAATAAGATATCGTAATCACTGTATTGCTTGAAATATGAATTATATAATACTAAATAAAAGGAATTAATATAAATAGTTTGATGATTGATTTTTTTTATTTTTTATTTTTAGTATTACAAAACATATCTGATAGATCATGTTTAATTGGAAAGGGTATTTGATTGGTGATCAATAGTGTGTGACTCGAGTGTAAAAACGAAAAATAAGAGAATAAATAAGATCAATTATATATTACCGTACATTATATCATCAATTTATAATTTAATTGTTGTAAAATACATTGGCACATATTTATTATACATATTAATATAATTAATTCAATTGTTATGAAATTAACTCATATCATATTGATATTTGTATTTATTTAAATAAAATGACATTTACTGAGAAAGATTATTGTGATAAATTTAAATATTAAATTTAATTATAAATTATATATGTTTTTATCTTCTCTTCATTACAATTATTATTCAATTGAAATAAAATGATATAAATCCGATAAAAATAACATTATAAAATATTTTCATTTCAAAATCATGTATTAGATATGATTATGTTAGATTTTATCGATTATTTAGATAGAATGATGATGGTATATTCAACATTTTCATTTTTAATTATCAATCTCAATATTATTTCTTTAATATTTCGATAAACCATTCATCACAATTACCAAATAGTAACAGTTTCATATTTCATATTTCATATATGTTCAAATTATATTAGATAGTCAGTTAATCATCAACAATATTTAGAAAATTTATATTTATATATGAAAACATATAAAACGCGAAAATAAAATTGCACAGATTGATGAAATATCGAAGAGTCATGTCAAAACATATAAAAAATCAATATCACTTGTTAATTGACAACCGAAAAGAATTACGTAAATCAATTAAATACATAAAATTAAAATTAGACAAATTGATAAAATGATAAAAGTTTTTGTCAATAAACGTAAAAATAAAATAATACAAATGAATGTTTATTATAAAATTAGCACTTTCTAAACAAATTTTTAAGAACTGAATTTTTCTAGGATTATACAAAATTTATAACTAATATCAATATAAATTAATTTTATTATTTTATTACATGCTATAATATTTATTTTATAATATTTTTCAACGTTAAAACAATTTAAAATAAAATAAATTTTATGAAAAAAAGTTATTGTAAATTAAATTTTACTATTTAGATTATTTACGAGTTTATCTCTTAGAAGTTTTAACTTTTAAAGTTTTTTAAGACATTTATATCTATATAATTATTAATTTTTTTTAAAGACTTAAATTTTCCAGTTAATCAAGTTTAATTAATTAAGTTTAATTAATCAAATATAAAAATGAACGTAATTATCATCTCTTTTTAAATTTAAGGGGAAAAAAATTGAGGAAATATAAAATAAAAAATGCAAAACCTTTCTGAAATATTTACTAATGATATATTCATTTAATTGTAAATAATTTTTTCCAAATATCAATTTAGTTCTATTAATCCTCTTGTCATATAATAACAATAAAAAACATTTATCATATAATGATTTTAATAACATAAAGTCTATACGTTGAATTAAATCGAGACCAAAAATTGATTATAATTGCTTAGCTACTGATTAATCGATATATCAAGATACTAGATAGAAAATCGAAGGTTTAAAACGATTCGATATATTGTATCGAGTTTATAACAAAGGGAACAATAGTCTGTGACGGTAATCCATCGCAAATTTGCTACGGTGAAACAATGTATTCACGTTTCTCTGTTTGTCATAAATCGTATGTCAAATTTACACTGCGATTTGTATTGACAAACTGTGTGCCCGTGTAAAAACTTTCTCGTCCTATATCAAACGTGATTTCGTGCAACTCGTATTGAAATTTGGTTGTCCCGATACGCGAAGTTCGATTGCGTTTGTTTCGCGTTGTACAAGGTTAAAATCGATATATGAGAGTTGAATACGAAATTATTCGAGAGGGATCAGATGTACGTCGATTTGTCGATCTGTGTTTCCAACACGAAAAGATATTTTGTGCGATGAATGAATAATTTTTGAACGAATGGAAGACATAGCAATGACGCGGAATAAATTACAGTCTCGATTATCCTAATCTTATACATTAATTTACATTTATTTGAAAAAATTATGAAAATGAGAAGTTCAAGCGAATATTTATTAAGGCTTTATACATTGTTATCAACTATTTGCATTGAGTATCGTTTATATTTTCTTATACAAATTTTCTACAATTCATTCAAAAAAATTAATTACAATAAATTAAATTGCAATAATTTCATGAGCAAAAATGAATTCTGAAACATAATAGAATAAATCATAGTTCATCTTTATATAATATAATTTTGATCAATAAAAACCATTTCTTTTTTTAAAAAATGAAGTATTTTATGAAGATTTTGTTATGCCTTCTTCATTTTGATTTATAATTTCTTTCCATCTTTATAATACATCGTTTATTAAATCCAAAATTGATCAGAATCAAAATTTCTTCAACGAAATTTTTAATCTTTTAATGAGGATCGAGGATAATAGAGCAGAGATGGACAAAATTTTAATGGTTGAATCTAGGAATAAAATTACTTCAATAAGCTACTCGAATAATTCATTAATAATTTAAAGCCAAGATTATTCCGAGCCAACTATAATAATCACGAATAAATGTTATTCGAGCATTTTAAACGAAGTTATTATTTAATATAACTCACAAATTTTAATTTTCAACCCATTAGAAGCCAATTCTTTATAAGATAGTCTCGACCTTTGAACAAAAGAAATATTACCAAGGACAACGGTATCCAGAAATGAAAGAAAGAAAATACGAAAATTACAAAAGAAAGAGAGAAAGAGAGAAAGAAAATAATAAAATAAGAGAAGAGCGTAGAAAAAATTCGATTACGCATCGTCGTCGGACCAACAACGGTGCGTTTCACGGTTGCCCGCCTCGATTCCTGTTTTTCCTTTCTGCTGCGCGTGTTTCACACCGCCAACTTTAATGAGATACGCACGGAAGTGTGTATTATCGGGGATCGGGGACAGCGTGCTTCGCCGCTTTGCTTGGTGATTGTCGCCGTTGAAATTTTCATGCGCGACTTGCCGTTGGAACCCATGTACACGTTGTATGCACACTCGAACGGCCACCATTTTCACGGAGCCGTCAGCCCCCCTGAGAATTTCCACTTTATCCCTTTCTTCTCTCATCTTCTCCTCGCCTCTTCCACTCTATTTCTATTTTTCTTTTTTTTTTTTCAGGGATAAACTTCGAGATCTACGAGGACGGAATATAAATCAATGCGAATCACGCGAAGCCGGAATTCACTGCAATCTGGCCGGCGGATCGACCGCTTCTGGCGTGTCGTTTATCGAATACGCGGATGGAACACGCGTCACTATGTATATACGCACACCAGGAATCTCGATGGAATCCGGAATAGGGCTAAGACGGCCCTTGAAGATGCCTAGCCGGTGGCGGTGAATGGCGCCCCGAGTGGCGAACATTTATCCAAAGCTCATTGGTCCACAGTTGACGTGAGTACAAGGAAATGGCATCTAACGGATTAAAATCGGACATTCAGATAGCTGACGCAACGATTTCTGAAAACAATTCAATGGAGTTAAAATTTTTTTCCATTCTTGTTTCCTTTTCTATCTTTGTCTTATGTCCTTTTCTTTCTCCATTGTCTTTTTTTCTTTGTCGATACGCTACTTTCGTTGATTCGATGGGCTTGAAATATCTTATGGAAAAATATATCGATGTGGATTCTGTGAAATGAAATGAGAGAATAAAATATAAAGCGACTCTTGGCCGAGCGAAATTATAATACAATTTTCTCCGTTGTTCAGTTCATTCTTATATTATGAGCTATTCTGATATTTAGATTGTTGATAAGTGACAATAATGGTTTTTGCTTGTATAGATAGATTTCAATAACAATAATATTAAAAGTTTTTTACAAATATCTCGAAAACTAACGATTATTTTACATATATTATATGTAAAATAAATAGTAAAAAGTAGTTGAAGATATAGTCTTTTATAACACATTTTAAATCCATCAAAATTTTTATAATTTGACAGAAATGTTAATACAAGAAAAAATGTACAATTTGAGAGGAATATTAATATCAGAAAAAATATAAAATTTAATAGGAATTTTTATATATAAAAAGAAAAAAGCTGACAAAAATTTTAGTATCTCTCATTATCATGGTATTAACATTTCTCATAAAGAGAGCATGATGATACAATATTTTAACGTATATAAAGATTTCATGGAAAAGAACATACTTTAAAATAAATTATTAATATTCATGTTTATAAAATATTTTAATTCTGTGTGTAAAAATATAATTTTTACAATGACTTTAGCAATTATTATTTCCCTCATTATAAGAAAAACCGTAGCAAAAAAAATAAGATAAGAAGTCAAGAACTGTCGAATGTAAAATGCCGAGGAGCATCCGAAAAATTTAATTTGCTTGGTATGTCGCTCCATAAAATGTACACGAAGAACGTAAAAACGAGACACTCGTTCGTGGCAGAGTTGATGGCAATTCTGGGAAGTTATGTAAAACCGTCGCGTCGTCGCGAGACGTAGAAAAATAATAATATTTTCATGGTAAAATGCGAGCTTCTGTAATATGTTTTCACGAGAGATACAGATAGATAAAGTAACGAATGTATAAATATAATAATCATCGTTGTATCGATATTTAAAAATTTAATATGATTTATAAAGTCAATTTTATCAATTTTTTATTAAATATTTATTAATGAAAATTATGAATTTTTTTTTAAATGTATAATCTTTTTTTAAAGATAATCATAAAATGATGTGAAAAAAATGAATGTGAAAAAAATAATTAAAAGTAAAAATAATTAATTTCGTAACCAATAAATATTGAAAAATATTAAATATTTATTAATAATTATAATAAGCGATAAATACTCATACAACCAGAACATGTTGAATGAAATAGAATATTATGAAACTTAAGAATTAATTACAATGATAAGTAGAAATGTAAACTAGTAAGTGTAAACTTAAATGTAATCTAGCGCTTATCTTAAGAAAACTAAAGATAATAATTAATAATTTTAGTTATTTTAATTATAAAAATTTTAATTATATTATAATTATAATTATAATAATTACAATTAATTATAATTATAATTATTAAAATATAATATATTTTATAATTACAAGCCAAATCTAGAATATTTTTAAAAATAACAGTAAAATATTATTTCAAATATATACATTTTTTTTTAGTTTTATATTTTTTTAAATAATCATAAATTTATCAATTCTTATTTTTATTTCTATTTTTGATGTAAAATTTCGCATTATGAACTTTATAAATGAATATGTAAATAAAATATACGAAAAATATATTTTTTCCTTATCAGAAATAATTAGCGATCATTCTTTTTAAAAGTTCGATGTTTGTAAATTTTCCTTATCTTCACTAGTGACTCATATTACACTTGCAATTTCATGTAATGATATATATTATTAAACAAAAAAAATAATCGTTTCTTTTTTCTTCGATTTTTTTTTTTTTTTTTTTTGCGTTTCTTTGAGATTTTATTTTAATTTTCTAACTTGAAAAATTGAGAAAATATGTTTTACAATAATTTTACAATAAAAACATTTTACAATAAAATATTATTTTATATATATATGATAATTTATATATAATATTATGACAATTTATTTTTATAGATTTAATTTATAATTATATTAATAATCAAATAAAAATCAAAATACTGATCAAAATTTTTATAAAAATAATTGAAATTATTAATTATAATTGTATTTTTTATAAAACAAGTGTTAACTTTTGTTTATTATTGTATTTTAAAAATAAATAAATAAACCACTTTATTAAATAATTTAAATATAATATATTTAATTACATTTTAATATTTATTATAGGGAATAATAGAAAAAATTTTTTACAAAAAAAGTAACAATTATTTTAAATATTTCAGAAAGAATAATGCTAATAAATATATCCTTTTTGCGCAATATTTCTGTCTTTCTTTTTTATAATATTTTTTTCTTTCTGCATCGTTACAAATAACTGAGATCTGGTGGTACATCCTACATAATCGTATGATTAAATTTAAAGCATTGTAAAGAAGAGAATTAGAAGATGAAATAAGGATGTGGAGAATGTGAGTGAAAAAGACAAAGAGAGAGAAAGAAAAATTCTACAAAAACAGGAATAATCCTTTATATAAGTAAATTAATATTACTAAATATTTAAAGAAATATTGCAAATTTTGTGTTCGAAATTAAAAATATTAATATCATAATTATAAGTATACTTTGATAATAAAAATCGAAATATTTTAAAAATTAAAAATCAACATTATTTATTAACTAAAGCAACTGAAATCTAAATATGATTTTGAACAAATAATAATAATAACATATTTTTTTAGTTTTTAAAATTTTTTCAAAACTAATAAATAAAATTTCAATCCTATAAAAATTTTGTTTCAACATGATTCTTTTTTGATGATATTTTTTAAGGATTGGAAAAAAGTTTTTTAATAAACTGTGATTTTTAATAGATTATAGATATTTATACAAAATAAAATTTATAATAAACATGATAAAAAAATGCAGTTTAAATAGAAATTTGTTTCATTTTTTATATAAAGCGAATCGTACTCTGAATATTTTTTTATATATCATGTGCATTTTTAAATATTAATATCATGTTTTAAATTTTAAATATTCATTCGTTCTCCAGGAATGAAATTATCGAAATAACAAACACATACAATATTCCTCGTATTTGTATCATCTCGTTACAAGGATTCAGAAATTATCCATAGTGGAGTCGCCAGCATCAGCTTTTGCTCTTTAAAAGTATAGAATTTTCCATCGCATTCCACGTAGAATTCCACGAGGAACGTTTACCTTCCACTCGCGTAACGAACGTTTTTTAATAAAATTCACGAGGGAAATTCCCTGGTCTGGAAAATATCGAGACATTACAGGGACGTTTAAGTGAGGAGCATCGTCGTCGAATGTTCGTCCGCGATGTCAGCGTCCAAAAGATATATAATATCCCGCGAATAAAACTCCCTTGTAATTGAATACGACGAGATGTGCCACGAATCATTAATCGTTAATGAAAATTTAATGATATCTGTAAACGCGTAGTTGGACCATTACCGTGTGAAATATTCTTTTATCCGGTCTGGCTATTATTAATACTATGGATGTAATTAAAATAATACGCTGGACATTTGTACGTTTCACGGTGCTTGCTCATGTACTTTTGTGACAGATGGCCACAAAAGAAAATTCAGAAAAACGTAATCCATAATAGAGATACTATTCGCTTTAGAACAGTTTTCCAATTATTTTTAAATCGATCATTATTGCATTGAATCGTTATGTGAAATTTTATAATTAATAACACTATTCCAGAAGATCTTTTGAGAAATTCCAAAGATTTTCGACATAATTTCAAATTAGACGATACACAGGACCGATAAGAGAACGATATGTCAATATATCATTTTATCAATTAATAAGAATATGAACGAGAACGTGGATGCATATATACGAATGCATCGAAGCCAATTTATTGTAAGCATTTGACGATCTTCTGCATTAATCGGTATCGTCAATCAGAGAAGGAATGGTTATCCAGATCGGTGGGATACGATTAATCTCGATCAGCTCGTCTACCGTGAACGAACGGAATCGATGATTCGCCGAAACGTAGAATTGAGTTGGTTTCAGGAACAGTATCGTTTGTGGATACTGTTTTCAGTGGACTATGCGATAGTGATTGATCGTAGAGTTGAAAAGAAAAACGCAAAAATCGATACCTTTTTGGAGAGAATCATTTCGATTAGGTGGAATTCGAGAATATTATGAGAAATTTTCATTATTTTGATAACTAAACAATATTTAAATAAATTTTATCTAATTGTAATTGTAATAATGATTCATAGATAATAGAATTTTCGAAGACTATTTATAATTTTAATAAAAATTTTCGTGTCAATTTAGATGGTTCAAAATATATATATAAATTATATATTTTCTGTGAAAAAAGAAATGAATAATAATAATTGCAAGATATGTAGACGAATGTAGTTTGATATTATTGATATAGAGAGAATATAAGTCAGCTTTGTTTTCTTAAGTTTTTTTAGATAAATAATCGATAAAATTGTATGAAAAATAGAGAAAAATGAAATGAAAAAGATGAATATAATCAATTTTTCTTAATTTATCATTGAATTTAAAGAAATTGAAATAATTCAGTATAACCATGATTTCATGAACGAGAAATCTCGTTTGTGAAACGGAAATCTTGTCTTTGTAAAATATTTTCTAAATGAAATATATTTTAAGAGGAATGTAGATTACGGATGAAAGGCCAAGGAAGTTTGAAAACCTGGTAAAATTTAGTTATCAAGGGAATTTAAGAGTTATGCCACTATAAAAGTTATGGCGATACTTAATTCAAATATTATTTTTGCAATGAACGTAATGAACAGAATATTAATAAATTTTTATTCAAAAATAATCAAATAAAATAATCATTTTTATATGATTGTCCACTTAAATTCTAATGATAAACGTTCTTTTTATCCTCTCATCTTACTTTCTTTTTTTTTCTTACAACTATTACAGAATATCAAATGTAATAAATCATATTTTCATCTATATTGATTAATATCAATAATATTTTCAATTAATCTAAAAATATTAAAAATTCTTTCATTAAAGATTTAATCATTTCATTTTTGATTAATTTCACTTGTATAAATATTAAATCGCAGCATATTATCCACCATTGCCGTCAAACTATCACATTCTGAACACGACTCGATTTTTTAACATATCCCTACGATTTTTCATCGTTAAACATCGCGAGAATGGGATTTCGAGAAAATTTCAAGATCAGAGAATCGACGCGATCTATTTTTACCTATTTCACGAATCTCCGATTTACTTTTATCTACTGTTGTTCAAACAGAAGCTCGAAACTGGTGCCCTCTGGACGAAAGTTGGAGAAGAAACGATCGGTTGCGAAACCACGAACGAGATGGAACGTTTTATTAGGAATGTGTCTATCTCTTGACACGCGTACCAGAAGGGGTTAGACGGTTCCTCGAGTTTCTCGACATCGGTTTGCAACGGAGGAAAAGCTGATTAAGATCAATTCGACAAAATTATCCCTGTAATCTCTTTCGAGAGATTCCGGATTAAGGAGATCGTACTCAAATAGGATTTCGGTGCTCGGAACAAAAGCGATCATCCCGGGACTGAATTCGATCTTCTCCCATCTACGTCGAGTGTTCTTCGAGATTGATTTTCGTTGAAATTCACGCGAAAAGCACGATCGAACGTATTAAGGCACAAGTCTGGATAGTCTATGATGTTGCGAGGGACTTGTATCAAGAGGACTTCATGAATTTTAGACACTGTGTATGTTCGCATTTTCATGGATAAGTTTGTTCCTCAATTTTCGATATATCAAATTTTTGAACTTTCATCTTGATTCGATGATCTTGTAGAAAAGATATTGATGCAAGATTTAAGAGTAAGACATATTTTATAATTTATCGAATTAATTTTTTGTCAATATTCATCAGAACTTGAATGTTAGAATATTCGCAATTCAACATATTTTTAAGCTTCATAAAATTTCTTCAGTCGAATAATATGTAAGAAAATTGTAAAATTTTTATTTTAAACCTTTTAAATCTTATAATAATGGATATTTTTTATTATGCTAATCATTCCATTGCACGAAAAATATGGAATTAATGGAATGTTTGTGCAATCTATCCATTTGTGAGAAAATTACATCGATAGATACGAAAAAGAATTAATTTCGCGAATTTTCGTGGGAGAAAGAAAAATCCTTCAAAGAATTCGGTCGGAGATCGCCTAATGAGGAACGTGTTCGCGAATTCCTCGTCCATGTCTCATTGTAAAATTGAATTATACGTAAATCAAGAGAGGAACGAACTCTTGGTCGAATAGCAACGCTAATTAATGAAACTTTAATCGAATCACCCGTTAAAAATAAAAACTCTCTGTATTTTGACAATAGATTATTCTAATAATTAATAATAACATCGGTATGAAATAATAATTATCGAATTAATGTAATTGAATGATGAAATTTTAAATTTGCAGAAGAACTTTCAATTTACGAATTATGTATAGAAAGTAATTTATAATCAGATGTATAAATTTTTATTATGAAATGAAATTAATTTATTTGAATTAAATTATTAAAAAAAAAAGAGAGAGAAGATATAACATATTATTTTGCCACAACCTCTTTTAATGTTTAAAATACAGCAACGATTAAAATATTTTTCGATTTCTGATAGAAAAAAACATTTAAAATGTTCTATTTTTTTTTTTCATATGCTTTTAATTCGACTTTTTATTAATTCATCGTGATTTCAATATTTACCCCGCGTATATTTATTCTCGCTGATATATGCATGGCGCACTTTGATTTTACCGATCAACCTTAATGAGACATCCTTCGTCAGCGAAATTTGAGAAAACTCAATGTATACTATTTTCCTTTGCTTGAAAACGTGGCCTCTGCATGTTGAGAAAAACGCTGCCACGGCAAGAAGAAAAAAGTACAGGCTTCTAATGAGAGACCCGTCGTTTTACTGTCATTTGCATTTCAAATCAAATCAGGGAAACGAACCTGACCAGAATCTTCAAGTTTCCACCGAATGTCGACAAATTCACTGCAACGTATTCTTATCAACGGTTTTAGTAATTTATACGAGGAATACAAAGAAAATTTTGTTCCAATTCTGAATAGAAACATTAATCTTATATACAAATTTTTTGCACAAGAAATAACAAAGAGCACATTGAATTCCTCGGACAAAAATAATTAACATATTCAAGTATTATGGAACAATGTTTTCCGTAATAATTTATACCTATAAATTTTTATAAAACAACTAAAAAATAATATTCGTCCTCTTATCAGTAATATAATCATAGATGATCGAGATGGATCATTTATAGAATATAAAAGTAACATCTTGCTTCTTGATAAATCTTTATATTGTCACAGAATAACGTTATCATATTCTTTTTAAAAACGAAACTTCCAATCAATTTTATCTACTATTTTATTAAAAATGACTACATTCGTTTCAACTTATCCAAGAACTTGCCACGAAAACTCTGATAATAACTTGAAATAACGAGAGAAAGTAATAATATAATAACTACAGATCTCCACTGCTACTTTTTTCCATTCTTCCATTGGCCACACACTATAAGCAAAATACTCATTCTATCTGTATTCCAATTCACGTATCTCGATTCACCTCCTATCCAATCGTTTCGTTCCAAAGTGATCACCGTTCCAATCGATCCACGCCCCACCCTTTTATTCTTCCCAAATCGAAGGAAGAAAAAAAAAAAAAAACAAAATCTAACGAAACACGGGTCAAAATTAACACCAGCTAACGCGATAAATTTCGCGACACCCACGCAGAAGGAACACGGTGCTTTTTCGAGGGGTGTGCGGCCGTTGTTAATCGAGATACGGGGTGGTACAACTGGTAAATGGCCGACAGTGTCAAAAATATATCGTCGTCGGCCGTTTCTCGTCGCTCGTCGTCGGCTATCCGCCCGTGTGTGCATTTGACGGTGAACGAGGGTGAACCGCGATAAATACGCGAAAACCTCTCCCCTCTGGTAGACAGAATTAAGGGAAAAAACCGACAACTTCTCGTTTCACATCGCGCTTTTACAGGGCGGCAAGCTTTATCGCGGCCACGTTCGTTTGTTTAAGCTACATTTAGTTTATTTCCACCGGTGTCGGGGCCGAAAGAGGGTGAAACCGTAACGACCTCTTAAATTGTCGATGAGTTACGTCGAGTGTAAATGAATGGATAAATTTCCGTTAATGTTTCCTGTTATTTGGCCGGCCGAAATTTACACAGGGCAGGGAATTCGTGATAATTTCACGCGATTTATATTTCGCCGTGTGAACGTTGCGATGACCGTGCCCCTCTATCCTTGACCGTTTTTAAAAAAATTTCATTACCGTGCTCAAATTATGTACGCGGATAAATAATCATCATCATGCGGTGAATATTGCGCAAATATTAAGCCCCAAAAGCTAAGATAAATTGTATTATTATTAATGGGCAGGAAATAAATTGCGGTTCTTTTTTTTTAATCATTTGATATTTCGAAATTTGTGTCATGGATGTTAACTTTACGTTCGTCATGTGATGCTGGATGCGTTTTATATTTGAATACTGTAATATCTCTGTATTAAAATATTTATTGAAAAATTCGTAAAAATAGTTTTTTGAGTGGTTCATGGCGCTTTATTAAATTTTAATACATATTACGGTTATATAGAAAATATTTCAATCATATATTTCATTTTAATTTATACGTGACAGGTATATATATATTAAAATTGATCGTGTCCATTTATGTAATATATTGAAATATTTATTCCAATCTGTTTCTCTGATATTCCAAACAACATTATAATAACATTACCGCTTTCTTTTATCAGCGATATGTTTAAATTTTTATTTTTAACATTCAAAAATCCCAAAATCCAATATACATAATTAATTTAGACACACAATCAGCTTTGACATTTTTAAAATTAATTATAACATACGAAGCAGAAATTTATTTCTTATTCTCGAACTTCCTTTCGATAACAAGTCGATACAAATCTATCCAGTGGAATAGATGCGTATACATTGAACGCCAAACTGCGGCTAATAACGAATAGCCGATCACAAAGGATAATACCTTCCATTACACCATTACGAATCATTGCGTGCACCAACCTTTTACCCACCCCTACTCTGCTGGAATTTCCAGCCCGAATTCGCACTTGGCAAGAGAATAGATTCCTTGGAGAACGCACACTGGTGAATTCATGCGAAATGTCGGAGGACACTCCGTTACACGCCATAATAAATCGTGCGTTATATAGGTTAACGCCGAGTCTGGAAGAATTATACGGTGAATTTACGGCGAGGTTGTTGCCAAAACCACCGGGTGAAAGAAAGGGAGCGCGCAGACATAAAGGAGACAGAGTCCCGCGACGATAATGGCCCTCCCAGACGAAGAAGTTAATTTGGGAAAGAGGATTCCTTTCGCGGACAAAAAGCTTGTAATCCTTAACAAAAGGGCGGACCAGCTTCCCCCACGGCACACAAGGGGGAATGGTAATTTGCAAAGAGGCGAAATGTCCCCTCTCTTCGGAGTTGATTCTTAGTTTTGTGCTTCGCAGAGCGGGGCAGGAGGGGGGAGGGGCGATTTGTTATCTGTGAAGAGTTTTAAGAATGTTTGCCTTGAATTAAAGAGATTTGAGAAGATGCTGCGCAATATTGTTTTTCTCTCGAAGATTAGTGGAATGAATGAAGAATTGAAAGAGTTATATCGAGAAATTAAAGTTGATAACGAAATTGATAATGGGATAAATGAAAAAAAAAAGTGAAAGAGATATTTATATATATATGTCTTCCTCGCTTTCTTTGATATTCTAGTTTAACTGATTTTTTTTATTCTTATAAGATTAGATTCGTAATTAATAATATCAAATGTTTAATAAAATCGGATATAAATTTTTAAAAACCTTAAATTATTTGTTTAATCTCAGTCTCTCTTAGATTTATGAATATTAAAAGAAATAATTTGACGCATGATTACATATTAATGAGTAATTAGAAATGTAAATGTGTCAAAGATATGTCAAAATATAAGAAAAAAAATGAAATATTTAGATACATGGAATGTATAAAATATGCAAATATTTGTTATGACAATTATGTCACTTCTATTATTTACTTTGATTTTTTTTTTAACTTTTGTAATTTTCTCTATTTTTTCTCTATTTTAAAAATAGTTTAAAACCAATACTAATTTATATAAAACTCATATATGTATTTTTTCTGCCTTATTTTCTTTCTTTTAATTAATTAAAGAGAATACAAGATAAGAAAAAGCAATATAATTCTTTAATACAAACATTAAAAAAATCATTAATGATTTAAAGATTCAATTTTTTATTTAATGTTAAAAAATGTTAAAAATTATTATGTGAAAATTCCTTTATCCAAAGATTCATATCTCTTATATTTCGAACAATCAAATATTTGTATCTCTTGTAATTATTATTGATATTTGTACACTGAATTCTACAGTATATAGAAGTTTTGCAATCAAACTTACCTTGATTACACCTTGATTACCTCCATTATTAATCGCCAAATCTTGTAAACAAAAAGATAATAAATATAAACAGAATACGTATAATAAATTTTCATTTCGCACTTATGAACGATCCATATTATACAGTATTACAATCTTATCAACCATGAAAATGCTCTCCGTTAAATATCCAATAATGAAGTATCAAATAATGAAGTATGATAAATGAATAGTCCACATCTAATATATATATATATATATATATGTAGAAGTAACAACGATCAAAATGCATCCACTAGAGATGTACGAATCAATTAGCGGAGCACGTGGTTTCCGGAACCGCGCGGATTGAAAGTTGAATGCTTCCTTTAGGCCCAGAGGGCGATCGTTTTGCAAGTCGGCGTCGAACTGTTCCGTGAAATTGCTGGGTAGATTTGTGAAACGAATGGGCTGTGGCAGTGGTGGTGGTTGGACAGCGTGCATAAATTACGCGGAGTACCCGGAGTACGCTTTGATAATAAATCATGGCCGCGGTACAGCACCGACAGAGAATTCAGTCGGGGACGTCATTGCGTATGGAACAATTTAAGATTCCTGTGTATGCACCGATACATATTTTAACCTTTCACAATCGCACGTCGACGCGTCCGGCCGATGATTTATGAACGTCGTGACGCGATGAAAAATTTTCCCTCGCACGCTGGTAGCCGCGTGCTGGCCTTGTAACGAATTTAATTAAAAAAAAATCACCCGGCGCACGCGATTCGTTTCGCATGCACCGCTCGGCTACACAGCTTCGAAACTTGATATTTACGAATTCTAGAGAAAATTGAAGCTACGCGTTCTTTTTTCCCCCCTCCTCGTGTTAAAAAGTTATACCGCGATGAAACGTTATACTGATGTTAAACCGAGTTCTCGTGAAAATACCGTTTTTTTTTTGTTGTTTTCATACATTTTGTATATTCGAATTGTTTATTGCGATGGTAAAGGTAAACGTAATTCAATAATGAAATCGGTTTTTATTTGTAAATGATCATATTGTTTGATCGATACAAAGCCAGTTTTATAAATATAATTAATTCTCATTCATTTGTATAATGAATTTGCGTGTATTTAAATTCATAGAAACATGGATAATTACTATTATCGATATACTTGAAAATCAGAAATATGAATGTATAAATATCTGGACACAAAAAAATTGAATTTACATCAATTTTCAAATAGTAAATGTCTTATTTGAGAATTAAATCACCAAATTTAATATATCTAAAAACCACTTACTTTTCTCTAATTTACCATTGCTCGAAAACAAATATCCATCGTTCAAAATTCTTTTCAATTTTCATTCTCAAAACGGGGAATGTTGAATGAAAACATTCCCTCACCACCCACGTCAATGAAAACGTTCGTGTCAGCCACGTTGAGCGCAGCACGAACCGAATCAGCTCATAAACCAACCCCAGCTACAAATTAGATCTTTAAACTGACAAATTATCTCTCCATCGGCGCTCGTTCATTCTAACCTGGCCGTTGCACACCCTCGACCGGGATAATGGATGATCTCCGAGCGTTGTCCGCGATAACCTCGTCATTGTTCGATCCTCCACGGTCAGCCTAACCGATCTGAAATCCTCTTCGAGTAGAATATCAGACGTTAAGGATATCCTGTCGTAAAAATTCGCCAGATGGAAAAACTTCCCTTAAGCGTGCACCACGATTCAAGCTCGTAAGAAAGGCTGACGAGGAATTCAATCTGGCCCCGTGTGACTAATGAACGCATAAAACGCCCCTTTCTGTCACGTTTCGCCTCCCCAACTGATGTTTCCGCTCGAGAAAAAGAAGAAGAGGGGGTCCTAGAGTCTCGGAGTTAAGGTGGTCGCGAAGGGTAAAGAGTGTCGACCGGGTAAATCTTCGAGTTTAATTCGTTTCTTGGAACGGGGTTGTAACGTCAGGATTCAAGTCTTCATTTCTCTGTGAAATTTTCTCGAGCTTCTTTCTCTCATTCTCCCTCCCCCTGCTCTTATTTGTTCTCCGGTTTAATTTAATCTCCTATTTTTCTCGAGTGACAGCATCGTTTCGTATTTTTTTTTTTAAATAATTCTAAGGAAGTTAGCGTGGATTAAACCTGTTGTTGAAATTTAGAGAGAGTGGCGTCGTAATGTCTTTGTAATTGTTGCATAAGGAGTGATAAGAAATTCGAAACGATGAGGAGAGATTACGAAATAATTGCAGTGGATCGCGAAATTTATGAAAATATTATTGCGGTAGATATACGTATCATAATATATAATATATCGAGATTATAGTATACAGAAATGTTTAATTTCTTTAATAAAATATCAGTTTGAGAAGTTGAAATTAACTATTACTTTTCTACTTGAAAATATAAACAAGTGCAGCGTAAAATTATTTAAAAAATATGAAATATAAAACAAATTTTACTATAATCCTGTTGTACAAAATATTTTCAGAAGGAATTGCATTCAAACTTTTAAAAAGTTACTGAAACTTTAAGAGTTTCATCCTGTTAAAGAGATTTTTCTGTCGAAAAAGAAATACTCTTTTAAAAGAAGAATTATTAAAATTAAAATTTTCAGATTAGATGAATTTTTATATAAATAGCGTTCAAACAGCTTGGTGGTACATTATCTCAAAATAAAGATACTTTACTTGTAGACTGAGAAAAATAAAGATAATATTTAATGAAATAATTTTAATTAATTTTTTCATGAATACTTATGGAATATTTGTACATATTTTTTCGAATTAAAAAAGAAGCCATTTTGTAAATGAAAAATGGCCGATGGTTACTTGATGAACATTTATGTGCCGATTATCGATCTACAAAATGAATGGCCAACGGTATAAACTTCGACACAGCCAGAATTAATGCGAAAGTCGTGCGTAGAAATTGCAAAGGGATAGTTCTTTCGAAATGCCTGGATAAAAAGGCCAAGCAAAGAAGTCGCAAAGTTTCGAAGCTACCTTTTATGTGAGTTACCTAGGAAGAAATGCAATTTAAAGGTCATTCGAAAAGACCGATTTCCGTGTTCCTTTGATGTACTTTCGAAACTCGTTATTTTACGATTCGTCGAACAAACTTTGTACAAGTTATATATTTATGTATTATTCATTTAACGTATATTTTTCTTCTTTTTTGCGTTGAAATTTTTCATGTTCCATTTCTTAAAAAATATATACATTTGTATTAAAAATCCGTTACAAATAAAATTCCTATAAGTCGATTTTCAAGAATTTCAAAAGATTTCGTAAAGTCACTTTCGTCTATTTTGATAAAAAAATTATATTTTATACCGTAAATACGTGCACAAGGAGACAGTTGGAAAAAAGAATAACAGATTCTTTTTCATTACAATCCATAAGAAATTCAATTAAGTATATCTTAAAAATATTTACGTATTTTTATTAAAGAACGTATCAACTCCTTCCATATTTATATGATAATATTTCCACACATTTATTTCTCATTCACCATTTTTTCTTTGTCTCCGTCTCACAATCTGTATGAGAATACAAATACAATGGCTCCAAAAAGATATCGGCGTATCCATATAAAAAACACGATAACTTTTTTTCGAAATTGGATTTAACGACTCAAATCTTTTCGAGAGGGCTCGAAAAAGTTACCGCGCTTTAAAGAATGGGCCAATACATTTTAAAGCCACTGTGGATATCACGTCATTCGACAGCATGGTACCCAGTGTTCGAAAAATTACGAAACGCATCGGTGAATACGTAATAAAAGAGGAAAAGGGTATGGGCACCGGTGAGAGAACCTCTCGCAATGGTTACCGGGGAATCGTTTCTGCCTCTTTTGTATATTAGCTGCAATTCTACGTTCTCGCGAGATCAAACGGGTTAACCTTGCCACGAGCAACGCGTAATCTAACTTCAAAGCGGGAGGAAGTATGCGTTTCGCTGCCGGCATTAGTTCCTCTGCGTGCGCTGCGTGCTGGTATTGAAACGAGCAACGGTATACGAAATATATACACACGTGTGTACACGTAGCGGGTGTGTAGGAAATGAAGGGATAGAACGGTGGAAAGGTGAAGAATCATCGTAGAGAAGAATCCACGAATTCGTTTTCCATCCACGACGATAAAGGGAGTTCGACAAGAAGCTCGTCCGTCTATGCCGTTTTCAACTTCTCGGCAAAGTTCCCCGATCTGATTATGAAAGTTCGCGGAAACGTTCGCGTGGAAAGAAATTTCCGGAAGAAAAAAATCCGTGCACGAGTATTTGTCCACGCTTATCCTAAAGTTCTTAATAATTAAAGATACGAACTTTCTCATTTGCATCCGTTTCAATGCTACTGAGAGTTGCCATTCTCTCGGGGGGGGTACGTGTTTGTGCTTCGTGAAATTCGATTGTGTGTGATTAAGTTGATGTGTATGCGTGTAGAGAGTGTTTGGAACAAATTAATACTGTTCATTGAATGTTGTTTTGTTGTTGATTAAACAAGTAACTCTTGATCATAAAGCCTTGTTTAGATTAATCGAATTATTTAACTCGAGCAGTTATTATTATAGTATGTTAAGTTATTTGTGTTAAAGAGGTGTGAAATCATTTTATCAATATCTTATTATTTTTCATTATTTAAACATTTGCTTTAAGCTTTAAGAGAAATTGAAATCTTTTTTGCTTCTTGATAGATACTTATATTGTGAATTTCGATTAAGCTGTGAAAACTAAAAAATAATTACATATTAATATAAATATTTTAATACATCTTTTTTTATATTATTTTAGATTCACTATTGTATTTTTATAAATAAAATATTTATATTCAAACAATTCGAAAATCAATCGTACAATTTATTTTGATTTATTAAAAATGTATTTTTAATTAAAACTGATGTAGAAAAAAATTTGGAATACTTTGTATATTGAATAAAAAATGTACAGATTTTTCACATTTTTATAAATTTTCAAAAATTGATTTTGAAAAATTCATTGCAATATTTCGTTTGAATTTTTAAAATGGCTATAAAATTTACAATCATAATAAAAAAGATCTTAAGAGAACTATAATTTGTAATCCCTATATTCTGAAATTCGTATTTTTGAATAATATTTCCGTATTTTTCCACTTTTTTTTTTTCCAGCGATAGTGCATGATCTATAGAACGGTGGAGTTTTCTGGTGGACTCGATTTCAAACAATTGCGCCAAAGGGCGAAAGTTTAGAAGGTCTGGATACAAATCATGCAGAACGTTATCATTTGCCTTCCCTGAATGTTAGCGTTGTTCCCTTTATTAAAGGACGCCATTCGTTTTAGCGTTGTTGGCGCAAGTAGCGGCCACAGTCCGCGATTCTGGTGATTTATTATCTGGAAAAGCGGATTCGGTTTTGCACTGGACAGAAGGCACGTTCGTTAACACACAACCCATTAAGTAAGTAACACTGGCCCGCTATAACACATGATTCTTTATTGCCTTGTGTTCGAACGTATTCCCTTCTGTAATATTAACGACTGATATTTTTCCATGTATAGCCTTACATGTGAAAACGTTTTCATTAGTCAGAATTCGATTTAAATTTTATTAATAAAGGCACGAATATATCCATATCCAATTTTCTTTTGAAATTTACTTTATTTGTTTTATTAAATATAGATTTATTCAATCTATCTATCTAGAGATCTAAAGAAAGAGTATTTGGGAACTTTTTATTCCTTAATTAATTTTTCACATAAGATTTTTCATATTGTTTTTTAAAAAGAATATCTACAATTTTAAAAAATTAAATGAACCTTGATTCTTCATCGAATACAGAATCTTTTGTTAATTTCCATTATTTTAATAATTTATCGTTAACTAAAAACTTTTTGATTAATTTTTGTGTAACTTTCTCAATCTGATAAAAATTCTTAAAAAATTACTTCCGATCTTTAATGATACAATTATAGGCCAAATAGACAATATAACATAAAAGTTTATATCCCTTTGTACAAATTAATTGAAAAACGATAAGTCTTCGAAAACCATCCAATCTATCCTCTTTTCTACGAACAAAAAGCATCTATTGAAATCCACTCTTAGAATTTCAATCTGCAGATGTATCCTCCTACATGGTACGACCAAAAAACAAATTTCTCGGATTCATTGGTTACCTTAGCTCGGAAGAATGTAATTAACCGGGATCGATATGTCACGACGTCAGAATCTCGTCGTAACATCTGTGCACGTGGTTTCCTTCAGGGCAGGGGGGGGGGACGTTTCTTCTTCGGTCAGGGTGATTAATTATGCAGGTGCATCGTGGCCAGCAAGTAGTGCTGGTAAATGAAAAATCCACTCGAACCGGACGTGTGCCCCCCTCTTCGTAGAGGCAAGCAAGACCGAGTCGATTGGCAATCGAATTAATAGCCTCGGCCGGCTTCTGTGATCTAGTAGTGCACAGACACGCACACATACACATACACACATGTTATGGATCTAGCTAGGAATTTTGTGACTGTGTGCGCGCTATTAAACGCGAAAGACTGCGCGTGGGATAGGTCTTAAAAGAAAGAGCAAAAAGTCGAGAGAAGAGAAATGAAAACTCGAGGTTTCTGCCTTCCTCTGGAATAGAAAGTAACGTAAACGAGATAAAAAAGGGATGAGAGGGAGGTCGTGCCAAGACTTGCGATACAATTCAAGGATAGAATCCTCCTTCTATTTCTTTCTGCCTCTTGCAAATGTTATTTTGCAAGCTTAATAATTATACTTGTGCTCCCTGTTGGATAGCTATAATGAAATATTTAGAAAATTGTATACGGTGAATCACTTAAATGGATTATATTTTGAGCTTGATTCAAGAAAAAAATTAAATGGAATGAAGAAATGTAACTTTTAAGATATTATCTCTCAATAGATTGAGAGATATATTATTTTCTATTATTTTCTTTCTATAAAAGAATATTATCTATAATGCTATTAAATGTTACAGATTTATCCTTATACTTTTTTCTTAATTTTATTTTCTAATCTTATTTTACCAAGTAATATACTGAAATCACTATCTTTCATATTACATAAACAAATAATATTCTATTTACAAAAGACTAAACTATTCATATTTATTATTTTTACTTGCTCTATATCATTATTATAAATTAATTTTTTAAAATTTTTCAATCAACGTAATAATCCTATTGTTTAAGTATATTAATTCGGAAAAAATTACATAAGGAATATCTTTTTTATCCTGCATGAATATTTCCTCTTTAATTCTCTCCTTCGCGTTTTTTGTCAAACGACATCGCAAGATTTAAAAGGTTTATCTCCCTCATAGAGGAAACCATAATTAGCCTCTCGATCAAGTATCGCGGTAACAATGTCCGATCCGGCGCAGACCGATAAATATGGATTATCAACGGACGAACAGTCTCCATAACCGGTTGGTCGATTCTCTGGCTCGGTCCTTCAATTTCAGCCACTGAGGAAAATTCTCCTGGGAGAAATATCGGTGGCCTGGTAATTTCACGGAGATCTCGCGGCAAACCGGCGCAAAGTTTAAGAGGCTCGAGTTGATTCGCTCGAGTTAACGGAGTTTCGTTCTTCTTTCGATGAATGCGGCCCGTTTACAACCGTCCAAATTGTTCACTTCGAGTGGCCGAATGAGAAAAGCCTGGTTTTTAACGGTAACGGGAGCGGCCCGCCGATTTTTCGAGCTCGTCGAGTGCCAACTTTCCGCCCTGGTGAGAATCGAGTTGAATTGTGTTAAAGTGGAGGAATTTTCTTCAATAAGTTATCGATGGATACGGTGGAAATTGAAATCCGTTGAGAAATTGGGAGACAAGTAATTATATTATTCGTATAGTAGGAGTTTCATTTATTTTCTGACTTTTTCTTTCACTCGATAGTCGTGTTCGTGTTAATTAACAGGGGTGTTAATGTTAATTTATTAGCTATGGGAAGTGGATTCTAGAGATTTTAGAGAAAACACAAAAGTTGGTACACGAAAATTGTCGAATGAGGCTTATTTATCGAGTTATAAGCAATTGAAGAACATTTTTGTATATCAATATTTTTTGTTTTGAAATCTAGAATCAATTCTGTAAAAATATTTCTTGTTAACACGTTGCGTATTAGAGAATTTTGTAAAATATTTCTCAAATATATACTTTTAAACAGTTAATAATACGCGAAATCTTAAACTCTTTTTGCAGCAAGTTGAAAATATATCATACTATAAAAACAACTAGAGTATTATGACTATTCTTCAAATAATTTTAAATTAATCCTTTCGATGCCCCTTCCCTCTCATCAAAAGCAGAATTGTAAGAAGAATTATCAAATTCAAGAAGACAATACAAATCGCCTCTTCCCTACCTGAAATTATATAAATAAAAAGAGAAGAAAAGAAAAGAATCAAAGACAAATAGTTTACAATATTCTGTCCTTTAAATCGCCACGAAGACACGGTTCGATAAAGGAAAAACAGACGGAATAAAGGGAGGAACAACTCCAATGCAATACAACTCCAATACTCGATATTTCAGCATGACCAGGCGTGCCGCCGTTGAAATTAGATAGCACCAGGTCCGTTACCTCGTATCAATGTAGCGCACGCCCTGCCAGAATCGAACGGGATATTAGTTTGCAATCAGTTCGAAACATCGTTCCGTTGTCTGGTATCCTGTATCCACCTTGGCCGAAGTTTCTCGAATCAGACATATAGGACAAGTGGGTTGGAGGAGGGAGGCGATCCTCGAGAGACCTTGTTAGGAGCAAGTTTAAATGCTTTCAAGGTGTCGGTACTGACCTAGTTCGCACGTGGGACAGCATTGGTCTCGCCGAGGTTGTATAGCGCATCGGTTTCCATCTTCCAAGATGTTCCCGTGTTAGTTACGACACGACTAAAGGGAGAGCGGGATGTTGGACGACGTTCGAGGCATCGTCCCTCTGTTTTTGTTCGGAAGTCGAAATTCATCGAGCGACAGGGGGTATTAATCCGAGCGTCGAATCAGGTTAGCGGTGATAACCTGACACGAGATTCGATTCTACGTGTAATTCGCAGTTTCGTCGGTATATACATCCTAATGAGAAAAGTTTTGAGATTCCATCTGTAACAGAAGATAGAAACTGTTAGAAAATATGGACAACGGTGTAGCTTAAGATCAGTTAAGTATAAAGTAATGGATAAAATGTGGGATGTCAGAATTTATGATTTATTAATAATAATTAGGAAATAAATTTGTGAATTTCTTTATATTTTTTTTTAAACACATTCGAAGAAGAAGATTATTATCGTTCGTTCTTATATTTTTTTTTCCTATATTTATTTGTTATTACTGTATTATCTAAGAAAAAGATTGTGTTATATAATCACAAATATTTGAAAAATAAAATTAATTATCATACACTCGTATTTCCTATAAAAAGGATTATCCTCGAATCTACTAAAAGCTGCATAAATTAACGATATTATCTCGTGTTATTATTTTAGTGTTCATAAATTTCACATCGTATATTCATGGTTTTCGCAGAGTCATCTTTATATCATAAATAATGCGACACGTTTCGAGCAAACACAATGAATCGTCGCGGAATTAAATTCCAAACACGAAGTTCGCGATTCACCGGTGTACATCTCTCTATCGCTAAATACTTGGCGGGATAGTTAGAAGAGAAACGCGGCCTCGAAGCACGCGAACGGTTTGTAATTATTAATTAAAATTCCACGTGATAATCGTTCCAATTGAGAAGATAAAATTTTCGCAGCTTGATATTTCTTCGTTGTTTCAAGAAGTAAGAGAAACTTTAATGCAGATTAATTCGATTTGTTATCGGAAAATATGAGAAATGTTTATTATTTTTGTGAATTTTGATTTTAATGTTCACCATATTAAATAAAAGTAAGAAAAGTTCGATTAATTTTTCTGTTTGGAGATTTATATAGAAAAATAGAGTGTTTTTAATATTATTATTAATTTTGATTGACAATATTGTGTATACTATAACATTCTATAATATTATTCCAATAGCATGATATATTTTATTTTAATTATTAAACAATGTACTTTGTTTTTTTTCACTGAATAATAATAATTAGACTCAGATAATATTTCTGTTGTTTCAGCATAATTTATTGCTACTGATTAAGAATCATTATATTTCTCTCGATCGTTATCGTTCATGAAAAAACAATGTGATAGATAAAAAGATAAAAAGAGAAAAACAATATTATTTTTAATTTAAAAGAATAAACCGAGGAAAATGACTTACGAAACTTTGTGAAACAATTTTGATTAAGCATTGGTTATTGAGATTTATATTCGTAATCTACAGATTATAAGCTGGAATATTAAAAAAGAAAGGAAAGATATAAAGCTTGAATTTTTGAAAAATAAATGATTGGAGAAGTAATGAAATGACAGATTAATTTAAAATATTTGTAACAGAATATTCTCAAAATATTGTCAAATAATTACTGCAAATAAAATATAAATTTTCAAATTATAATACATACTCTTTCGATATGAATGGACAGATTGCAATAATAATTTATCTTCCTCTAGACCATGAAATTAATTTCCTACAACAAATTTTAATTTATAGAAAACTAATTAACAAGTGATTACATATCATGGAAAGTTTCTGATATTCGTTTATGATATTTGTTCCTGATGGTCATTATAAAATCAGTAACATTGATCAATGATTCATCCCAATTCTACCGTTGCAGCCATCTACAAACTAATTATACTCACTGTTAATTAAGAATTCATATTTAGATTTGTAATATTTGATTAATGATATAATATTATTTGATTTTAATTTAATTTTTTTTTAAACAATTGAGATAAAAAAGAATAAGATATATTTACATTTCATTTTATTTTAATCTATTAAAATATTTTTACTTATTTCATAATACGTAAAAATTAATATTGATATAACGTTAAAAAACCAATCTCAAAGTGCAAGAAATACAATATCTAAAGATAACTCGATATTCGTGTTTGACGGATATTTTTGAAGCGTAAATAAGGCATATCAAATGTAAAAAGAATTTTCGTTCAAACACATTTATCGCTGATACAATATTCCTTATTTCAATCATTTATTTCCTCAAATACTGACGTTTTCTATTGGTACACCTCTAACACAAACATATAAATTCCTCGAACGCGAAACAACGATGTTTCATAGCGGAAGGAATTGGCTCTAATTAAGAGTAGACGGCAGTAGCTTGATATGTTTACGCAAGGGCTGCTTTTTAAACACGACCCGCTTAAGGGACTCTTTTGCCCGGTGAGCGCTGTTTAAACGATAACTCGATTAAAAGAGCCGGTCTGAACCGAACAACGGCATTTAATTAACAAAAGTGCTCACCATGAGCCGCGCCGCCACCCCAATTCACCGGCCACCCCCTTGGGAGTGGGAGTTTCTCTTCGAATTCTCCTATAGAGTTTTATCCCTACTCTCCACCCACCTGCCTTATTTTTACCTTTTTTCTTTCTCATTTTCACCGACCACCGGAGAATAATTGTGAGAATATAGTACCTACGAGTAGTCTCTCTAGATTTGCCTTCTACCGATTTTTTTTTGTCTTTTATTATTTCCATTTTGTTTTTCATACTCCGACATATTTTTCTATGGCTAATCTCGAACGTTCATTGCTCTTGGAACGGCGCTCGTTGAATATCTATATTATTACAGTCTTCGATCGTTAATCCGTGATAATTAAAATTTTGCTTGTTCGTGAGAAATAAAGATTATAATTTTGGGGCTGGGAATGTTAAGAAAAAAAGTATTTGTTAATGAGATTTATAACTATAAGTATTATCAATTATTGATTTCGTATGGAATGACAATCGACTGAAATTATTTGTATTACTTCAAGATAACGATTATGTTTATCTGTATTATGTTTAAGAGATAATGAAATTGATAAATAAGTTGAAAGAAATTAAATATTTTCTCTAGATCATGTATTAGATGATAAGTTTTTCCACGTGTAATTTTTAGATAATGCCTCGAAAATCAATATTTGTTTATGATCATTTATGTAATTCCAATTACAAAATGTGATTGACATTGAAACGAGATTAAGCAACTTTTTTATTCTATTCATACATTATGTATAATAATAATGATGATGCTAAAATATTACATGGGAAAATAATTTTAAAAACAATAGAACAAATAATAATACTATTAAACTATTATGTAAATATAAAAGATTGTTTCTAGTTTTAAATAGTTAATAGTTTAATAGTTATTTTAATAATCAATTATTAATATTATTATATAGATATTTAATATCCAATTTAATTAAATATAATTTACACGTGTATTAATCGATATTTAAATAATTTCAGTTGTTTTAATTATAAGATTGTCATTCAATACTTAAAATTTCTTATTTTGCATTCTTATTTCATTTTAGCGATCAAATATTTTTAATTAAATTCATGAATTTAATTTCTCCTTGAAAATCAATTCTTTTTTTGAAAATCATTATTAAATTTGTTAATTAAAATTTTGCTAGCACGGAATATATATCAAACATTGATTCCTTTTTTAAATAAAAGTCGATTGTACATCAAATCCGGTAAATTTTCCAGATGGAGAACTTGCAACAGAAAAAATAATAAATAAAAAAAAAAAAAATGTCAGAACCTTCTCTCTTTCTACCTGTAAATTGTTCCAAAATTAAACTTTCCTCTTTCAATGTTCACGCTTCTGCAGGTTGAAATTTTTAAGCGACAGGTGAAAGGTCAATTTTTACGATACACATGTGTACATATGTGATATACATGTGTGGATCAAAATGCTGGAGACGCTGACGAATTGATAATGCGCAAGTACACGACAACCTTGCATTTAATCATGTTGACGAATAATTTGGAAACAATCAGTGCACCAGATGAGCAGTCACTCTTTTAACTGTTTTATTTGAAGCTTGACAATTTATGAGAAAATTAAATCTTCATTGGTACTCTTTGCTTTAAAAGTTTAATTTAGGAAAATTTACTTGTGAATTTTAAAACAAATTTTTAATTCCTGAGTTTTTAATATTTTTAATTTTCATTGATAAATGTATCTTTATATTTAATTACATATCACACTCTAAAGATTCTTTTTGTAATAATTAAAATAAATATTGATGTGAATAAAATTTGATGAAAGAATATATTTTCCTTTATGATTTAAATTATAAATATAAAAGAAAATAATAAATATTAATTAGTTTCAAAGTGATAATAATTTGACATAAAACAATTCCGTAATTGAATGAGAATATATGAAGATCAAGTATTTTAAAATAAAATCATGTATTATCTTAATCCATTTTGATAATTCTTTATAAAAAAGAATCTTTATTAATCTTCATTCATAAGAAGTTTAAATATTAATATATCCAGAATCAGATAAACAATAATAAATTATATTCTTTTATATTTATAATTTAACTTATTGGATTTCAATTTTTTTTTTTATATTTGAATCCTGAATTTTCTTCCAATTTTATGCAAAATTTATAATTCATAAATGGTTCTTCGTACACCATTACTACCAACATTAATGAAGGCCTACGTTATATAAGAACGCGATCACGACATTCCTTGGGAAAAAATCTGTAATAAGAACGTATTATGAATCCAGTCTTGAAACCAGTGCGGACAAGGAGGATGACAGAATGACGGGCAACAATGAGAAGAGCCGGGATGAAATCAAGAAACGCAGTTGCACGTCGATTTGTTTGCTCTTCCTCTAACCGCCCACCGGATCTGAACCACCCCTCTGTCGTTCCCCGCACCGATCCGCTCGATTCCATTCGACCTTTTCTCTTTGCTACTTCAAGTGGAATCCGACTGACGTAAGAATCCTACTTAAACCTTCGTTCTCGCCTTCCTCTACGACTTTTCCCCCCTGTTCCCCCTTTTCCTCCACCTCCCCTACCCAGTTTCTTCCTCGTCTGTGTACCCAGCTTTCCATTGTTGGCGCCTCACCCTCCCCGTCTGTATCGAACTTTCTTCGCCACCCTCACTGTTCGATTTGGAATCTTGACAGGAAATGGTGACTTATAAAACTTACGCCTCAACAATTTTGCTTTTTACCAAGATTTTTTTTTATGATTCATGCGGTTCGTTAGAGCAGCACCGTGTGTCCATACCGGTTTTAGTTGTCATTGGATCGATGGAAATTTGCTTTATAACCCATCCTAGAATCAGATTTCATAATTATAACATCTATTCCATGTTATCCATAATATACAATAAAATTCTCGCTTAGAATTAGAAACAAACTTCGATTTTACTACTTTTTCATGACGGTTCACAAAAATGACTCGTGTCATTCGCGAGAGCCTTTCGCAAATAACGATGCAGAACACGGAACCGCTTTGAAAACGTAGCATAGAATCCATAGATCTTAAATCTTGGCGATGTAAAGAGGGATGGATATCGCGGAAGGGAACGAGCGTGGCACGCGTTACACTCTCATACGGAATTCCGTACACACACGGTTCTCAGAAAATTACAGACGAGACGTGTCCTTAAACCCGTCCTCGCCCAGATAGAATTTCACTTGGCGAAGCTTTGCAAATATTCGTTCAACATCGAATCGCGATGCAAGTGACAGAAATGGGGTGGAAGAATAAGGGATGGGATATATAGAAAAGCATAGAAAAGTATACGAACGCGGAATCTAACCAACGTGGCGGCTGGCACCTCGTGATTTCGCAATCTTTCCAATCTTTTTTTTTTTTATGTCCGACCAGTCATCCCCTGGCACAAACTTGGGCCGTGGTCGAAAAATCTCGTCGAATGAGAAATGTAAAGGGCTCGTTTCCCCTCGAGAGACCCATTTTCGTCTGACGAAAAAAAAAAAAAAAAAAAAAAAGAAGAAGAAAGCAAAGAAAAAAAGAAAAAGAAGGGAAAGGGAATCGAGACGAATAGAGGTGGAAGAGGATAAAAGGGGAGACGAAGAAGGCAAGGTCGGGTTACACGGGAGATTAATTCCAGCGTGAATCAGCCTCGCTTTCCAACGATTACATAATTAATCGCGTTATAATTAAGGTGTTCAGAATCCCGTGGCTATTAATTAAATGTCCCCCATCAAAATGATCGCTGGTAGAACCGTCTGTCCCCGAATTACATCCCGTACACCGCGTTCAATCCAAAAGAGGCTTTGTGGTCGACCGTAGACGACCAATGTGGAATGGTCAATTTATCTGTGTATGTGCTCCGATTTAAATTTTTTCATAGAGAATTTCATATTATGATCATTGCGAGATCTTCTGTACTTTTATTCCATTAAAAATATGCTTCTGATTGATTTCGATTTTTCAATAATTCAGCGAAATTATTCGAAGAAACGAATATCGAATTAAATATTGATTGAAATGTCAGAGATGATATAAATATCTTTGGTACAAATCGTCCATCAAAATTTTTTCTTTTCTAAGGACACGGCTTTCTCTTGAGAGAGAGAGAGAGAGACAGAGAAGAAAGAAACGAAAAGAATTAATAAAATAAAAAGAAGAAAACGAAAAAGGGACGCGAATCAAAAGTAAATGTTTACATTGTTAATTACTTCGGTAGTAGTTCAAACGCGGGGAACAATTATTCTCCTACCGATTGAAATTCTGTGGTCTTAGCCGAAAGGTAATTAACTTTTAATTGAGAAAGTTCAGAGAGTTCTCCTCCTCGTCACAGCTTGGATCCTTGCTTCTTGTCCGCTTTCTCTTCCGTTTCGTACGCCCTTTTTCCTTCTTCTTGCCGCCCGTGAGGCTTTCTCTCCGCCACTCAACTTGTCTAAACGTCTGATTCGTGACGTTCGAGAGTGATGAAAGGGCAGTAGAGGAACGGTGCACGTTTATCAAGAGTGCATTTAACTGCTCTTTTTTTTTTCTTCTTTCTTTTTCTTTTCGTTCGATGTTCGCCCGTCATGATATTCCACTACTGGCAATCCAGCTTTCCTCCCTTCGGCTGCCTCGCGGCATATATTATTCAGTCCGGTTCTTGGTTCTCGGCTGAAACAACCGAGTCCCGGTCTCGTCCAACCCTTGGAAACGAAGGCTTAATTTATTTAAAACTCGAGATTCTTCTCCACCGAAAGCAGAACTTTCATGGGGAGCCAAGTTTATTTCCCCAAGGACGCATAGCTGTGTACCGCGTGGCTTATAACGCTATAGAATTTGATAAAGTGCACGCCAGGAGAGGCTGCAACCGGTGTATTACCGACCGAGTATATACCGGTTGATTTAAAATCACTTGCCTTCACTACGGATCTATGGTAATGTAAAACCTAGGGGAAACTAGCGAGTGGCGAGGTTGATTTTTCTTGGGATACGAAGACTACGGGATGGAAACTTTGGAAACGTTTAACTGTTAAGTTGTGTAGTTGCTCTTAACCTTTTGTTCTATCTTTGTGGATTTTAATATTGGAAAGTTGTTCGTGTTAACTTAAGAGTTAGTAAAATTTTTTATTCGAAAGTTCTTCTATACTTTGTTTGAAGTTTATTAGATTGTTGCAAGTGAAATGGCTGCTGATTTCTTAATGGAAACTTGGGATCTTCGAAGTTTCGATTAAAATAATATTGATCAAAGATGATTATTTAGATAACCGTTGCTGGTAACTTTCTAGCTTTACTTTTTTTTTTCATATTCGTATCTTCGAACTTAAATGTTTCATAACAATTTTCAACAAGCAATACTCGTTCCTCTTAATAAACGCTTAATAAAGTTAAACAACATAATTATCAATCCAATAAAAATTGAAAAGAAAATACAGATATCCCTCCTTCGTTGTTCAATAAATTTCCAATTCTTTGACAGTTTCGTTAAATCCTTTAAAAAAATTTACAAGACATCGAATCCAACAACACGTCGAGACAAATCATGTAGAATCTATTTGCAGTTAGAGACGAGATTCTGCTAAACCGACTGAAAATTGCGGAATCGGAGTCGCGTGATACTATAAAGGAAACGATCCATTTGCCCAGCACTAGCTCGCTGAATATGCCGTCAAATTGAAATGGACGTCCAGTTGGAAACGCACACGGACCACTCCTAGCGCAGATATCCACGTTCATCTTCTACGATGGAAATTCACCGGGTGCATTACCATCTTCTTCGGCCAATCTGCGCCGTATTCTCCCGGAACGGTGCAATTTACAATTTCCATGGATAAACAGGACGACTCGAATCACGATACCTCCACGATCGTCCGTTTGATGCTCCCTTGATAACAAGCAATCAGGTTTAGGAGCTAATTTAACCCCGTCAAGATTAATAGGTATATATCCCGTAATTTCTACCAATATTGTGGAATTGTTACAATTTTTGTTTCGCACGATCGATTTGGAATATACATATATTCTTTTGGAAATGTGATTGTAATTAGATTAGGCCAATTATCAGAGATTATACAAGCAATTCTGTCAATTCTGTACGCTCTATGGACTTTCTACGAAATCTATAACAAATAATTCGATTCGAGGAACACGCTCGTGTATAAATTACGAGCTTCTTCCCAGATTCTATTTGTCATCGAGCAAAGGAGAATCCATGAATCGATGAATTGAAATAATCAATGGTGGATTTGCATACAACACGAACATCGAATACCTAGTACTCTATATCAATTCACGTGAAAGGATTCTTGATTACGCGTTCGCATACTATTCAGCGAAGAGGATGAACGCCAAACTTTCCAATCAGTCAGATGAATCTCTACCGCGTAATCATTATCGCGTTGTACAAGAAAAGAAAGAAATAGAATATGAATATAGAGGGAGAGAACACAAGTGAAAATGATTGAATATTCGAATTCGTTCAATGAATAACGATGAGATAAGAATGGAAGAAGAACAGAAGTGAATTTGGATATTCTCGTGCTTATCTACTCATTAATAATTTTCATTAAATCGAAAGAATTTATCCAGATAATGAAAAAGCCAGATTAATAGCTTTCGCACCGCGTCGAATTTAAAATTAAAACGGGTACGTACATCGCACCGTTCTAAATAGCAGCATTATCGGCGACCTGTTGAAAATTACGGGACCAGCCGGCGCCCGTTATCAACGCGCCGACACCCGTGACCTCCCTGAAAATTCGACACGTGTTACAGCAACGTGGCGCGCCGGTTTACGTAGACAGCGCTATAAATTTACCCTTACCTTCCGCCGACTATAAAGCACCCTTTGCAAGTCGGCGAAGCGAGATCGCGAGATTTTTAACCCAACCCTCGTATCTTCCCTCCCCTATACCCTTCCATCCTCCCTACGTGATTTATTCCAACTTATTTCCAAGACGCAAACGCTTCTGCCCTGTGTAGCACGAACAATTGCGATTCCACGTAGGCAACAGTGAGTAGAATTATCCGCCAGAATGTTCTATTCAAATATATATATGTATGAATATCTGGAGAAATATTCATGGGTATTTTTACTTTGTGAAATTTATCTTTGTGCATGAATGATTGGAAATGGATTTTTACAAAATTAAAATATTAAAATAATTTGTAAACTGACAGTTTTTAGGAAAAGTGATTCATATGATATGTATACGATGTTTAAAAAAAAAAGACAAAGATATTATCTATTCTTTTCTATAAATAAACTGTATCTCTAAACGATTTAATATCATCAATAGTTTAGATACTTAGGTGAGTCGATTTAAGTGAAACACCTTATATAAATACACAGTGCGGTGTTATTATCCTTGAACAAATTCAAGGCGAAGGTTTGGAGATCAAAATGAAGAGAAGAAGGCAAATATGGTAGGGGATGAAAAAGATAAATAAACCTTCGCGTTTCTTCCCCGGTTTTCCTTCACTCTTTTCGCGGGGTGATGCGAACGAGAAGAGGCACAAACACAAAAGCAAAGGAACGAATAAAAATAGATGTGGAAAAGCCGCGAAAATAAATGGAGTGCGGTTTTTGCGGCGGGCGAACAAGTTCAGGGAATTTTCATTAAAATATACTACTGTAACGAGAAGGTGCATAAATAGGCCTTGAGAAAGCGTAGACAGACCCTCTGCATCTTCCACGGAAGAACATTCATCCTAAATCCCGACGACTCGTAAATATTTGCCGTTACATTAGCGTAGGCAAAGATAAATCCCATATCAACTGTAATTATACCCATTTGTCGGCGCATTCCGCCGATCCGAGAGTGAACTCGAGCGGAAAAATGGCGGGAAACCCAGGCTCCATCTCGTTGAAGTGGTGAGCAAATTCGTCATTAGTCATTAGTTCAACCACTTTGGATTTCCTTACGTTCCAAAATTGGAGAACATATCATTTAAGATTCTACCAAATTTCTTGCTGAAATTTTTGTTTTAATTATTCTTTGATCTATGATGAATATATATAAACTAGAGCTACGTTTCATTTTTTGAATAATTTTTTAATCGCCTGATAAAAAAAAAATGGCGGTTTTGAATTAATTTAGTCATTGAACATTTGTCAAATGATGTTCAACTATTTTTCTGTTTGAATATAAATTGTTAAAGTGTTTAAAAAATCTGTAATCCTTACAACAATTCGATATCGTTTATTTATATAGTTAAAAAAATAGTGCGTACTTTATAAAACTTTTGTGACAAATAGATACAGATTTTTATTCTAACATTATATCCGAGTTTTATACGTATAACGAAAGATTTAGAATGACAGCCATGCATAAACGTCACGAAGAAACTTTGAATAAATTCAGTTCAGTTTATCTAATCTGACGTGGTTGATGAGTTATAGCTACCTATATCGTGTGCGTTAGTTCGTTTAGTTTTAGAAATAGTGTTATCAGAAATTTTTAAACCTATTAACGTACAGACAGATGACACGTTAGAGAACAGCTTAGAAGCGATCAATAAAATTAATACTGATCTATAGATACAATAGATCCGCAGATCCTCTTCACCATATCACTACCATTTCACTATTTTATATAATATATAAACGGATATCCATGAGAAACATTAGTATTTTTTATACTCTTCTAAATCAATTATTTTCCAGCCGCAAACAATCATCTCGAAATTTCAATTAATTTCGCAATAACGATCACACCCCGCCTATAAAAATATCCTTCTTCCATTCTGCTGCTTCCATATTACGTGGAAAGCAGAACAAAGGAAACAATTTGATTCCCGGAGAGCGGTAACCGTATTCCTCTCCTTCTCCCTCCTCACTTATTTTCCTCACTTCTAAAAATTATTTTGAGTGCAACCAGCGGGAAAGCAAACTGGGAAAGTGAAGCGGAACCCTCGAGCGGTGGGCAAATTTGCAGTGGATCCTTATTTCACTCGGATACGAACTTTTCGAATAACGTAATTACGCGAAGAACCGGGCAGATTTCCCGCGCGTGCAAATTTCTGCACGTTCGGTTGAATTACTCTTTCACGATCGGTGAAATTCGCGGGATGCGAATGTGGAACGAACGTGTTGGCGGAGTATTTAAAATAAAAACAAAGGGAGGGGAGGAAAGGGGAAAAAAAACGAAGAAGAAAGGGGATGAAATGGGAGGAAAAAGGGGCGACGAGAAATTTATCGTTTGCACAGCGCCGAGCAGGGATTCTTTTATTAAAAATATCTTTCCGTACTCCCTTTCACGCTCGTTGACTCCGTAAATGAATTTCTGCGTCAAGAATACCAATTACGTAGCGTACTAACGTTCCTGGATCGTTTCCGCTGGAAACATTCCAATTTCGACGAGAGGTCTGCCAAGTGCGTTAAAATCTATCGATCTGCAAATTGCAGCTAGAGCCCATATAATCTCCGCGGTGCTGTTGGATCGATATGTATATAACGCCACGAGATATCATTGTCTTTTACGTTTGGGGACATTTGCACGATATAATGTGATCCTTGGCTTATCTCTGACTTGGCTTATATATAATCTACGAGCACGTGGTATAAATTTAAGATAAGTACTTGAGTTCATAGAAATACGTTTTTGTTGATGATATAGGAAAGATTGTAACGTTGTATTCGTCCATTTCCTAGATTTATGTGCAAACATTTCAACTATGTTATGAAAATATTAGAGAGGCAATCAATATTTCCTGTGTACAGTTTTCTTTGTGAGTTAACCAAGCTTATATAAATGATAAAAATAATTTATACATAAATATACATAGATGAAAAAATTGCTGTCATTTGAGGCTTATGATAAAAAATTTCTTACAATTTACGAATAATTTAATCAATTAATATTATTCGTATATTAAATTTGTATTATTGTTAATACATTTATTTCATTCTTTCTCACAATGTTTATTAATTATTAAATCAAGCTTTTATCTAGGCCTTCTGCTCGTATCATTCGTAATATGAATATTCCCAAAGTTCGTCTAAAATTTCTCGAAACATCCCTATTGAACATACAATGTCTGACATGGTCGAAATTCAACGAACCCGCAATCATTATGTCGACATGCTTACCGTATACACGGAGAGGGTCAGCGAGTGTGGCTCGGCGAATTTTCAGCAAGCTCTGCACATTGAATTATATTATACTCGTAAGCGGTGGGTTGTGCACAGACAGAAATGTCGGGGACAAATATAATAAACGCTGCATCCATTGTTGACATTAATGGAAACCGACCGGAGGCGAATCGAAGTGCACCAAGAATATCCACTGCCTTACGAATTATATTACGAACGTGATGCGTTTAAATATCATTATATTGTATCAATCATTTGTGATTGGTATATTAACGTCAGCAAATTTGAAAACCACTGACACGTCTTGAAAGAGAGTGAGATTGATTATTCTGATCGTTTTTTTACGTAGAATGCTTGTCTTTGTTTTTTTTTTGTATTCATTATAATTTGTATTAAAAATTATTTATAAAAAAGACTTTTGTATATTAAAAAATAAAATTTTATTTGAATGCAGTGAATAAATAAAATAAATTAAAATAATTGCTTTATCCATGTAGTGAAAATAATTTTATAAATGATTTTTTTAAGATATAAAAAGAATAAGTTTAAATTATCCTAATCTTTTTTGTTAAGTAAAGTGTCTTTATCTTTTCAAGAATGATCGGTTAAATTTCAGTTTGTTTAATTGGATCTCGTTAAAATAATCATTCTTATCGTTGATTTATGTAAATATAAAATGAAGATACATATATATACATTTTTAAAGTGTGATTAATTTAATATATTCAAAATTTAGTATTTTTCATCTTATTTAATGGTGGATAAGAATATGGATAAGAAGTTTAAGAAGTTATACTATGAGAATGGTTGAATTTGTTGGCAGTAAACAGGTGCCCGCATATTTAGCTTACTGTTTAGTTTACTCACTGTTCACAATTTGTCCACGTTTAGCTTACTGTGCATAATTTTATTACATAACTAGCGTTTAATTAAATAAAATATCTAGTTTCTTTATTGTGTAAAGTTCTGAATTTTATTGTAAATTTATTTATTTTGAATAATTAAAATTATTATTATTGTATACTTTATACGCCATGTTACCTGAAGTTTTTATTTATCCAAGATAAATATCAATAACATCAATAAATATTCTGCTAGATTCTATTCCAAGATTAACTTTAAAACCTACATGTTTTTAAAATATTAAATTCTTTATTTATTATAAAAAAAAATAAATTACAAATATTTTGAAAATAAAACAATTCGAGGAAGTAAAGAATTCGAGAAAATCGGATCAATTTACCATTCCAAAGAATTTCAATTGAAATTATATTAATTAATAGATGTTTCCCTTGTTAAAATAAAATTATATCATCAATTTTAAACGTTAAACAATCGAGGAAGTCTCTCCACGAAAGTGTAAACGTTAAATCAAATTGCATAGACCGCGAGGCAAAAGGTAAATGAAATTTCACTTGGTTGAATGCGGATAAACGAAGCTTGACCGGCCACGATGGACGTTTGACGGCGAGGAAAAATTGTCTAGGAAATTGACAGTATCACGAGAGACAGCGTCACGTCATGTATCGTGCCTTTGGCATGAAGAAACATCATAGAGCATTTTCAGTTTTCCCACCTAGATAATCAAACGAATTTTCCGATTCAATTTTCGGGTGGAGCGTGCGAAAACTTAAGTCATGGAAGTGACTGAATGGATTGAATGTCAACGAGGATGCCATTGATACGAAATATCGGAATGAGTTAAATTATACGCGAGATGATCATCATTCGTTACAGCATCGAGAGAAATGTAAATATGTTGATGATTTTACGCAGAAAATTTTGAGAACAAATTTTCTCTATTATATTTAATTTAAGTTCAAGAGAATATTGTGTTCTTTGATGATTTGTAATAATGGATTTATTCGATTATATCATTTGACGTATTGACACTTTTTCAATCACTGAATTTCTGTTTAATATTTCTTCAGTCTCAATTGTCCGAGTATTTGTATCACTTTCCAATTAACGAAACTATCATTATGATCAACAATTAAGTGAATCATAATCTTTGGTTATGCTTTTCATCATTTAATTTAAACTCAAAGTTTTCATACGAAACCATATGTATCATTAGATTCTTCTTTTCATAATATCTCATTGTTACAAGATATATCACCTTAAAGGAAATAAAGATTCAAAATAATTGAAAAAGATTATTACATCAGTTTTACTTGATTCATTTTCTTTGTCGAGTTTTTGATATAGGTGTTATGTTTCTGAGCTATTTTTATCGTTTTCCACTTTGAAACTTGATCGATTCAAATCTTACGCGATTGTTGAATTACGAGAGAAGAATCATGCCGCGACATAAATATTAATTGTGCGTGAAATTGTATGGATAAGAGGGATCGAATTTTTCCCTGGTCGCTTTCTCGAGAAGCAAATCGTCTCGAGGAAGAGAATTCAACGTACCGTATAAGCGAGAATGAAGTTTAAAATGAATACTTTATATAAGTTTACGCTTTAGAATCTGGAACTTGAAATACTATTGAATTTCTCCTTGAAAGTTGAGACCTTGAGGCTGCAAACACTATGACCGTGAAGTTGGGGAACTTGTTCAGAACTATCTTAAATCAGAGATCTTTCATCGCACAATCACGAAACTGTAGAACCAACCACTGTCCATTTGTAGAATTCTATGTTACAAAGTTTTTATGATACTATTACGGAAAAATTTTTGAATTTATGATTCTAGGATACGAAAATTATTCACGATTATAAAATAAATGGACTTTAAGATCTCATTAATAAATTATTCGTAACGATAGTTCTGAAATTTTTGAAGTTCGATTTTTGTTTCTTGATTAAAAGATTCGTAGTTTCCTCAATTCTAACTTGTAGAATTCGATATCGTTTCATTCATATTACTATGATTATTATGTCAATACAAAAATTTTTCTTTTTACTTCTCACAAAAAAATGAGAAGTAAATGATGTCATAATGAAATAATTTTTTAATTAATAATATATCATAAAATCACAATCAAATTGCAAATAAAGAATTTTACAAATTTTAAAATATTTTCTTTAAAATATTTAAAGAATGAATTTTTTCTAGATTACATTGTATCCATATTAACATAAAATTTAGATTTATATACGATTTATCCTAGTTTTAAAACATTATTTTCTCTTTCAAAGGAAAATCCAGATCTTGTTTTCATTCAGAAATATTTTGAATATAATTTGTTTATTTAAAATTATACAGATGATTGTGGATACATGTCGTTTCACTCCAGTTTCTGTCATTTACTATCATTAGAGTGTCATAAACCGTGATATTTCGATTCAAAAATATACACAGTGTAGATTCATGCGGTGTCGTAACTAAACAAGTGAAAAAGATGTTTCTGGGTCAACAGAATGAAGAAAGATATCATATATGCGAAGCTAAAATGAAAACTAGTACGTAAGCTTGGCTTTTCAACATCCAATATGAGATCAAATATGATTCAAGACATAATCTTTCTTCATCAATCATCATCTATTTGTTTGTGTATCTATCTTCCAAGACAAATATTCGTATCAGTGATGTTTTTTCTTGTTCATACATTATTGTAATCATACACACGAAATATGATTCACTAAAAAAACTTGACTTGGTTTGACTTGATTAATTGTTTTTGTAGTAAAATAATATACTTCAATTTCTTCAAATTTCTTTATGAATTATGCAATTTTTATATAAATTGACGTAATTTTTTATCTTACTTTTTCTAAAATTACAATATTTCACATTGGCAATATAATTTCCATAATTTCTTATTTAATTACTATTTTTTGTATAAATTTTATTATTGTTGACCGAATTCTATTCAGAATTTCACGTATCTCATTATATCTATACTTATTCCATTTCTTTAATTTGTAAAATCATTACGCAGATAAGAACCAAATTTATTTTTCACTTTCATCATACTATCCATTATAATTTTATTTCTCCAAACCGATCATTGATTCCAACCAATTGCTTAAGTCGAGCAGCATGATTCACCGACACAACTAAAGAATCGTGACCAATGGAAATCCGTGCTCGGCCACTAATAACGAAGCGCATAAATAAGGCGATTTACGGTGGTGATTCGAAGCCGAAACATACGTGGCATACCGTCGTAACATAAGCCGGGACAGTGGAGAGTTACTGGGCCCGCAGATATGTACACATCACAATTGCAACGGGCAACATATGCATACCGTGCATTGATGCAGGTATGCGTGTCCAGCCTGATGGCAAAGGGCTCGCCTAATTGTTGCTGGTAGCGTTCGTAGAATACAACAGGGGTTCGGTAGCTTCGTTTTGTACTGTATACGATTCACCCGCAATGTCCCTCTGGTTGCACGTGTGCCCGCGTTCTATATATTAGCCAGACAGTACCTACGTTCCTTGGCTCGAGTATACGTGTTAATGGATCCTTGCACGGTGAGTTAGGTTCATCTGCCAAATGGACGTGCACGTTGCCATCAACAGAACCCTAATTATCAAGGCCTGTTCGTAGCACGTTGGTTCAACGCGACAACGATACGGCCTTTTGAAGCAAACGGTGGCCGAACTTCTCCAATTGCTGGTTAGCCATATTGCTCGCTCGATTGGCGGGAATAGGTGGTAGTCAACCTGGTGGTCGAGGGCTAGGTATGCACGTTCATCGTTGATGTGATGTTTCATCGCGTGGTCGGTGGTCTTTAGCTTTGATAAATGTTACGTGATTGAATTACGGAATGGGAGCACATTTTGGAAATTTGAAAATGTACCATTCATGGCGTTATAATTAAACTTTTATAATATGCGTAGTCAGGATCCGCCTTCTTTCTTGAAATTTTCCCTCGTAATTATGGGAGACGAGATTTTCTTTTTTTTTTTTTAAAGTTACGTTTAAACTGATATAGGAAATGATAGATTGAAATTAAGTGGGAGGATTTGTAACAATTTAATGTATTATAGCTTCGGAAGCTGACAGTTGGTAAAGTTAATATTTCTTGTTACAGACGAAATTTTGCCAGCATATCCAATAGGAAGCATTTAACAGATGTTCGTTTTGCAATTTACATCGCTATCCTGTAACACATTTATCTTTGAACACATTACAGTCAAATGCAGCTAGAGATTTGGAATAATTAGATGTGTATCAACCGAGTTTAATGAAACTATATAAATACTGTATAATCGCAAATTGAGAAATGTATGTATCGTGTACAAATTTAACTATTTACAATGCAAAGTAATAATAATTGTTATTGCATTCATGTCAAATATCTATATATAAATACAAACAAATAATATCTACAAATTGAATTTATTATTATTAAGAAAAGTATCGTTACGAATAATTTTTACAATAAATTCACCATAATTACGAGAATTTCATTTGGAAATTACACGGATTTTAAAAAATTATTATCTCTTTTTTTATTTCACAAAGAAATTTTAATCATTTATCGATACCATGCAAATCCTTTCACAGACCAATAAACAAATAAATTTTCACGTAAAGCATGAATCATCAATTTTCAACCATACATTTGTCTACGTCAATTACAAACATGTATATTGGCATTAAAACGTTCGTTAAGGAAAATTAATTTTTGCGAATAATAACGTATGCAACGGAATTAACGCGAATTCCATTCGGGAAACCTTTTAATTCGACGACGAAAGTGTCGACAACGATGATTCTACGCGAAACAATTTCGAAGGTAGAATTTCTCCCAGATGAGAATACGACAACGACGACTCGACGCTTGCACGTATGGTCACGGTTAAAGGAGAAACGGGTGGTGGCGAACTATTTCAATTCGCCGAACAATTCCCGATATTAGTGGAATTATGGACACTAGACGCGCGTGTTTCTCGAAATACAGGACGACCCGCTACACTGGTAGTTAGAATTATGCAGATTAAGCTCGTTCACTCGCTGTGTTCAAGTGTGTTCATGGAAGCTCCTCGACAAATGTCAAACTGCGTCTGTTCTTCCATGCTCGAGAAGAGATATAGAATCTCTCTTGTGGGGATATCTTTTTCCATATTGAGAATATATTTTGCATCTATTCGTAGCTTTGTTACTTATGCTTATATAAGAAATAGTATGAAATAAAAACTTAATGTTTAATATCCTGTCATTTTTTCTCTATATACTTCTAATATAATAATTAATTTTCAATATTAAAGATTATGTTATATTCTCTATATATACTCGCATGAAAAAAATAAATAGTTAAAAAATTTAAGTAAAATTGTTTCTAATTTAATAAGCAAGTCTTTCTTGCACACTAATTTTATCTTCTGTAAATAAAATCTTTTTATTCCCGATAAACTCCCCTATCTTCAAAAAAACATTACATAATAATACACAATTTCCGTCACAACATTTTCGTCATTCTCAACCCTGGCCAATAAAAGTCAATTGTCCCTGTCAAGATTCGATCCCGATAAAACTTTAAATACCGCCATCGACATTAGAGCGTTCCCTATTCCCGATTCGCCATCTCAAGTCAACCGGAAGGAGGGATCCAGGTTGCGATCGTAACTCAAGACAAGCGTCCCTGTATTTCCACGCAGAAGTAAGATCGACGTCGGCAGTAAGTATACCATCCAAGATAGATTAGGATTCGAGTCGTGGCGACTGTTCGTACGGTGCCCTCCTCTCAAAAACGATCTTGTGCCGATCTCAAAGCCGTAATGATTAATGGAGTTAGGGCGGTGCGCGCAGTTCCGTAATACCGTGGCAACTATCGAGTCGGAATTACAGTTGAGAAACTTCGAGGTGAGTTAGGGGGCCGACGTCGTCGTCGTCGTCGTCTCGGTTCGAGGATCCACCCTGTCTCTCCTTAACTCCACCACTCATCCGACCACGTTCCAAACTCGATTTGATTTTGATTCGACATACACTGGAAACGCATTTAATGCATGCGCTTACGTGCCAAGCACGCGTGTATCGACTAAGAATGAATACCACCCCTCGTGGATCATATTCCGGCCCTCGTATTAGATTGGAACATCTTCGGTTGGATTCGTTAGCATTTAAAGCGACCTATCTCTTTCTCCCTTTCTCTTCATCGATATATCGTCTTGTTCTCCAAGTCGTTATGAGACAGGATATATTTCAATGTACCATTATTTGAATAATCGTTGGATGTACAGGATACGTTTTAGGGATAAAATAAATACAAGTGAGAATTCTTCAGACTTATACTTGTAGAGAGATGTGAATGTTTTTTGGATTAAAAGATTGAACGCTTAGAAATTTATTCAAATGATTGAAAATTATTTGATTTGTTATCCTTTAGAGAAAGTAGGATATTTTAATAATTCAATAATCTGAATGGAGAAGATCTTTCGAAAACGACGAAATAATTTCACAAAGTTAAAAATCTCAAAAAATGCGAAATATTTGAATGAATGGTATTATCAGAATGCTGACAGTAATTGATATAATCTGCAAATCGACCAATTGAATATTATCCATTCTCTATATGCACACGTTTGACCCTGTATTTCATCTCATCCACGAACAGAATATCCAGAAATTGCATAGAAATTGTGTAATAGAGCGATGTAATAGAGCAACGCTAATATAAATTGATTTGTTTGCATCCGTAATTTGTGACACATATATTACACATACTATACATACTCATAAATTAAATTTGAATCGCGAAATAAACAAATCTAATTCTCAAAGAAATTTTCCTATTGAAATTAGATTTTTCGAGATTGAAAAAAATTTTCTTGTAATAATTTCCTCGTACGTAAATTTACGTAAATTATATTACGTAAAAACACGTAAATTTTTGTGACTAACTGTCACGGAGAATAAATCATTACTCGACGATACAGCTATCTTACATTTTCCTTGCCTTGATTTCCTCGATTTTTCTCCAGTTACACCTTCTAAAATTTCACCAGTCTTGATTGTCATTCGAAACAGGAGAAGATTAAAGCGGATCCCGGGGCAAACGCGATTTTTTCCGGACGAGTGGAGAGGCGGCGCTCCCGAAGAGCCTTCAAGACTGAATCAAATCGATAGAATTCGACACCAGGCTAGAAAAACCACACTTCCACGCCGTCGAAAGCTCCCCGCCGTCGACACGACGATTTGTCGCCGCTTTGAATTCCTTCGAAGCAATTTTCCCTCCGGGATAATATCGAGTAGGCGGCAAAGCACGTTTGTCATTCTTCTGCATCGACGAGATTTTTACCTACGTTAAACGGGATTTCAATTTCTACGCATCTGGCTAAGTGTTTCCAGATAAATGGATAATTCTTTCATGTCGATTATTTCTTACTGACAAAAATGTTTATCGATCAAATGCGTAATATATGATTACGATATAAAGATTGGATTTTTTCCCTTCCTTTCTTTGAGTCGTGAAAATCTTTTATAACATTTAAGCACTTTCAAAGTCCACGTGTAAGATAAAAAAGGGAAATTAAAAAGAATGAAAATTACGATTTTGTCGCTGTGAAACGAGTAATCGTACTTATTTTGATTTGAATAGAAAGAATTCTTATAGAATATGATAATATGATCAATATCGAAATAAACGAACGACGAAAATAGCAATAGCAATCCTCTTTGAGAGTTTTAAGCGAAGAACCATTTCGTCATATCACCTGTTTTGAAATATAATCGTGAGAGAAATAATATCAATTCTTTGATCAGTATATGTTCGTCATAGCAAATCGTGATATTTATAAAGTGGTTACGAAGTATGAAAAGTTTTATGGTTCGAGTAAAAGTTGAGTAAGCAGTAGATTCGAAGTAGATTGAAGTTAATGGAACTACTAACGTGTTTGACATATTACCTTTTCGTGGTAGACGTGGTATGAAGACTTATGAAAAGAAAATGCGACAAGTACATTAATTGAGTTCAAATTGCATTAAATGGATATTTGTATAAAAGACAAACAATATGAAAAAAAAGCTATAACAATTTCTTAATGTTACATTATTAGAATCAATTATAATTTAGTTAATTAATTATAATTAATAATTATAATTAATAATATTAATAGTTATAATATAATAAATAATATTAATAATTATAATTAATTATAATTAAGTAAAGTTAAGATTGTAAAGTAAAGTAAAGTAACAAGTAAAGTTAAGTTAAAATAAATTTGGATAAGTGATAAAAATTAATTCGATTTAATTGTTAAATTTATCATATGCATTTTTTATCGGAATTCTATGCCATTATCTTCGCAAACATTCAATGTACAACATATTCTAACACATAATTAACTAATCTTAATCTATAAATAAATTACGATATCCATTTTGCAATCTTGTACAATATATGTATAGCTAATGTAATCGTTTTTTCACATATGATTAAGTATCCCTGTTACTATTTAATCAGTTTGATATAATAATTTGAAAAAAATTTGAAGGATCTTCGATCTTCGATTTTAATATTAATAGATATCGTATGCGTTCTCAAAAAGGATGAATTAAATTTAAAATAATACTTAAAATATAATAATAATATTTTTAATTCTTTTAATTTTTCTTGAATGCGTGTTGATTCCTTTGTAAAAATGTGAAACACAATGAGGATCGTGTCGAGGATCGAAGAAATAAATTTCATACCAAAACAGATAGAAAGATTGTTATCTGGTTTGGCTTTATAGAGAAAACAAAAATAGAGGAATGTTTAATCGGAATTAATGATATTCTAATTGTGAATAGGATTAACTTACAACAATTTTTCAAAATTGTTTAAATTTCGTTTAGAAAAGATTATTTTATCATCGATAAGATTCGAAGCGCTACGAAGATTGCTTAATAAAGATTCAAACTGTTTGTCGATTTAATCGTGTCACCAAAGCAAGATTTTTTTGTTATTATTCCTTTGTGAAACGTTTCGTTTAATTCCTTCTATATTTTTATTTTGCAGCGAGTAAAAGCGATTCTCCAGTTTAAACCGCTCGACATATACAGAGCCTCCGGTTACATATTGGCTTAACATCCGACCGGAAGCTCGCACGGGACTTAATACTTTACGAGATAAGATTCTACGTAGCGTATGTTTATATGGTATTTTGTTATTGTTTATTACGAATAGACGTGTACTCTGTTTATTCAGGCAACTGCGAAACAAAATGTATCTGTTATATGCTTTTGTTTGAGGAAAAGATAGTTATTTGCATTGAAAGATATATTTTACAATATGTAAAATTTCTTTCTTTCATCGCGTATGATTTCTTTTTATATGTAAAATAAAAAGTTGTGTACACGAAATTATTCCTTTTTTTCACTTTTTAAGTCGAAGAAACGAGGGAGTATTCTATATCGATTTTTCATCTAAGGACAGATAGATCGACAACCAATTTGCGTGAAAAAATCTATAGAACTATTTTCTTTTAAAAAAAGAAACAATTTATTGTAAATTTTGAATCAATCCCACGATTGCTTCGTGCAAATTTGTGCTCCAAATTGAAAAAATTCCCCAAACAAAGACCCTTTCAATTCAATAATTACCAATTGTGTGAAAAAATATATTTTTACAAGTAACTAAAATCCATTTCCATATAGAGTTTCATTCAATTCAAACTGTCCACCATTCATTCCAAATAAATGCAAGAATAACACTAATCGAAGTAAAAAGAAACAACAGAGAAACATTTCTACCTAAAACATTCTTACGTAAGAACTTTATCCCGAAAACTTTATAAATCTTACTTCCCTTTTTTTTGAATTTCACGTAATCTCTCATTGAATAACGATCTCACAAAAGGACCATCGATTCCCATAGTTAAATCATAGAATCGGTTACTGTTTATAGACGCCCCGTTTCCGAATTCCGAGCCGAATAACAGAGCCGATAATGGACGATCGGCCGTCTGTCCAAAATTGTTTCACAAATGAATCAAGTCAACCGGCGATATATCAATTCGACCGGCAATTTGCCGCCCACTTTCCAACCTGTCGACTAAAAATACACGAAACGGGGATTTACGAGGGGCAGAGATCGGTTTCGTTCCGCGGCGGAGCCTCGTTACATCCACGTATCGCCACGATTCGACGACGATTATTCCTCCACTTCCGCCGTCGTGACGTTTCAATCGACGTTTCGAGCCTATGTCGACGTTTCCATCCCGCGAATCGAACTTAGGGAGCGACCGGAATCCGACTGGAAAACACTTCCTCTCTACTCCCCCTCTCCCTCTAGGCATTTGTAATTCCATCGTCCGTGAAAGTCGAAACCTTCCCCCTCCCCCCTGGCTCCATGACGAGACCAAGCTTACAAGTCAAATATCGAGAATTTCATTTGAATGTTACCGCACCGCCTTCCATCCTCTTCGATTGGCGAACTTTCGCACGAACGAAGGGTCGTCGAACAACGGCGAATTCGTGGAGGCTGAAATGAGAATGAGCGAAGTGAGTTTAAGACTAATCGGTAGTTTCGCGAGCTTTGCAAGGGAAAAGGAAATGGAACACGATTGAGGAGCAAAGGGATTGAAAAAGGTAAAAAATAGTAAGATTGTGGATGAGGCTAGGGATACTAGTAGCATGTATAGTGTGTATGGGATACTATGCGTTGATAATTGTGTAATTGAGTGGATGATTGAGAGGGAGAAGAAGAAATATTTGTCGATTAATTTCGTTTAAATGAAAATCTAACGATAAATTTGTTAAATGCTTAAAAAGTAATGATTTTTGTTGTTTTTGTAAGAAAAAGTTTAACATCCAAAGTATTTTTAAAGTAAGTATTATTTAAAATATTGTTTTTTGTATGGATATAAAGATACTTTTTTTTTTTTATTATCTAATTTATACGTATAATTTTAATAAGGAAAAATTATAAGGATGTAATAAATATATATTTCACTTTTTTTTAAAACTTCTCTGGAGGAGGTATAGGTGATTTACATTCTTTATAAGGAGGGCAGTAAGTTTTACAATATTGTAATCGATCGATAAACACTCGGCACACCGTATGCGGCTCCTTCACGCATTTAAATACAACCTTACCGTTTCTCGTGTATTGACTGAATGGTATATGCCAAATCATTTCCCACCGATACCCTTGACATATTCTTGAACAAAAACTGTAGACACGAGAAAATTTTATTAGATTAAATTATATCATTTAACCATTCCAAACATATTATACAAAACGAGATTTATTTCCTGTTTAAAATCAATAATACACTCAAGTTATATTATCTAAAAAAGAAAAGTAAAAATAAAAGTAATAAATTCTATAAAACGATAAAATAAAATATTTCTTTTTTACAATTGAAGAAATACACGGAATTTCAAACGTGTCGAAGGTAAAATTCAACTCACGACTGTTATTACAGTCGTAAATTTCAAACGCGTCATAAATGAAATTCGACTCACCTGTTGTTACAATCCATCCTGAATAACCGGAAACCACAATCGCGTGCCAAGTGCCAACTCTCCTGGATCAGTCTTTTTCCGATCCCCAATGATTGAAAATCTTTCCTTACTGCTAGACTAGCTTGTTCAAAGACTGTCATAATGCAAAATCGTTCCCAAAGTTTGGGCGCCTCCGAAACGAAGCCGAAAAATTCGATGAGATCGCGCATCGGACCTTCCGCGCAACATTTTGCTAAACAATACATTTTTTCTGCATCGCTAGAATCCACCACGCAATTTAAGGCAGCGCCAATAATGCAATTGTCACGATCCTCGGCAATAATCGAGTATCCCCCTTTTACTTGATCAAACATCATAGTTCTCCAGATAGGTGGCGCTTCTGTGCCCGCCAGACCGATGTTAATGATTAAGGGTTCATATTTGTAGTACGCTTCGCACATAAAATCTACTACGTTCTCGTAATCGGGTGGTAGAGCTAAACGAGTTCTAAAAAACGGTTTATCCTGGAAAAATGTCACCGAATAATTTATATATAATGCGCAAAGGTGTATAGATCTGTGCATAAAAGTTTCTAACTAGTACTATTACCAATGAAAATTCTGTTTTTCTATTAAAAATTTTGGTGTATATAAAGCGTAAGGACATATAGAGTAATTTTTACTTTATTTTGAATACCATTTTTAAGAAGATAAATTCAATTCTTACATCAATTCTTCGTTTTTTTAAATACGATTTTGTAATAACGTAAGATAGAATAAAATTATTTATTTTTAAAATTATTTAAAATAAATTATTAATTAGAAATGTGTGTAAAATCGATTTCAATGTATATTTTTATTTTTATGATTAATATGTTAAAATTTATGTGCATAAAATCTCATAAAAATCGATATTTCAATAAAAATGATGTTTAAGTAAAATGTTTAATTATAAAAATTGTCAGTAATAATCAATTTAACATTGAAAATATTTAAATTTTGAAAACTCGAACGATTTTGAAAAATAATTACGTTTTGCAAAAGTATTTTGCAATTTTAAATATTAATGTAAATCCAAACGTCAACGTAATTACATTTTTCTGTAGGTTATAAATGCAAACATTACAAATTAAATTTACAATATCAAAAAATGCACTTACGTCGCATTTCACTTCGAAATTTTTTGCTGTAGTATGAAAATTTATTTTTCTTTTTCCAATTATATTGCATTTCGAAACGTGATTCGGATATTTGAGAATCAAACTTCCGCATATTTTCAACAGTGTCGCAGCCATTTCATTACGTTCCAGTACTTTTTCCCGATAAAAATAACATTTTCATTCAATGTGTTCATGTTACGTTTTTAAAATTATACCTAACTTACTTGTAATCAATTCAAAAATACTAATTGCGTACTTTCGATCTTGTGTTCTTTACATATATATTCGCATACGATGTTCTAAACGTTAACCGAAAAAATCAAATGTAACCTATTATTATCGATGAGACAAAATTCTCGCAAACAATAATTAATACGTCCGCACAATACTATATTAACATCATAATGAAATATTTACCTCAAATTAATTCAATTATGGAATTGTTTGATTTATTGTCAAAATAAGTAGCGTGAATTATGCAGCATCAAAGAGGGCGCTCGAAACCATTCGGGATGAATTGTTTCAAATATGTATTATTTTCTAAGGCCAAGTTAATCCTTCTTCAATACTTGACATTTATCATTAATAATAAGCTTAGATATTTTACATACTTTGTTAATTGGACAGGAATATTATTATATTATAGAAGAAATTTATCGATTGTATTATATGTTATGAAATCTTTTATATACAAGCAACTTTACTTCGAATGCTTTGCAATACGTGATATAACAAACATCTATATATGTAGATATATACGAAGAAGCTATAGATTTCGAAAGAACATGTAAAATGATAATTTAAACATCGTTCTATTCATTCATAATCGTTGCACAAAATGACATGGCAGCTAATAGACTAACTGATTTATGTATTATTATTCGCATCGCGTTTCATCTGATATATTGAGTTTCTGGAATGTTCAAGCAGAAAACTTAAGGGATGATGAACTAAAGACTAAAAAAATAAGACAAAAGTTGATATAAAATATAAGTACTAATATACTAAAAAATATTGATACATACTTTAAAACACGATAATTAACACGATTTTTTTACATATCAATAACTAATGTTTCCAATTTTTCAAAATAATTCAAGACATTAAATTTAATTTTGAAAGAATTATCATATTTCTGATTTTATTATTATATGATGCAAATGATTGTTGCAGTTGAATTCCTTCAACTTCATTGAAAAGAATAAATATTTGAATTTATATGAAATTTTTTTTGATTAAATATACAAATAAGTTAATCTCCATCTGACAATTTCGAATCACAAAAATTGCAAACGTATCAGCATTACATTTTCCTTATTATAAATATACGTATCACAAATATTACCATAAACATACATAAGAATACGTATAACAATTTATTCGACTACATTTTCAACAAATATCCATAAAACGTTCATCGTACTATAAATAAAAGCACACATGCTGGAGGAAGATAAATTTTTCTATCCATTCTAGAGGCGCACGCGAATACACGAAGGCTATGCACCATCGTGCTCGAATAAGGATATAACGAGAGGAACACGTATACGTACGTTACAAAGCGGGCAGACGTGTTTGCATCAATTACCGTCTTTTATTCTCATTTCACCCGATACGCTGAAAGATTGCAATTTATCGGCGCAACAATGCCGAGCATTATTAATATCCATTAATCAAGCGGAGGCTTCGCTTGCTGACGCGCGAAACGATCCCGTGCACGGTCGAATTATCGGTTGCCCATCGTATAAATAAAAGCGGCAAGGGAAAGAAAAAAAAAAAAAAAGAGAAAAAGTAACGGAACAATAGCGTTTCTGATGAACTGCAAGCGAATACGAGAGTATATTTTTGGGTTTCACGCTTCTTCTTGTCGAATCGATGACACTCGAAATGAGAAAATTCTGAACCACGATGAAAAGGTTCGTGGCTCGAGCAGGGAGTGTAGGAAAATGGACGAAAACACGGGGCGAATATAAACGAGATGTAGAATTGATTTTTCCTTTGACGATCAAGTACATGTTGTTTAACGAAAGAAAATTGATATCTGTGGAACTGTCGTACGATTTGTTCCGAGACTTTTGTTATTGGGAATTTTTAACGATGAATCTTTGCCTCTCAAGAGTTTTTGAAGAGATGTGTGGTTGATGGGATATCGATTGGACGGTGGATGTTAGACTGCGGTTGTTGACTGTTTTGTGTGTGATAAAGAGGGGTTGTAATAAATGATTTTGAATAAATACGTACACGTGATTAATTATAACGTGAAATGGAAAAGTTCGAAGAATTTGTTTCTCAATATTGGTTAATAATGTTAGAAAATTTATATTGGACGAAAAGAAACGGAAATAAAATTAGGAGAAAACTTGATTTTTAATTTGGCATTGCACATTGTAAAAAATAAATGTCATCCGTCTCGTTTTAAGTGTCCTGGATAAAATGTGATACAGAAAATGGAAAAATTAACAAAATATATGAAATGAAATATATTCATCAAATGCGTATTGCTGGAAACATATTTCTGAACAATTTAAAATAATCATTGAAATATGAAATATAAAACATAAAACAAGAGGAATATTTTATATATATTAAATGTATCAACATTTATATTACATTTATACTGATATTAATTTCTGGAATAAAAATTTCTGGAATAATATTACCTTTTATTACAATACTTAACCTTTCTAATTAATACACATTTTCTTCTTAATCAGCTGTTTATAAAATTACACATATCAATATCAATTGCTGCCTAAACGAAAAAAATAATAAAAAAAAAAAATAAAATAATAATCGATTAAAAAATAATTCTAATTTATTACAATAAATACACTATACATTATCTTTCCAGACATATTATATTGCCAAATTACTTACATAAAAATTAACACATTTTCATCTGATCGATGTTTTTACCATTTTTGTTTCTCTGCTTTCTGAATCCCTAAAAGTTTTTAAAGAATCTATCCATGGTGAATCTCATAATCTCTGGTTTCACCACTCGCCTGGGAGTTCCTCTGCTTCTGATGTTTCGCTTCATCGACATCATCAGAATCGTGAGCACCACCCTTCTTGTATCTACCCTCGATGGCGACATGCTTCTCGTTATATCGTCCATGTTTCTTCGAATGACCTCCCTGATCATCGTTGTCGTAAAAATCATGATCTCTCTTGTATTCGTCTTTGTGATAAACGTTTAAGTAACCAGTCGCTTTACAATTCACGTGATCATTGCTTTTCACCCGATAATTACCTCCTTTCTTACCTTTAATCCGTTTTATTTTTTGCCCCGAATTGTTTCCTCGATTATGCTGAACCTTTTTCTTTCCACCAGTTTCAACGCGCTGAGTCCTCTTCTTCTTCCTCAAACTATCCCCTTTCTGGCCCTTCTCAAACGAAGATACTTCACGATATCCTTCTTCGTTACCCTCTCTACTTTTCGACTTCTTGACCACTTGTCTAATATCATCAGCCTTTTCGACTTTAGGCACAACTTGAGAAACTTGGGATTCGGCGTATTTCAGTTCCATATGATCGACTCCAGGAGGTTTGACACTCGTATAATAGAGGGGCAACATTTCAGCATCCGGTTCCAAAGGCAGTGCAAATATTCGAAGATTCTTTCGAGGTTCCTTTATGGGGATCAGTTTCTTCTGGAAGTTCATTTCAACGGATGGTTCATCATCAACTATTTCCGTGAAAGGTTGCCTCGTCTCGTCTGTTTTCCAATTATCTGGATGTAGATTGTCGCTTCGAGCAATCGTAACTGTGAAATGCACGCAGAATACCGCGTGAACTGTGTACCATCCTCTTCTGAAGATTCTCATTTTTCTTCGTCACAACACCGATGCTTTAATCTCTTTCCTTTCAAAAATTTGAAAATTGAATTTAAATTGTACACATTTCGAATGGACAAGATAGATTGTTTTAGACGCAGTTACAGGTATGTTGGTTCACAGAAACGCGTTCAATTCTACTGTAATCGCGGCACAATCGAGCTCTTTTATACGTCATGCGACCCACTCTAGTGATTGGACACGATTTCCTCTCGCCCAGGATTATCGACGAAGTAATACATCTGAAAGGACAGGCTCGAAGATGTCGTGATGAAATTTTCACTTCACGATACGGCTTCACGTAGTCGTATCGTTGATCAAACTTCCAAGATCTTGGTTAATCTTGTATTTGATGTTCCTTTGCGACTTTAGAGAAACTGAGCTAGCCTTGACAGGTGTGGTGGGATTTGAGAAACGATAGGGACACTTTCCTTTGCCTTTCGTAAGAATTGTGGTTTCTCTCTTTGGAATATCTCTAAAAATTAATTTAGAATTAGAATTTATTCAATAATGGATATTATTGCTTAATAAAACTTTGTTTTTGATCTTTAAACGTTTATCAATCGTTAAATTCATTAATTTGAGCTAAAGATAGGTTTAATTTATAAAATATTATTGTTAAAGTTTCAATTAAATGATCAATACTGCGTATCGACTAGAATTTCATTATATATAATAATAATCTTTCTTATGGTATATAAGCTTCTATGGCATATAAATTTTAATTAGACTCATCGTGTTTTGTATATCGTTAAAATTAGTTTTAACTTTTTATTTTATGTTAAAAATATATTACAATTTCTCGATTTTGTAACACCAATCAAGCAATAAATAATTGCTGCTGGAATCGCTACTGGTTTCCTCTTCACGCCTATCAAATAAATTGACACGAAATATCGTGTAGTTAAACAATCTCCCAGTAAAAACTTAAACTCTCCATAAACTACATTTCACATTTTGTTTATGTACTTACGTACTTAACAATCTTTCCTACAAAAGTTTCCAAGTTTTCAATTCAACTATTAATAAATTTAAACATTACCATTGTTATTTATTTAACATTAACATCCTAAATCCTTTAAATCCTATCCTTCGAAAACTCATTCGACACTACGTTTTTACAATCATAATTATCTATGTAACATCAACGATTCAAAAACAATCTTCCACACTAAATATTGGCTTTCCAAATTCTTGAAATCACTATCCATTATTAGACTACCCATTCGACATTCGTCTTACCCTCCCCACACTTGAGAATCGCGATCAAAATCACCCGAAAGGATCGATGATCAATTGGTCAGTGCTCGGTCCAGCCGCGTGGTGATGCATTACGCAAATCACCCACGATTCCCTAGAATGGTCGGTGAACAGGCCGAGCATAAACGTCAATAACACGGTGTACTTGAATTATCGTGCTCGGCCGTGGAATACTCTCGGTTCCGCTCCACGATCCCTTATTCCCGACGAATCACGTTTCTCGTGTGTATGGTATATATATAAGGCGAAACCGTCGATTCACGGACACACCGGTTTGCATACCACCGATTACCGCGGCCACCAATCCCTCGAAGTCCTAATTCCGTTCTGCAACTCGGAAATATGCTTTCGAGAGCTACGTTTCTCGCGTGCGTGTTCCTTCTGGCACGTCAAAGTGGCGCAGCCACGGAGCAACGTATGACGTTGGTGAACAAGATGATCGCCGAGGATCTAGATAGGTCAGCGACCGATTACGTGTACAATCAGCAACAAGGACTTCCGGTTTACTACGTGCGGTATACCAATCACGGAAGTGGACGGTACTATCATGCCCCGGCCGCCGTGCAATACGTTGTCGAGGCAGCTACACCTGTTGCACACGGTGTAACCGAGACGAATCCTCTTCTGCATCCGTACGCGAACGGTGTTCCGAGTTATCAAGGAATTGCCAATTACGGTAACGAGCAATCGTTGGAACGTCAAGTGGAGGGGGATTTGTATCACGTTGATGGAAAAATAACCGAGGAAGATGACGCGGGGGAGGAGGAGAAGGAGGAGGAGGAGGAAGAGGAGGAGAAGGATGAAGAGGAAGACGATGTCGACGATGGGGAGATTCACGATGGATCTGGTGGATCAGTGAAACTGTTTGGGTATGGGGGTTACGAGGACGAGGAGGTTGGTGAAGTCTCCTCGGGTGATGAGAGTGGTTCGTTCGAAAGTGAGAAGGGGGAGAGGTATTCGGAGCATGGAGGGAAAGGGGAGAAGGGATACGAGGCTTGGAAGGAGTTTAGCAAAGGGGGACGTGGTAGCAATAATGATGAACGTCGAGAAGGTAAGTTTTTTTAGATACGTGATAATTATTTTCATTCGCGATTTTGAATCTATCCATTTAATTATCAATTGATCAATTGTAAGAAAAATGCTAATCTGAGAAACTAGTGTTCAACTTTCTTCGTAACGTGTTAAGAAATATGGAACTTTTCTTTCTAAAAGTGTAGAAGTTATATCAGAAAATTATATCATATGCTTTTAATCGATCGAGCAATTGCCCTTAAATGTCTACCAGGATACTATAAGAACAGAAGTGAAGAGAAGAAGGGGCACGTCGACGAAGCTGAAAATCACGGTTCTCACGAGGAGGCAGGGAAAGGCAAAAAGGGCAAGAATTACGGTCACTCGTCTTACCATAAGAAGGGGCACAAAACTAATGGTTTCCACAATGTCTATCACAAGGACGAATACAAGAAGGAAACGGACTTCTACGACGATGACCACAAGAAGGGTGATTTCGGCGAATACGAGGAATTCGACAAAGGTTACAAGATCGACGAGGGTGATTTTAAGAAAGGAGGACATCATTCTTTTGAGAATGATTATCAGAATCGCGGAAAGAAAGGACATTACGATAAGGGACACCATGTAATCGAGGATCAAGGTCACCAGGCAGAAGAAAGCGAAAAATCCCATTACGAGGAACACGAGGATTATAGTGTCGCAGAAGATTCGAAATCTGACAAAGCGCACGAATTTAATAGAAAAAATCGTTAATTATCGTAGTAGAATCTGAAATTTTATGAAAATTCTGTTATTATATTTTTATATCTTATTAATTTTATACTGATTATATATTAGTATACTTTGATATAGTTAATAATATATATACAATTAATAGATGTATATAATTGAAGTTTTCATATATTTAATTTAATTATTGATTCCTTCATAATTCAGATAAAACTGAGTGTTATTTAGTAAGGGTAAATAAAAAGCGATTGGAAATATGAAATTTAAATTGTTGTGAAGTGAAAACTTTGTTACCTAAGAGAATGAAATAACTCTTCCAGAAAGTGTTATTGACCTAATTTTTTTAGAACTGGTATACCGCAATGTATCTAACGCAAAAAGATAAACTATTGCAAAAATTGTTACAAATCCAATACTGACAATATTTTGTAATGCATCGTAGAGAAGAAAATTGAGAAATAATCAATTTCAACATCTGTCATGTATTTTGCTATTTTTTTGAAACGTTTCAAAAAAATATTTTACAGAGATATTTATTGATTGATATATTCTGTTCATTTGTTCATCGTAGAAATCTAAATATTTTATCAATACATTAACTATTTAGAGTGTATTGTAAATATTTTACATTGAATTATTTTACATTTATCTTCCAGTAAATATCTGAAAAATAATCGGATAAAATAACATTTAGTTTATATTTTGCTTATATAATATTTAGTTTGATTTGTTACAACATATTTGATTCCAAAATACCGAACAACAAACAAAAGAAGGAAACATAAAAAAATTGTTTCCAAAAATACATTTATTTTCGATCAGATATAAAGATCAACGTTAACACAGCGTTCAACAAATATAACAATCGATAAAGATCATCCTTAATGCCCTTTCTTAAATCCCCATGATTTGTGATCATCGTGTCCCCCTTTCTTGCCGTGATGAGAGTGATGAGAATGATGTTCCTCGTGTCCACCTTCGCTCTTATGCCCTTTATCATCGTGATGATGGTGTCCCTTCTCGAAGTGTCCCTTCTTCCCATAATGATCCTCGTGCTCCCCATGATCGTGATGCCCTTTCTTGAAATGTCCACCCTTCTTGTGCCCGTGTTCGTGATGATGGCCACCGTGATCCTCGTGGTGTCCAGAATCGTGGTGTTCGTCGAAGAATTCCTTGTCTTTCTTGAACTCGTCCAATTTATGAATCTCATGATGCCCTTTCGTTTTGTGCCCCTTCCCGTAATGCCCCTCCTCGTGGAATTTGTGACCCTTCTCCCCCTTCTCCCCCTTATGATGCTCCGCGTAATAACCATCGTCGTGATGATGGCTCTTCTTGTGACCCTCGTCCTCGTCGTAATGACCGCTGTGATGATCCTTGTCGTGGTGTCCCTTCTCCCCTTTCTCGTGATGATGAGACGATTTGTAACCCTTGTCACCGTGGTCACCGTGCTTGCTATGGTGATCGGAGTGGTGCTCCTCGCCACCGCCCTCCTCGTGATGATGATGAGTCGCCGCCACAGCTAGGTCATCGTACGATCTCTTATCGATCTCTCGTGCAACGATCGAGCCGAACTGACAGAAGACAAACGCCAACAGTAGAGAAATCGCGAGTCGAGACTTCATGGTGGTGGGGGTAGGGTGGTGATCGGTAGGGATTCGATCGATGGTAATATCGAAACGTTCGACTCGGACGCTCTGTTCGGTATGATTAATCCGGCCATCACTCCCGGATTATATATCGAACGGGGAATAATCGATATTAAGGAAGCAGTGGTTCCTGCTTCTTTAGGAAAGTTGCGAAAGTAACGTCTCCTTAACCCGCTTGGCGATTCGTCGATTTCGATCGATCCAACGCCGTTATGCAACCTGCTCGAAATCGGTTGCTCAAACTTAACAGGCGAAATATCTCCATGTAAACATTACATTTCTCGCTTCCATTTTCGCTTTCTGTTTTGTCGTTGTGTAGACAATGTGTCTTTTCGTAATGATCGATTTTCTAGGGAAATCTGGATTTTAGATTAAATCTTTGTTAAACACAAAAATTGTTTCGTTATATTTAATAATTTTTATCTCGAGTCGATTCATTGATTTTTGGTATTCATCGATACATGATCGTAAATCTAATAGCGAGGTAGAAGAAAATAAATAAAATTGTGTTTATTAACAGGAACATACTTTTGTTGTTCATCGACCGCAAAATAGATAGAACGATTATGATTCCTTTTAACAAATTCTTCGACACGGTTGATCTCTTTGTCTCGCGATCAATGTAATCGCCATATCTGACCAAACACTTTAAATTTATACTGAAATTCATTCCCTCGTTACCTTCATTTTCAATTCAAATAGAACGTAAAATGGTTAATAACAAGAGAAATGTAATGAAGATAAAGGAAGTTCAGGTAATAGTCGAATCGATGAACAATACTACCATTGAAACAAGTTTCATTTTGATGAACTATAATTTCATACGTTTATTACATTGTATATTCAATTTCAGTGTGTAATAAATTCTAGATATTTAAGAGATCAGAATAGTTTGAATTTATATAATATTGATACAATCTAATGCATTTATAAACATGTCCTTTTTTTAATTTCTATTGATCTCTTTATTTAGATATGCACGATGATAATAAAATTTATGATTTAAAAATAAAATTCGTCGAAGAAAGGGATTTATCCGGTTGTTTGGAAAATTTCGATTTAAATTTGATTCATATATCTTTTCCATTCGTTAATTGAAATAACTTCTGCCCAATACTGAATCGGGAACGAAAGCGAGAAACTATTGTTGCAGAAAGAAGTTCGGTGAACGGTGAAAATAATATTTTCGTATTACCGGCTGTTTTGTAATAAACGTTCTACTGTTATTCAGCCGTCTACAAATTGATTGGCTTTTTATCGGGATTGCCGCGTTAGCGATGCTTGATTTGACTCTGTACTTTCCACGTTACGAGCAAATAACATTAATTTATTTCACAGTTAATTGCTTTGTAGGCTGAAAATATCCGATTATTCTTATTTATTTAGAAAAAGTGTACCCCTATCTTTATTCATCGTTCATCGTCTTTATTTTGCTCGAATTTATACCAATAATATAAATAAAGAAATATATTCTTTATCTTTTATTATTATTCGAATAATCATCTAATATATTTTTCATCTTTTATATTCTCGATGTGATTCAAAAGCTTCTATATTTTATATAATATTCATATTATATAATGATTAAAATGTAATTGATCGTAAACTCTTCTTTTGAAAGAAATATCTTCATTTATATTTATTAAAATCCGAAATATGAATCACTACTAATGAGATGAAGTTTTTGAACAAAAAAGAATAAATTTTTTCTTTAATTATGAGCTAAAATAGGAGTATAGATATAGAATAAAAGAAGAAAACAATATTAATATTGAGCGTTACTTTTACATTGAGATATTAATAGAGAAGTAAATAGATAAGAAGAAAACATACAAACTAAAAAGAATAAAAACGAATAAAAAAATTGAAAATGAAGTAACGAACTATAAATGAAATTGAAGAAGTGAAGATTGAAAGGAATAAAATTTTGAGCAACTCTCGATACTACTGTTTACTATCAACAGGCGAACGAACGAAAGCGATTACGTATAAAACGCCACTATGACGGTAGGTATATAAGCATTGCTTTAAAGCGATGTGATCAGTCGACGATAGCACTCGTTGGTATACAAAGGATTCAATATGGCGAAGAGTTTGTGGGTGTGCCTCGGCCTAGCCGTGATTTGCACAATCGTCTCTCAATCCACAGCTAGGGAATTGAGGAACAGAAGGGATCTCGATATGGCAGCTACCCATCATGGTCATCATCACGAAGAGGGTGGTGGTCATGAAAATCATGGACATAATCACGACGAGCATGGGGAAAAGGGTGAAAAGGGGTACAAGCATTATCATCATCACGACAAGGGTGATCATGGTCATTACGGTAAGGATCATGACGAAGGACATCATGAAGAACACGGAGGTCACAAGAAGGGACACTTTGACGAGCATGAAGAACATGGACACCATCATGAACATGAAGATGGGCACAAGGGTTCAAAGTATGGGCATAAAAAGGGTCACAAGAAGGGTGAAAAGACTCATGGCTATCATCATAAAGCTCACAAGGATGAATACCATAAAGAGCACAAGTTCTATGATGATTACCACAAGGGTGGTCATCACGAGAAACATGGAAATCACCATGGACACCACGAGAGTAAGGAAGGCCATCATAAGAAGGGCGGCCATCACCATTCCGGCCATCATGAAGATCATCATGGAAAGAAAGGTCATTTCGATAAGGGACATTATGACGAGGACCATAAGGGTTACCATGGAAAGCATGGGCACGATGAACATCATTCGCATCACGAGGATTATGGCAAAAAGGAAGAGCATCATGGAGGGAAGAAGCATGGATATTCGAGTGGAGGTGGTGGACATCACCATTAAATGGAGCAGCAAAAACAATAAAATTTATTTATTTTGTTGCTTAATTTGTTTTTTTTATTCTATCGTTGATTAATTTTAGACGTTGAAATTTAAACTTTGTCATGTTTTATTTTAATAATAAAATTGTCCCCCCATAATTAAATTTTATTTTTATTCGTTGAAATATATTTTTTTATATTTTTTAGAAAATTTTATACCTTTGAAATCCTGCATTCTTTTTAATTTTGTCAAACAAAATCTTGTTCTTTTATTTTCTCATAAGTTGATTTCCTTTGAAAGATGAAGCTCACACCATCTTTCGATTCCTCTCTATATACTGCAGAACGTAAGATTCAAGATAGGGGAATCAATAGGTTTGCACGTGAACGGTTTCAATGCCTATATATTCCTCGTAACGCAATCACACTTCAGTTACAGCTACTACGACATAGACGGAAATAATGTAAAGCAATTTGGATTCCAGAATTAATAGAATAGATTGACATAGATATTCCATATACATAATATAAAACGATAAAAGAAATCTATAATATGTCACAATTTGCAATATCTCTGTTATTTATTTTCATCTTATTATTATATTCATCTTCAAGAATTACAGCAAGGCTGATTGAAGTACAAAAAGTAACATGCAATTTAATACAAAGTAATGTTTATCAAAGTTTATCAAACTCACGTCGAATCGTAAAAAATTCTTATTATATCATCGAGTCTCTCTCTTTCTTAAATTTGTTCAATCCATAAAACAGAAGAGACGAGTCCTTTCCTTCGTTTCAAACAATGGATCAATTCGCGTAAGAAAAATACGAGGCTGCTAATCGCGAATCAATATGTACTTTTCCCATCAACTATCCAACTTTACAAAATACACATTTGTGCCCTTTTCGAAAAATAGGAAGCCTGCCAGAGAGATTAAAGAAAACCGATACGTTTGCCGTACGTGAAGCTCCATCGATATTGATACTGCTGGCTATTTTGGCGCCCGCCAGTTTCACGGCTAGTATCAATTACGAGATCCTCGAACCGGTCGATACCTTTCCGTTCCTATCGATACGTGGAAGATGATGGAAGTGATACGCCGTTCACGAAAACAATGCTAGTAATTACATCGATAATGATTACGAACATGCTATGGGGATGGGAAAGCTAACAAAGGTCACCATGACTTGGACAAACGGATATTATGACGACGAAGATGATGGTGGAGAAAAGGATGATCATCTCGATGACAATTATTATCGATGAATATCACGAAAGAGGAGTGAAAATTTCGAGAAGAATGGCCACTCTAGGAACGATATGATTATCACGAAGTGAAAAAAGTTAGTATAAAAATACTACAAGGAATAAAAGGAAAATAATACAAGGATTTCTACGATGAGGATTGTGATTCTGACTTCGACGAACGCAATGGCAGTTATCTATGATCAAGAACGGAAGAACGGTCCATATTACAACGAAGATCGTCACGATTATAACGGAGAAAAGCAGGATCATGGTAAGAGAGATCATTACGAAAAAGAGTATCATCATAGAGATCGTAAAGGAAGTGACGACGAGGATCACGAGGATTATTATTACGAGGATTATCATGGAGAAAAAGATTTTCGTGACTATGAAAACAAGTGGGAATATAGTATGGAACATTAGATTTCTTTTTTTATTGTTATTTTTTCATAAAAATCAATATTTCATTTGTATATGTTATAAAACCTACAAGTAATGAAAACTTAAATTATTTTTTAATAAATATTTTTTGTATACCAACTTTTGTATTTGTTTTTATAATATTTATGAAAATATTCATTATGAAAATACGTTACGAGCTTTAAGACAATCTAATAAAGATGAACGTTTAATCAATTAAAATGTTTACACTGAATTTTTGATAACATATCAAACAGAGATTATAATAGAATCATATAGCACGACGAATATAAATTCAATTAAAATTTGAACAGGACATTAAATTATTCAACACGTCGGCATCTTCTACGCGTATATATTCCACAAGTATGCTTAAAATTTCAACGCGTCCTAATAAATTTTCACGTTCCGCGTGACGAGAATGTATAAAAATATAAAGATATAAATGCTCAAAGCAACTTTGAAACGCGAAACTTTACTCCACGCGACAACAACACGCTCGCAACAAACATCCATATACGTACACACATTCCCCCCTCCCCCATCATTTTCTTCGCGGCATTTTCATTTTATCACGCCACGCGCGCTTAAACACGTGTACACGCTTTATACACAAATGTACACACACACACATTGAGAAAAAAAAACACAGACCACGCGCACACGAAGAGAACAGTCGGCCAGGCATCTAGCAGCGGGGTTTGATTAACGATTCCACCCTCTGCAAATGAAATTGCCATGGCCATTTGTGGGTCTATCTAGACTGGATTCCGGTGCACCGGACACGGATTAACGAAGCTTTATACGCTTCTTTTAGGGCGGCCTGGATGTTGCACCAAGCCGCACGATCACGCTTGCCCATTCTCGGCCGGAGATTGCATACAAGCGAGCGGATCTACTTGAAATTCTCTGGCGTGTGACAATTCCGCCACTGTGAGCCCTACGCTTCGCCACCAACACCGCCGAGCATTGTTTCATCCCGTGATGCATATACGCGTGGCTGGCTTAATTAATCTAATTGGAGTGGTCGCGCGACTCATAAAAGAAAAAGAGGAAACGGTCGTGGATCTCGAGCTACTGTGCCATACCGTATACTCTCTCTCTCTCTCTCTGCCTCTCTATCTATCTATTTATCTCCCTCTTAGGATGTACGCGCCGCGAAAGCGGCCTGTTAAAGAGGCGAGAAGCGAATCTATCTCGCGTTGGTACTTTCTTTTTTCTCTTTTTTTTTTTTTTTTTTTTGATCGATAGCATGATAATCCTGTCGTTCGACCAAATTAATGAGCACTCTCGAGCACCGTCGCCGATTCATTCGTCCTCGCGGAGGGGCTGTTGTCGGCATGATACGAACAAAAAGAAAAATTATCCGCGTCTCCCCAACGAGCCACTCGTACGGAGCAATTTCTGCGGGACAGGATTTTTCATCGTCAACCGCCACGTTTCTCGAATTCGGTGCAACGGGATTCCTGCAATTTATCGGTTTTCCTCTCCGGTTAAATATTCTCGATAGGGACATTGAAATCGTCCTTTTTCCTTTTTCTCCTTTTTTCGATTTTATCCCCTGATCTCTTCTTTCTCTCTTTCTCGTATTTCCGTTGATGCTTATTCCACTCGTTGCATCAATTAGCAACGTTCAGATGTGAAATGTAAAAGGTAAATGCGTAATAATTTAACGAGATGATGATGCAATTCTGATTTATATATTTAAATTGCGAGAGAGAATTCGAAGTGGCTTTAAGGATTCAAAGAATTGCACGTATTGAAACAAGAATATTTTTCTTAATTTCATTGAAGCGTGAAAAGAAATATTGTTGTATCCGTACATTTTTTTGCTTTTAATTCACGTCCTATTCAAGAAACTCGTATCTCGCTAGGACAGGATCTATTGTATCGTTTCATTGTTCCATTCACTGTCAACTCACAACACTGTGTGTTTCTTTCGATGGCGGTGCAGCCGAGTTTTTGCTGGCCGACCGGAAACAAGGAAACTACAACAGATACTCTTCTTCGAGTAAATTCGATCGCATTCGATTAGAAGCTTTCTTTTTCACTTAAAGGATTACGCCCCGGTTCCACGGGATCGATCAACGGCACATCGGCAATTTATCTTTTTCTTCGACCAAGACGAAGACGTTCCCGTTGCGAAATTACTACATTTAATTACAGTCGCTCGAACGTCGTTCGTATTTCCTCCCCGCTTCCGGGGGATGCTTCCTCGACCGCGGCCACGAATCCAAATTGATTGGATTTCGAGAATTCTTCGAGAAAGAAGATATATTTGCCAGAATATATTTCACGGGAATAAGTTGAAGTGTGAATTTTTACGCGCCAAGGATCTTTAAAAGATTTCTTATTCGAATAAGGTTTTAATTAGACATTTGAAATTTAGATTAGATTGAAAAATTATAGAATTGTGGAAATTCTTGTGGAAGTTAATTAAGAAATCGTATTTCATCAAATTCATTTATGTACGTTTTATCGTTATTAAATATTATTATTAATTAGAAAATTTACATATTATTAGTTTTCAGTTTTATATATATATATATATACGAGTAATGAATATAAATTGTTTCTAAAAGCTTTGACAAATTTCATATATCTAATAGCAGCCATCGCCGTTCGTTACATGATTAATTTTGAAATTAATATAATTAATTTTAGATAGTTCTGTCAAAACACTTTTAGCAACTAAATTAACCATTCCATCATAACTGACGAAATCATAAATGGAGAGGCATAAGTATCGCTGGATTATTAATCCTACTATATTTTCGTTATATGCGGTTGTTGGCGATTCAGTTATATCAAATTAAGAACATTGAAATAACTTTCTCGCTCAATTTATAAAACGTTAGTTAAAGCGGAAACATTTTCTCTAAAACTGGAAGGAGAATTATCCCTATATATAGAGTCCTGTTTGATTTCAGTCTAGTTTTTATTTATGCTACGCTTTTCCCCGCAAAAGTTTTTCTTTGCCGACTGATTACGGATTGAATTATGTTCCAGGGATGCGTGAAAAATGTCCACAAATTTGTTTTAGATTTTATTCAGAGAAAGATAAAAGAATAATTATCGCGTCGAATAATCTTATTCGTTATAATATCCATTTGTCGAAACGAAATTTTTTATTAATATAATTGTTTATATTTTACTTTTTCTCGCTTCTCATCATCATCTAAATGATTTTATTAAAATAATATTATTCCATTTATGCGAACACTTCAAATAATTCATCCTCAATTTTCAGTTAACGAGTAAATGTGCTGTTCAAATCCAATTATTTGAATTATTCTACGTATTCGGATAAATTGAGCTGTGTCATATATTTCTTTTCTGATAATTGCGTAATTTAACCTGAATTTTGTAGCGTTGTAACATGTTTAGTTGATCAATATATGCAGAAGTTATTATTAGAGTAATAGCTCCAATTACTCTAATTCTTGTTTTCATGCATATAGGAAATGCTATTGAAAATTAATCAACTATGCATTTGGATGCGTTCAATGAAAACTATTAAATTTACATTACATTTAACATAGAAACCGGTTATTATACATTGATGATTAGTTTATGCGAAAATTGATCAGATTGAAAAACTTACTTTAAAAATTTGATTAAACTTAGTATTAGAAATTAGAAAAAATTTAAATCTATAAATTCAGAAGATAATCCTGATCAATAAATAAAAGAATCACTGATATCTTTCATTGCAGATATTTTGCATATTGATCACCGATTTAAACGTTTTTATTCGAGAAATAAGATTTTCTTTTCTCATAAAAATCGAAGAATTTTATCAATAATGCATCAGGCTAAAATTTACATATGATACTTCAAGATATTATCAAGATATCGAGATATTATCATTATTGCAAACGATAGATACGTTCAATTAGCAACCAACGGATAATTCGTAGAAGAATGGTTAGAAACGTGGTAGCGTTCCACTGGTAACCGGTTTTATTTTAATGAAATCGAGTCGTGAACGAAGCTGTTAATAGAGTTTACACGCAAGTAGCAAGTAACGAGGACTTAGTATGCGAGTCGAGGACAATGAAAAGCGTTTAAATTAAACGGGACGTGTAAATTCCAAGTGAATACGATGAAAAGCCACGTCTGGAATACGAAAATTTAGATGATAGACTTTAAAGGAGACCTCATCGATGATCTGAGGTGTACAAAATATCGAGCTCAATGATGAATGACTTAGATAATGAAACGAGGATTTCGATATTATTCGATTTCAATTCTATTTCTGTGATTGCATTTATTTAAATTTGCATAAATATAAATTCTATTCATTAAAATACAATTAAAAGACAAAAATTAATTATTAAAAGGGTGATTATTTATATAAAAGGATATTATTAAAAGTTTTAATTTTTAAATACGGTATTAACAATCAATGAATATTGATATATAAGTTTCGTTTTGAATAAGAAAATGTTTAAATAACAAAATCTTAAATTTGTCTTTTAACTTCTAATTTTGTATTTTTTCTTTGAATCATATGATATTTTAAATATTCTTAAGTTTTGTTATTTAAAATCGTATATATTCTCGTATATACTTTATATAATAAAATGTATCTTGTTACACGGATTCTATTTTTGAATATTAATAGATTCAATAAAGAATCAAGTGTAAAGTAAATTTTGAAATTTTTCTAGCATTTCCTAAGCGCAACACGAATGTACAGAAAATGGAATACATAAAAAAGTTATTTGCATACAAATGTGCAGTACGTAGTTTGAATCATTTTTAAATATAAATCCGATATATCTTGTTTCCTCTTTTTTTTTTTTTTTTNTTTTTTTTTTTTTTTTTTTTTTACGGAATTCTTTAAATCGTTCAATTTCACAGATTTTCCACGGTAAACATAGAATATTCGTGTTTTCATTTACAAACCGAAGTACAACAACTCTCTCTGTTTACTTTTCCTCGAGCTTAAAATTGAATTAAATCGCGTATGAGCAACAAAGAACAAAAATTAAAATACACTTGCGATAGTCTGGCAAAGATGTGTCGGAATTCGTTCCCATTCGAAAAATCAACATTACCGAGCAATTTGTTTCGTTTACTGAAAAACCAACCGGCTGGTACGTCCATCCTGTTCAATCTCCGAGTAAAATATAATTTTAACTGAAAATTACAGTTTTCGTTTTAATACGTTTCAGAGTTAAAGCACACGTGAAATGTTTGAAATTAAAAAGGGGGGCGGCTCTCTGATTCTTGTTACGATCGTCGAAATACGATATTCTGAAGAGAATGGAATGGAATGGAATGGAAGTTCCGTATAAATAATAATTATGAACACGAAATAGGGAGCGTAATAACAAAATAATTCCATATTGGACGATTAATCCTTTGATAAAATGTTCACCATCCGATGAAATAATAAATTCGTATATAGTTACAGGCCTCTCCTGTTTCCATTGAAAATTGCACGATAAGTTCGTGGGAGAGAGCCCTTGACGATATAAGCCAGCCGGATTAAAGTGCTCGGGATAAGCATTTATGTTCTCTGAACGTTTCCATTCCTTTATTATTTCGAAAGTCTGACCAATGGACAGCCAATGTATGGGAAGAAATAGTTTAATTAAAAAAGAAAAATGTTCTTGAATTTATAAATAAAAATAATCTGTAGAAGATGGAATAATATCTATCGTATTGCATTTTTTTTATTAGCAATTAATTAATTAACAAACTCTTACAATTAAATTAATAATAGATTCTTCTTTTAATAGAATCTTATATCTTTTTAATATTATGAAACATGAATAATTTTATAAAGGAACTTCGATATGGATGAAAAATTCTGATACATAAGTTATTCGAACTCGAGTATTTTAAATTTTCCCTTCATTATCTACGATGAAATATAAAAATTTCAAGACCATATCTATTTTTTATCATCACAGCATAGAAATCACGACGAATCCAATGATCCTATAATATCAATGCAACGAAGAAAATAGCTGCGAATTATTCTGTCAGTTACGACACACGAAGGCTACGCTATAAAAATATATATCTCCAAAAACATGAACTTAAAAGTTTTAAAAAATCCATTGGAAAATAAAAATTCTTTTATCTTCCAGGATCCAATGAAATTTCCTTACGATACAATTTAATTGTTCGCCACTCGGCTCGTTTCATCGGCGATTTAAATTCGCGACAGCCCGGAATGAAATTTTTCGAGCGTGCGGGACGGATCCGTGATGGAAAAGCCTTTATTGCATTACATGAAACAATTTTCCAACGTATCGGGGACGCGCTCGCATAAATAGCGAAATTGTCCGGATTACAGGCGGGCGCGATCGCGTTTGATTAAAATCCGGGGACGATCCGGGCACACTCCGCTGTGCTTTTTTCGATTGTAGGTCCAATTTCGAGCCGAGCACATTGTTTTTCGTTCTCGTTATTACCGTAGGCGCTTCCTTGCGCGAGCACACAACGCGATGACGGCGTGCAAACGTGTTTCCCACTCGCGTTACATACCGTTCGTCCGATGTGAATCAACTTTTCGAAAGTGTGGGATTATACGAGGTGGAATGTGTGGATGGGTAAATAGAAAGAATTTCCCGATGGAAATATTCGAGGGATGTCTTCGATATGAATATACACGTGAATAAACAACGAAGGAAATCAATAGGAAGAAAAGTTAACCTCTTAGGATGTATTCGTAACTGAAGTTATTTCATTCAACATAATCGTCAAATGTTTAATAATTTTGATATCTACTATAAGACATCTTGTATAAAACTATCACGAAAAATTGCGAATATTAAATTTAAATTATAACCTAATCCAATATTTTTGGATTGCTTTTGTAAACGTAATAATAATTACATTTACACGTTTGCTTTCAAGTTAATTGATTTTTTTTCTTCTTTTTGATATACTTGGCATTTGATAAATGTGTTTAATGTTTCGAAAATGGATAATAAAATTTTTGACAAATTCTAGTCTATAGATATTGAAAGATATCTGGATAAGCAATATTCAATGTATTAGTTGTTATATTGTTTCAATTTATAATACAAAAAGTTTTCTATCATAATTTCACCTACTAAATATTTATATATTTAAAATATATTATGTTTATTCAATAAGTGTAATTGATTACTATTATAATAGTCATAATAGTAATATAATTTGATCGTTGTAATATTTTTGTAGAACTACATCGTAGAACTACATTGTACAAGTATGATTCGATTGAATCAACGATGAAAGATCAAATTTTTATCGAAAGAAAGGAGCACATCCTCTCGATTTGATTAATGGCTATATTATGAGACAAATATGTGCAACGGAGAAACTTATTCGCCGCGGATAAAGTGAAAAAGAGAGCAATGAGGCACGTCATATCGATGTTTTTTCTCGCGCGTGCAGCCACTATATCCGTGCGCGTATTTACATAATGTATTTACACAATACTGGTCATGATATATATACATATATATATTATATATATATACATCGTATCGCAATACATTATTTCGCCGTCACTTTGGAAAAACTTAAGACTGACGGCTGTGAAATATTTAAGGTATTAAACGAGTGTAGCATGAATAACGAATGGCGTAAATAACGTCCCGTTAAGCGTGTAATTCCACATTGTATTACGGAGATATAAGGTACGTGTAAAGTAATAATAATCATCATTGAAGACAGTTAACTTAATATCAAATTCTACAATATTACAATATAATAAATATTATATTGTAATATAATATAAAATTCGTTTTAAAATTGACTTGTTTTTCGCATAAAAATATCAATTTGTTATTCCTCTAGTACAGTCAATTAACAAATCGCAATTTTTTTAAATCGTCGATTCACAAGAATAGAGTACATATCTATTCTTAAACTGAAAACAAGACGACAATCTGAAGGAATCCAGAATCGTTATTTAATCGACTCTTCTTCATCCTTTGTGTCCTTTGCTATATCCATATTTCTTTCCAGAATGATGATCACCCTTCTTTCCATAAGAATCATGATGACTGTAATGCTCATCGTGTCCATGTTTCCCATGATGACCTTTGTGCTCCTCGTCGAGGTGTCCCTTGTCACGATGACCCTTTTTACCGCGATGATCCTCGTGATACCCGGAATGATGATGGCCACCTTTCTTATGCTGACCTTCCTTCTTCTCGTGATGCCCGTGGAAGTCACCGTGCTTCTTATGATGCCCCCCTTTATGGTAATCGTCGTAAAACTTGTGCTCCTTGTGATACTCGTCCTTGTGGAACTTGTTGTGATACCCTTTCGTCTTGTGACCTTTCTTGTGCCCCTTCTTCTCCCCAAACTTGCCAGCCTTGTGCCCTTTCTCACCTTCGTGGTGCTCCCCGTACTTCTCGTGCTCATCGTGGTGCCCCTTCTTTTGGCCACCGTGTTCCTCGTGATGACCGGAATGATGGTGTTTGTCGTGCTCACCCTTGTCGATCTTGTCGTGATGGTGATGGCTCTTGTACCCCTTCTCGCCCTCCTCGCCGTGTTCCTCGTGGTGATCGGAATGGTGGCTCTGCCCCCCTCCGGACTCGTGACGGTGGCCTTGGTGTCCGGAGGCAGCTGGCACGAGGTCAGTCTTCGACTCGACGTTCGAGGTGATGGGCATCGAGGTGACAGAGGTGATATCCTCGGCCTGGATGTCTCGACGATCCCGAATGCTCACCAATTCTCGAGCAACGCATGTTTGAAACAATAATAGAATTACGGGCGCGAAACGCAGCATCTCCAGATCAAGCTTCGACTGATGATCGCGTAGCCACAGGTCCACACTTAAATATCCACGGTTCGATCGTTCCTTCGAGGGGCTTCCGACCGTTTCCTTCGATTCCGCTTTCATCCGCGCGACCGCAACGCTTCCGCCGCGTGGGGCGTACCTTTCACACTTTCTCGAGCCCGTAATGAAACGATCCAGTGTTTTTCCAGGGGTGAAAAAACACGGATGGTTGGAGTCTGATTGGAAGTGATGCAATCAAACATCACGGAAATGATCGAGAAAAGGATCGAAGAATAAAAGTAGGAATATAATTTAAATGCAGAAGTTGGGAACGATGGAAGAAGGAAATGGCGTTAAATGTCGTGTGTAATTCGAAGAATTGGGAGTAGTAAGTCGGTGATGGATTTATTCGTTGAGGAGGTGATCGATCTGTTTTCTATGGAATTGTGCATGCTTTAAGGGTATTTTTACTTAAATTCTGTGTAAAGTCTTTTTGTTGTACATAGTATGAAGTGAAAGTATGGTTACATAAGGTTTATAGAAAATAAAAATGAGTCAGAATTTTCAATTTAGAAAAAACTGTGATATATCACATATTATTTTAATAGAAAAATTTGTGAAGATTTAAAAAATCCTGTACAATTTATTTATTTATTTGTTGGGCATGCCTTCTTTTTTCCATGTATGCATAAATTCATTATATCTCTATCTCTGTACATTTAAATCATCTTGAAAAAGCATGGATGGTTAATACACTATCCTATAAGAATTTTTGGATAGTGAATATGTCCATTGTACACCTTATGAAAATTGAGTCAAGCATTTGCTATCTTCTATTTTTAAGTAAGAATTTATAAGTAGCGTGAAGAATGATTAATCAAAATAAAATTAAATTAATTTCTCCGATATTATTACAATCAAACATATAATTATTGTTACCACATAAAATCTTCTAATATCGTTGTCAATCGAATCATGCGAATTCATGAAAATTATAAATCCAATTTATAGACGAATTTCATAGACGTTGGTGAAGCGATTTATATCATCGATCGTTCTTCCAACGTTTAATCCATTTATTCCATTTCCATTTATTATAAAATTTTGCTGACGATTTTATTACGGCACGATCTTGTAAAATTTCATCGAGACGACACTGAATCTTTAAGATATTCGCTTCGTGCTAGGTAGTACATATCTTCAGGATTGATATATATTTGAAAGTCGAAGGAATTCGATTCAATCGATCGATAAAGTTGTTGTTAGACAGGGATGAGATTTTGCCGGTGTTATTCCGGTTCCAGAATTTCTAGGTTACGAAGTTGTTGGAAGTTGGCGAGTTGGTCGTCGCCAAGTTAAGAAAACTCCACACTGCTGTATAATTTTGTAATGTGTACTTATCCTTCATATAAGATATTCCTTTTCCAATTGTTTTCGAAGGTGCATGCAAATTGGATAAGATAAAAAGAGAAGAAAACTGGTACTAATAGTTTTCGAGCGATTTATAAATTTCATTTAAAGTAAATCGCTAAATTATTCCATTTTTCAATTATTCTTTAATTTTTTAACAATGAAATTCCTTTTTATATTAAATATCCTTTGAAATAATTTCATCAAATATATCAGTAATAGAAATGCTTTGCATGTTCCTCTCAATTATATATTCGAAAAAGAAAAATGTTTGAAATATTCAGCAATATATAAATATACAAATAGATTCAATCAAGAATCATTCAATTTTTAAACGTAATAAAAATTCGACGTATTAACATGGCGAGTAGATGAATAACAATTTAAAATTCACCTCAATTTAATCGACAATGAAGCAATTAACGAATGATTCCTCGCTTCAACGAATCGATCTGAATCCGTGCTCTACTTGGATCTGTTTATCTGTTCACGGTTTGTCAAGATTCACCCGTCGCGAAGTGTTCAGGAATAATCAGTCAACGGTTCGTTTTTCCTCTCCACGCCCGATACAAGAGTCGAGTTTCTTTTCTCAGCTACTTATTCGAGAATGGGGCGCATCGTTCTCGGCTTCTCCAATCTCCATTGCAAATCAGCCCCGCCGAATTTGCAGTTTGAAACGGTGATCGATAGATTCGGCCTCTTTACGACCTTATTTGGCAGCCTGTTCGGCTAGAGATTGGCTCCTCCGGCGTTGGTGCTGCATAATCAAGATAAAGATTGGTTACTGCCCAGGCTCCATCGTGGAGGCTCCTTTAGAGATCGGGAGAAAACCGGATACCGGAAGCTCTGCCAACTTCGATTTGGACTCGGCATCGTCGTAACGGAGATTAGATTAGGTGGCGTTCCCTTTGGACCTTCCCAGATGGAGAGATTGCTTTGTAAGCAGATCCAAGGGCGGCGGTGGTGGATCGCCGCTGAAGAGTATCCACCTTCCTCCCCTCCCTTTCCCCCTTCGTTTGGAAAAGAACAGGCCGCTGACTATTAAATTAAGGCTTCGAGTGACGCAGCTAACTCGAAAACATTTCAACCCGATGCTCTCCGCTTCCCTTTCTCACGCTGCTCAGATTTTTCATTTCTCTCATAGTTCCTTTTTTTTCTTCTTTGTTAAGGGAAGCGAAGTGAGAATTGATTTTAAAATTATTCGCGTTTAAAAATATTTTTATAATTATATTTATGCTTAATACAGTTAAATATTTGGATGCTGCTTTTTCTTTAAAATTAAAATCCATTTAATTATAAATATCACAAGCGTTTAATTGGTTCTTGATTTTTAATGTATTAAATTGTAGAAAAAGTATAAGATGTAATAATGATATAAATAATGATGCTTGTTCTGATGACAACCCATATTATCTGTAAAATGACGATTATTACAGAATTATGGAAATAATTTTAGACGTGTAAAAATTGTTTCAAATTCATGCATCATAATTAGAGGAAAATTCGCTTTGATAAATTTTATCTGTCCCCTTAATCCTTTTTCAAGTGGAAAGGGAAACAATTTTGGCACAAAAAAACGGAAGTAATAGTTCGGGATGACATTGCTTTTAATTTTCTTTCCTATAGATTTACTTAATTGCACCGAGTTGAAGCTGTTCCCCGGTAAGATGAGAGCGCCACCCTGTCGCAATCAGTTGATGGCTCAACCACCATTCTTTCTTTTCATTCCTCTCACTGAAATTACTTTGCATTCAAGTCGAATCGGTCACGATATATTCTTTCTCTCTTTTTCCCTCGATGCCACCACAATGCAACCATTCTTCGATACTATTTCATTCGAACAATCGACCAATCGAACTATAGGCCACGAACAATGGCACTCGCGTTGTCCATTGGACAGCTAATGAAATTGTTTTCTAATTTGCGCTCTCTATACTCTTTCTCTCTCTCTGTTTTCTAGATCGAGAAGAAGGGTAACTAACATTGACATTCGACAATTCGAGTCCCGAGGCGCACGATGCCATTCGGATTAAGTGCACTTGAACACGGATTGCGTGCCAGTTTGAAAACGAGCTGAACCAGAGGGTGGCTTGTTTATTGGGCACGGGAGAAGGATGCTTGAATTTCACGCGTGATAGGAATTTTCGTGGAATAGCGCAATACCCAAAGTTGTGTCTTTTTCGAAGTTGTGAATTTTAATGAAGGGGTGAAATGAGAGAGAGGGAGGGGGAGGTTTTTAAATGATACTTTTGGAATTTATTGGCAAACCATGATCTGCGAATAATCGGAAAAACTTTGATAAATGTTCCAAAAAATTTGATATTCTGATTGACAGGCTTGCGAATGTTTATACAAAATAAAATTTTTATGCGATTGAAATAGAGAGAAGCATTATTCCTTAAATATCATAATGCTTATTATAGTTTGAATATTTCGAGCTGTTCTCTACTCATTCTGTCTATAAAAAAAAAATGAATCAAATAACAATTTTAACAAATAAGAATTCACATTTTCTATATTGAAATATTTAAATTATAACCTGATTAATATTCAAAGTTATAGCCTCAAGTATCAGATCCAGATATTGCAAGAAACGACGTACATTTATATTCGAGTTTCTCAAAAACGTCGAACTAAAACAAATTATTTCTTCTTTCCCAATAAATACTCTCATTATCACCCAAAGACAAAAGATAAGTTTCGTCAAATAAAATCAAATTCCATTATAAAAACACATACATCATACAAAGATCGTTTTCGCTCCGAAATTGATTTCCCCGTTTCATATTCATCGAAGTCCCCGGTTGAAAAATTAACAAACGAACGCGGTCGGGTTTAAAGGCTTTAAAAGTTGGACGAATTTTAGGCGAAAATTAGCCGAATCCACGACGACAGAGGGAATCATTCTTTGTCACGCGCGTGCACCGTTTAACAATAATTATCTCGCGCAATTAACGAACCGATTGCCGGCTGTCCCGAAAGTTTCCTCGTTATAAATAATTGCAAATCCACGGCCACCGTGAATCTCCCCCCCGCCGCCAACCACGCGTCAAACGTCGCTCGCCCCCTTCAGCCGGATCGTCGCGTGACCGGTCGTAATTTTTAACAAACGGGCTTCTCGTTGCTTCTTCGTGGGGAGGAAACAGACAACGCTAATGGCGTGCCACCGACTTGTACCTCGTGTTTTCTCTACCGTTCGCATAAAATTCGCGAGTTTAACTTTGTTAAACTTGGATGGAACGAGTTAAGTCGTCGATAATTTCTTTCTGGACGAGTTGTTCATTGTTGTAAGATAACTTTTTTTAATAATCGTAATTAAAGCGTTTTAACGTAGAAAGAAAAAATAAGAATCATGTTTTTGGACGATATATTGGAATATTTTATTATTAATTGTTGATATTTCAAATCTTTTATTTTTGATATGTACTTCTATGGAGAAATAATTCTTTATATTCAAGTTTCAATCTGTCATTTTGTGTATAAGTTTTTATTTCGACATTTAAATGGTAAAAAATATATTCTTCCATTTCGTAGCAGAGAAAAGAAAAAGAATTTACATAGAAGATTTTTATACGTTTGAATTGATTTTATATTTGATTTCCATTTCGAAAATTAATTTTTCTGTTATCCACTCCATTTATTCTCATCTATCAACGTTGAATATTAACCGACGACGTAAAATATTTTCTTGGTTGAATACTTTTCTAGTTAGTACATTTTCCTGTAACTATCCATCATTTAATAACACGATACACATCTTGAACAAATTGTCTGGCTCATAATCGAGGCCGGATACGGCAACGTTATTGTAACGAGCAACCGACGAACAACAGTGACCGATGACCAATTGCAATTTAGATCGACTCATCAATGCAGTACAAGCGTAATATCATTAAATTTCGTAATAACAGTTCGCCACCTTTGCACGCCATCGAAATTACACACAGCGTTCGTTACATAACGATTAAGGGGGCGCGTGGGTAACCATTCAATGCACTTCTAATAATAATTGATATCGGTGTATTGCGAAGCAACAATTGGAAGCATTCGATAAACACGAAAGGAAGTAAGAATTTTACAAGATGTTGAATTAAAATATACGAATAACAACATTGTAATAACATGGCGCGATTACGAAGTTTATTCAAAATCATTGAAATCGTTGAAATGTTTTAACTGTGAATAATTTTCAATTTTCAGTCGTATTTGTTATTATTCTATTTCTTATATATATAATGAATGATAGTTTGCGTGTTGTTATATGAATATGTGTAACGTTGAAATTCGTGTTTTAACAATGTATTTCAAATCTTCGTTCGTTTAATCGAATAAAAGTAAACCAATAGTTTTTAAATAATGTTATAAATAAACGAATATGTATTTGTTACGGAATGTTTAATAACGATATTGCACAAGCACAAGCATTGTAGGATGAAATACGAAATATTCATTTATAGGTAAAACAATGAATATTGCTGTCATCGAACGCTTTTGAAACGAAGTTGAAAACTGTTCCATTTTTGATTTGATTGTACTCGTAATCGTTCGGATTTAATTGATTAATCTTTAATTGATGACACGGGATTGGACGTTGCACATGCGTTGCCCTTTTCCCGTTCGTACTTTGTTCGTCCAATTTGTATAATTTTTTCGCTTTCACGATTCATCAAGTTGAACAATTTTAGCCCGTAATTGCTGTTAAAATATCATGCCTTGAATTTCAAGCTTCAATTTTTCCTTTAATTTGCCCTGTTATGATTGTAAATTTTCCGTTCGTGAAAATTGCACGTATACAGAGTGTTAATATATTCGAAACAGGATCGATTCTAGAAATTAAAATAAATAATCGATATACAAAAATGTTGATTGAGACTTATCTATTAAAATTATTGAAGTTAATGTTAGTTGAAACGAGACAGAGATAGAGAGATGCGATAGATGCAATTGTTTTACTCTATTTCTGTCTTTCTTCATCTAAAATAAACTGTAATTGTTTATAATTAAATAATCTTCCTATCAATATTTTTGTATACCGAATTTTGCGTCTGTTTAGAATCGAAAATGTTTCACAAGTATATTATATTTTTATAAAATATAATTTTATACGTCTGTATTGTACTTATATTTAATATTTTCTTTATCATCTTTATCATGTATAAAAAATATCTCATTAGATACAAAAAAAAAAGAAATTGCCAATTATTATTGTACTTTAATATATAATTTCTAAAATAAATGAAATTTTAGAAATTTATTGAAAGGACATCATGTCATTTTTATAAAATATGTAAAGAAAAGAACATTTCCTGTTCTTAAATAAGTTTGAGAATTTCAATTTTATCAAACTTTTAAATTATAAAATTATAAAACAGTTCATTGTATATCATTCAAATTGTTGACATATAAAAATATAATTCATTAACACTCTTTTAATTTTTCAAATTGGATATTTTTATTGTATTTTCCATAGAAGGTCAGATAAGATAGATTTAACCAACCATTTGGCAAAGGATTAGTAGTAATGACTTCCATCGTTTCCGTATTCATCACCAGAGCTTTTCGAGTAGGAGCTGTGGCTTTCGTAAGAACCATGCTCACCGTCTCCGTCCGTGTAGCTTTCACTGTGTCCGTAACTCGAAGATTCTGGTTCATGATCCGTATAGTGAGCACCATCTTCGTGAGTATAGCCACTGTGATCGTTGGCTTCGGCCTCGTGATCACCGGTTGCATAATGAGTATCAATGATGGTGCCTTAGAAAATTTATAATTTGTATTGCAATTAATAAAGAAATTTGGGATAATGTAAGCTAGAATCAATATAATCAATCTAATTCCCTATTTTGAATTGTAAAACTTATAAAATGTAGATGAGGGAATACAAAAATATGAATGAATGAATAAAATAGATGTAATTTTAAAAATAAATACTGTATCTTATTTACAACTAAAATGTATAGTTAATAATGACTTCAGAAGATTTTAGAATTATTATCAAATCCACGAATTTAATCAAAAGTTAAGTTTAGAATTTTTGCGAGCTCGAAAAATATAAATATTTAAGTGAAAATGATTATTGACTATATTTAGCTATACTTTTTCAAGCAATAACAAAATTAACGAAAGATTCGATGGAACTATAATTGGAAAAATGATTCCAAAATTTCTGATCAATAATGTAATTGTAAAATTCGAAGTTGAAATAATCGTTATAAAATGGGAAATAATTTGTAGAAATAATAAAATTTCTATTTGCATAAAATAATCGATAGCTACAAGTGATCGAATGATATATTTCTATACGAAGTAATCAGCAAAATGGCTAGGTGTCGTAGTTAAAATTAGGATAAAATGAGCGCACAAATGCATTCAGTTAATATCGTTATCTCGATGGTGTAGCTTTATTGGGGATCGATACTCGAGCCACTAAGTTTACGAGGCAAAACTTGCGATCGACGTTCATTAGAGTATCCCGTACGACTAATGGCATCGATATTTTATATGAAAATTATTGACAAAGAAGAAAGTTTTCCGACCTCGAAATTTATTCTAATTTGATAACTATCACGACTAAATGGATTCAAGTTATCGCGTTAATAAAATTATTGCATTATTGTATCGTTAAAATATGTTTGTTTCTCTTTATCTCTTGATTTTCGACTAATTAAATGCCATTTGATAATTAATTATTTTACGTATTTAATTATTTAACGTAGAATTTAAACATATATATATAATATATAAGGATTATTTTATTCGAGAAGCCATTTTGAAACGAAATATTATACTGCTATTCTTAAAATAATAAATTAATATAATACAATAATTTATTATTTCAAATAAAATGTGCTCAATCTTGTGCACAGATCCATCATGTTTTTGGAACTAATTTAGCAATAGTATTTATCTCCTGCAATTTGATTATTATTGATTCAAAAGCTGTCGAAAGCTCTTTTTTCTAAATTAATTTCTCGATAGAATTAAATAAAAATGTAATAATATAAACTTCCTGCGTATATATACATTGTATCATGTTACTTGTCATTCACAGTAGTGGCATAAAAAAAATTTTTGAATTAAATTTGAGCAACACAATTACTTCGATCAAACCTCATTGTCAATTATCGTCATGTGCTACAAAATCAAAAGTTACAAATTCCTATCCTCTTGTTTGGTAAATTGATAAGAAGCTAACTTCATCCTTTGTGCTCTTCGTATAGTCCTCGCGCAATTACGTGCTTCAGGTTGTACAGTTTCATCGTACCTGCGCCCTCGTGATCACCCGCTTTCCAGGAACGAGAGGCTGCCTCGTCGTGGCTACTTTTCTTGTCAGCATGCGCTTTGCCGTAGGCAACATGCTTCTCGAATGCGTACTTGTCGCCGTCCTGCTTGTGGAAGGTGTCGAGGGTCTTATAGCCATGATTGCCCTTGCTGTAGGTTGCCTTCTCGTAACCCTTCTCGCCCTCGGCGTCGCTACCGTACGTCTTGTAGTATCCTCCCTCGTCTGATTTGCCTAAAACCACCGTATTATTCGTGCTTGTTATCGTTCATGACACTGCAACCCCTCGAGAGGCTGCTTAAGCCTCGTTCTCATGAGATCTCTTTTGCTTTTTTCTCTCTTTTAATTTGTTAATACTCTTGCTTTTCTTGCTTCTCCTGATTCACTATAATTTACTAGAAACAACAATGTTAAACGAGAGATCTTTTTGTGTTAAAACTTTTAAATTGTTTTAAATTGCTCAAATTAGTTTAATAATGAAAGTAATAGTCTTAAATATTCAGGTATCTATTTAGAATGTTGTTAAGAGAAATCTTAATTATTTTACTTTATATTTATATTATTAATACACAAATCTTGAAACAATTATTTTATTTCTAAAAATAAAAATAAATAATTTAAATTAATAATAATCTATATTTTTTCTAATTATGAATTCAAAAGAGGATGCAATCTTGATCCAAAAAATTTTAGTCTATCTTTTGAATATCGTACATATTAGCACTCGTGAATTACTGAACACTGTACTCTTCAAGCAAATACTTTCAACTTGCCAATAACATTGTATTTTGAAAAATTCCTGCAATTAATTTATATTATTTCATCGTTCAAAACCAACAATTGCTTTGAATAAATAATTTTCGATGAAATACAATTTTTCATCCACTCATGTTACAAATTTTAAAATTACAATCCACATGCATCCCTTTGTTATTCGTGAATAACAATATTCGACATGAGATAACATACCGGAAGCATTTTTCATGCGCTTTTTAGGGACTTGTTGTTCTTCCGGCGAGCTCCCCTCGCCGAGTAAATCCTGGAACGCCATTTCGCGGACATCTCGACGCATCGATTCAACGTTCACGAAGCCGGTGTCGTCGCGACCTCGAGCCTCGAGCGAACCGCAACAGACGAGAAGAAGCAACACGACGATCGGCCCACGCCTCATGGTTCCGATACTCTCGATATCGATATCGATGTCGTTTGTTGGTAAACTTGGGCAGAGGCTGCTTTATCCACCTCCTCCCACTCGGCTCTGTTGCGAATTTTCTTCCGCAGAAGGGATATCGGCGGCAGATGCCGGAGATCGAAGGGATTTCGCAACGATTTCCAAGCCTTCTACAGATTTTGGTACGGCCGCTTCGAAAAATCGACGCGTTTCCATTGGAAAAAAGGAGATCCAGATGCGGGAAATTCTCGAATGAGAATGGAATTAGTCTCAAGCTTTTCGAGTAGAAATTTGAAGAGATGAAACGATCCGTTTTAACATTTTTGATTGATGTCGCTTGCTACGTGATTCCAAGTGGAAGCAATCTTTTAATGCAAATGTTAATTGAATCTCGGTTAAATGGCTGTCAGAAATATGTTACATTGAACGTTAAATTAATGTCATCAACGTATTACAGAAATTCGAAAAAAGACAGTTCAATCTTTTCCTCCAATAATCTTTAAAAAAATTTATGTGTTAAAATATTATAGTCCTCTTGTATCGTTTAATTTAAAGGAAAATTGAAATTATTAAATATTTTAATATGTTTTGATTGATCGCGAAGGCTAACGCAAGATTTAGTTTTTGCAAACTCGAAATCAATTTAAATATCTTGTTTTTATTAATTAACAAATCATAATTAGAAGTATCGTGAACTAGTAATCAAATGCAATTAATATATCATATCTCAATTTAAACAAATTCCACAATTAATAAAATAATCGTAGATTGATCACATGCTCGTATAAATATTCTACTCGACACTTTTAACAATTATACCACGAACAAAGCATCAGTGTGTAATTAAAATTGGCCATTAACTGTAATAAGCGACCTAGTTCACCACGAATTTTAATACGTGCAAATTCCCAGAAATCCCGACATTTTCGCAACCAAAACCACGCCAGAGGAATTCCTTTCCAAATCCACGTTGCTAACGATAACATCCAATTATCAAAAAAAAAAAAAAAAAAAAAAAAAAAAAAGTTATTCAATGGAATTTCCCAATTTTTCTTTTTATTCCATTAATAACTAATTAGAATCCTTCCAACTTCTTTTTCGAGCATTCTCGCCTTTAAAACCATTTATTCTCAATTTAATTTATTCTCAAATTTATATTGCCTTCGATTGTCAAGCAAAATCAAAAATTTGACTCGACAAGATTTCCCAATTTTGTTCTCTCTTCCCATCAACATCAATTAAAAATTTTTTCAATTTCTTTAACTCTCAGCATAAGTCGAACGAATCGCGAAACGTGCGGCACCAACGATTTCACGCTTTCCACGATCACTGGAACGAGACGACGATTCAGTGGTGTGCCGAGATCGTATCGATCGAAGCACACAATCGAATGACATAACATTAGCCCCCCACCCTCCTCTCGAAAGTGTTCCGCTTTTTACACGTTGACCAGGGTTCTTACGACGATATCGTTTCTCGATCGACCGCGTTATCTCACGCCTGTTACAGAGACGTTTCAGTTAGTCGATCGTTACGCGGGGTATATGGAAGTTACTGTTCGCGATTGACCGTTCCTTGGACATTTTTTTTTTTTTTTTTTTTTTACCACTTGGCTTACCGGGTCGATGGAAATTGTGTAAGCGGTATTAAGCGAAGTGAACGCCAGAGAGATCCGATTACGTTAATCCTTTATGGTCCGATCGGTATTCAACGTTTTATTTGAAATGGTTTATGATTAATAAGATATCTACTATTTTAAACTGATTTAAACGACGTAGTTGTCATTTTTTTTATTGGAATTCGGATTAATTAGTGTTATGAAAGTTAAATCTTTCTTACAGTTCTTTGCTAAGTTAACATGTAATTGATCATTTTAAAATAATTATTAATGTCTCGAACTTGAATACTTTAAAATTGCATTAAATATTATTCTTGTCAATTCGTATAATCAATTATTTATTTCAAGTTATAATATCACTATAAATAATTGCAAAAATAAAACTTTTAAACTGATCGTTACTTTAAATATTTTTAAAAAAATAAAGAAAATTTGACAAAGTATTTGGAACAAAACTTACAAAGTACAAAGAGTTTCTATTCTCTTCTTTTATAAAACCCCTGTTCGATATCATTATTTTAAATTCAACTTCATGAAAAATCACATTACTTACGGGACGATGTAATTCATTATATAAAATCACACTGTATGACGCTAAGTTATAATCATTCGCAACGTGGATCCAACGTAGAATTATCCCTAAAACACACGAACGCGAAATTATTAAAGATTTCCATTTCGAGCGAGTGACAACCCCATCTCGTTCACTCTCGGTGATTATTCTCTTCGTGGTGAATAAAATATCGCTCGAAGGAGCCCAAGCTTCCATCATGATGGAATTTCAGCCATTCGTTTTGTCTAGGAACGTGATTCTTCTTCTTCTTTATTTAAAAGGAGCCAACGCTTCGAAGGAGGCGTCGACATAATCGAGCTTAAAACCGCAAGTCGACGTTAAGCGATCCGAATACCTGCCACGCCAGCTACTTTCCATCCAGATAATCCGGTAATTTGAAAATTTAGAATGGAATGTAACTCCCGGGAAACTATTTGAAGTCTCGCCTGTGGCCGAGGATCCCTTTTCTTTTCGAACTTTATTGTCAGCCATGGAACATAGTGAAAAGGTGATGAATTAGAATGAAAAGAATTAGTGGAAATTGACTTAATTAATTTTAAATTTTAAGCAGGATTTCGTTACTTTGGAAGGATTTGATGACGATGCAAAGATATTAGAGAATTTTAAGAGAGAAACTATCTTTTCTCAAATTAAAGATTTCCACAAGTTTAAAATTTATGGAATTTGGGATAGAGGATTCTTAAAAAGATTCTAATTCGCGATTTGAAATGTGTGAAATTTAGAGTATTGTAAAATATCGATCAAATTGTGAAATTTAGAAAATGGAAATGACAGTAATTTCGAAGAATATAAAAAAAAGAAATACAAAAAGGGAGGAAACAATGAATGTAAATTGAGAATTACTGATTGATTTGGAGCAAATTCAACATTTTTTCTAGAAATTTTCCTGTTTTATGTTTATGAAAATCTGTCTAAAAATAATCTCATGGAAATCTGAATTATCTTATGATTAGATCTAAAAGATTACACGTACAAGGGTTTTAATGCGTGCACGCAAGCTCGATCGTTAGTTGCATCAACGACACAGGTAGCAGACCTTTTAATGTATTCGGCGCCTCGATTATTGACGTACAGCTATCGTGTTGATATTCATGTTGTACCTTGCTATTGCTCATAATATCACGTCGATACTTTAAAACTTTGAACTATATTTATATAACTGATAAAATAAAAGTAATGAAGAATTTGATAAAAAATAAAAGTAAAATTTAATCTTTTGATATACCAATATTCGTATATAATAAAAAGTTAGTCATTTGTTTTAAATTATTTATTAAAGCTTTAGAGTTTTTGTTTTGCACTTTAATCGAATATTTGATTTCCTTTATTTTATTTTATCTACCTTAGAAAATATGATTATTTTATTTTTAATTAATTTATCGAAAGAATGCACACTTATACGTTGATCATTCTTATAGATTTCAATTTTTACAAAAATAGTAAAAAAATTAATATTTTTAAAAAAATTGTTCATTTTCAAATATTGAATAATCGAAATATCAAAATAAATACAAATAAAATAAGTATCACATGAATGATTTCCTTTTGATCCAAGATAAAATTTTCATTCATGTTATTTTATTTTATTCATATTATGAATACAACATTCAAAGTGCTGATTATTTTTTTTTAATATGATCAAATTACTTCAAACTTTCCTATTCTTCTTCCAAATATATACTCTTCTTTTTTATTTATTTAATGCTCCAATAAATCGTGTCGTCGATGAGATTCTATCATTGTTATATTATTTCGAACGGATAAAACCAGATTGGTCAAAGCGATTTTTCCATAGATACATCTCTGTCTATTTCGAACATGAAAATTCAAGCTGAAAGCCGCGGCACTCGCAAGAATAAATCGCGAGCGACGTTTACTTTTAATTTCATTATACCGAAACGGACTTAGCGGTTTTAATAAAGAGTCCGTGAAAATTGCGACCCTTTGTTTTCACCGCGTAACGCGTACCATGGGCATTTCATTTCTTTTATTTCCGGTTGGGCATGCTGTTTTTTTCAACTCTCCACTCTTTGTCCCGATTTCTTACTTTTATTTGGATCATTAACTGTTTCGCGGTGGTTTGCTCATTTTGGCTCACTTGAAAAGAATAAACCACCGTAAAAGTCGATTTGTGAGTGCTGCACGTAGAAATATTAAATGAGAATATGGCAAAAGTTATGAGAAGTACTGATAGATAAAAGATTATATAAACGAATGTTAATAATCAGTTTTTCATAAATCATTAAATTATTTTAAAAATAAATACGATGCCTTGATTTTATCCAAGAAACGTTATCATTCAATGACTTCGTTGATTTTGTGATATATACTTATATGTGTATTTATATGTATATTTTGGAAAATATAAAGATAGCTATCCTTTCTTTTAAATGTGAATTTGTGTATATGATCTACACGACTATGATTAGCCCGTTAATATAATATAATATTATTTCTGAAACGAATTAAGAAAATTTAAACATGAGAATATAAATATGAAAAATATTATCTTATGAAATATTATAAAATATTTTGTTTTATGTTAATTATTTTTGAATTAAATTAACATAATCATTGTATAATAATATCGAGATAATGATATATATATATATATATATAGTGAAAAATAATTATTATTATGACTCGTATTATTATACGTAATATTTTTTAATCGAAAACTTCTAACGATGACTTGTTAAATTTTGTTAAAATATATTGTAATGATACTAAAAGCAATGAAATTGTATACAGCTTTTGACGAAAGATTGTAGAAAGACGAGCAATTGGCGCTGACAAAGAATGTACTGATTAATGGGTCTTCTTTTAGCAGGGCTTAAGAAAAGGATGGGATAAAACGAACTCTTTAAGAGTAACTTAACTTTGATAAAATCTCGTGATTCACGCCCATGCTGTTGAATTTTTCAAAGAAGTTAAATATTTTTAAATTCTTCCATATCTGAACAACCATTATTTAATATTATTTAATATAATATCTATATGATATATATAGAATTCTATTTATTTAATTTCATCGATGAACAAATATCGCAGAATAAATTCAGTAACTTTAGTAAAAGAGAAGATAGAAAAAATTTTCATAAAATGAAATTAAATGATCTCATAACAAATAATGCAAGCGTGAACATCTTTTACTTCTTTACAACGTTCACTATTTATTTATATTACTAGGACGTTTCCTCTTAGATTTGATAACAAAAACTTTATAGTCTACGTTTAAAGCAAGATTAAACGCGAGATACTATTTACGTGCTCTTAAAAAAAGTACAATCGTAAAATTTCACTTCTTGAAGAATCTTATCCAAGAGAAGATAGATTTTTAAATTTACTGCTATTTAAGTAGAAATAAAACTATAATTATTGTGAGTTGTTTAAGAAGTTTTTACGAAGATTGGAATTCTTAAGTTATTCGAGGTGAAAAATTTATATTTAAGATTTACTTTACATTTTATCATGGCGTATAAAATTTCTAAATTGCTTCCTGATTTCGATATATCGTAAACTTGTTAATCTGATTTTCTATTTTTATATCTGTTTTCTTTTTATCAATTTCCATTGAAAATATTCATACATGTACATATCTCCTTTTTTGAATACCTCTTTTTTTTTTCTTCCTAAACAACAATGTGCAGAAAAATTAAACAGTTCGCAAATGTGGCTAAAAGTGCGAATGTATATAGCTTTCACGTGTAACTATGTTCAATGAAAATGAACACTTCGTTTACTTAATGCATGCAGCTATAATATTAATACATGTTGATGTTTCACATTCTTATGCATTACTTCGTGGTAATGCATAAGAACATCTATTACAGTAAAACTCATTTTCTAGTTTGTGCTAAAATTTTTCGAATTATTTGTGCTTTAATTAAATTACTTACTAAACAAAAATGCATTCCCTTTAAATCTAAAAATATCGAATTTAATATCATATTAGTGTAATCCATTTGTATCAACAAATGAAGTAATTACACGTTTAATAGGAAAAAATATTATGTTTTAAATGAATTAATTTTAACTAAAAAACAATTATAAAGGAGAAATGAATATATGAATATCGCAATTATTAGAAAATAAATAATTCTCTAATGATGCAACAAAAATTATAATTTCGTTTGGACGTTTTTTAAACTTTGGTATTTTAATACTCTTACAAAGAACCACGAACTTATTACAATCTAATATTTTTTCTCTTCTGGTGATAAGACTATGACATCGATCTCAATTTATCTAATGGAAATGATATACGGGAACCATTTAAATCACAGAGACTTTTAATTCGTCTCAATTTTTTGCTTTATAATATATTGTAACGTAGATAACAGGTGCATGATATATGATGTGGACAGTTGCAGGAAATCAGGATCAATATATGAAATTTCTAGTCATTTAAATCCAAAGTTCTCCAGGCGTAACGTAATACCGTGTCGAAGCAATTGCTCAGAAGAGATAGCAGCAGTAAACCATGAACTTTAACTTTAACTTCCGTATATCTAACAGAAATTTATGGATTTCGTAATTCTATAATTACATTGTAATATTTTTATACTAATTATATTCTATATTCTCATTGTAAATATATTTATTGTATTCGTATTTTGAATATCAATAATCGTAATGAACCTCTTTAAAAAAATCGATTTTAAAATGGATATCAAGAAATTAAACTCATCCATCAAATTAACTTTTATTGCTATCTTCCTACGAATGGAAATTATTTTCGAATTATAATAAAAATATAAATCTTTATATCAAATTAATGTCATAAAATGACATTTAAAATGTTAGAAAGTATTTAAAAGAAAATATTTGAAGATAAGTCATCACTTTAAGAAGAATATATCTATATATAAAATAGCAAATGCTAAAATTTATTAATTTTTTTGAACAAATATTTTATTTATTTCTACACTAGACGAAGACCTAGCAGACCTAGCAGACCTAGCAGACCTAGCAGACCTAGCAGACTAATTACATTAAGTGTTAAATTCACAAGAAACAAAAAGACTGCGATAAAAATAATAATGAAGATATGCCTTTACTCTCTGAAACATTTATAGCATTAGAAAAAAGATTTGAAAAGCGAATAAAATATATTTAATATATTAAATCAATATTTAATATATTAAAAAGTTTTAACAATAGATAATTTATGAGATCCACAAATAATTAAAAGAATATTTCCTTTATTATCTTTTTGCAATTGTTATTGCATTAATCTTTTTGAAATATATATTATAATATGATTATTCTACTGTTTTATTTTGTATTTATAGGAATGTAAATAACTAGTTCGAATAACTATTCACGGTATTTGACGTTATTGGAGATAATACGTCGATTTACACGAAATCGAAGAAATAAATCGCATAGGAAAATCAGCAGATATAGAAGTTCGATTTCGTTCGAATGACCTCATTTCTGGAAAGGATTCCGCTGATTTTATCGAACTTTTCGTTGCTTCTCTCGTCTTATGATGTACATCGATAATATCATTGATAAAATATGTGAAAGTTTATCTTCTTATTTTTTGAATGATTTTTTTTTGGTGGTTACACCAAATAAATCATGTATTATTTCGTTTGATTTATTGTCTTTTATAATTTTTTTATTATAATCTTCTTTTTGTTGAAAGGAATTTATTGTACTATATATGATGAATTCAATTGTTATAATCATACCTATTATTTTATTTATTGTAATAAATTTTCATAAATATTATTTTCTTTTTGTCCAAAAGATTCTTCGTTTATTAATATATAAATAAAATTAAATTGAATCATAAGCTCGTTACAATCCTATTTATCGCATATTCTTTGAATTTATTTGAAATTCTTCTAATTGTATATTGCTTAATATTAGTAGTTTCTATATTTTTTTATTACATAAGAATATAAGTTGGATTTCGTGTCAGATTTTCTGTAATTATTTAATCTTTTCAACATCAAATTTCTTTACAAATAAAGGAAAAGTTCATTTTTATTAATTTTGTTTATAATAAACATGTTTTTTTTGTGAAATTTCTGTAAAGAAAATATAATAAATATATTTGAGATCTTTTTCACTGAAAAGAAATATATTTATTATTCAATTTATTTAATAAATAATTAAAATTTAAATTTATTTAACATCAAATATGAAAGAATTAATTAATTATGGAATTAATAAATTAAATATTTCATTTTAAAAAGTTATATCCATTAATATCCATAATTTTTCATCTCATAAAATGAATCAAAGAATTCAAAATGAAAAATTCCAAAACGAAAATTTGCATCTCAATTCGATCGTTGATTAGTTCGTGACGATTTGGTTATTATATTTATAGCCAAATTTAGAGATTTACGAGGATGAATTGAAATTGTTATTGTATCAACCTCTGAAATGGTCAGATTGGAAGCTCTTAAACCTTAATTGGATTTTGAAGGAACTAGACGGGATATCGTAGGGTGTTTCGAAGGTATCGATTTCGGTTCGTTTTATGGGACGATGTCACGCATAAAACATTGAATATCCGATTTCCTGACTGGAGATTGTTTCTTGTTGATATATCGTTAAACTGATAACATTTAGGATTTTGGATATAGATAGAAGAAAATCCTTTCGTTCACTTTTAGAATCGAACATTTATAAATAATATATAAAATTACGCGATAAATTTATCAAACTATACAAAAATAAAACTTGAATTTAAGTAAAACTAATTTACTGAAATAATTATTAATAAGAGAAGATAAAAGAATATAAAAATAACAAATTCGATAAAACTTTCACAACACTGTTATCGAGATTGAAAGATGATAAATTAATAATTATAAAAATTTATTCGAATTCATTTGATTTCCATAAAAATTGTCCCGTTTCAATAATTTAATTATTAATTCCACTGAGATTGAACGTTCTTCTTGGGGGAAAGAAAACTTTAGAAAATTCATCAAATTACCATATGAACTAAAATTCTCAAGTAGTCGCGAGTTCGCTTCCTCGGTTATTCAATTTTCAACGCCAAACAATTCGAAATTCGGTTCGTAGAACTCAGCAATCAAGTATATTGTCTCGCGTCTGGCCGTGTACTGAAGGCCAACATAATAAAAGACAGTGAAAACTGATTTGACCAACCGTCTCTCCCCCGAGAATCATCTCGTTCCGTTTCGATCATGTTGTCGTGGACAAGCGAACGATCCCTTCCCATCATTTCATTCGATTCTTCTCTTACTCTAATGATTTTTACAAGTTCTATCTCTCTGTAGATGGCACGGATAATCAATTTTTTCGATGACAATGTAACAAAATTATTTATTCGCGATAGAAGAAAGAGTATTCTTATCTTCTAAATAATTTCAGATGATTTGTTTTCTAATGTAATTTCTAACGTAAAATAAAGTTGAAGTTGATTTATTATCAGTTTTATTAATTATTTTGAAAAAATATAATAATTATATATTTATTTTAAAAGTGGCATCAAAATACCTATCAATCTTGTATAAAATATCTCAAAGAATTGAATCAAAGAAAAGAAGTATTTTAAGAATTAAGAATAGAAAATTAATATCTAATATTTAATTTTTAATTATAGTTGTTTAATTGTTTATCAGTTTAGAAACAAACTTTAGCTTTTTCTAAAAAACATCCTTTTCTTTAACAATCTTTGAAATACAGCCTTTTCTTTTACAACCTTTGAATAAATTATAAGTAAAAATATTAAAATAAGAAATGAAATCTCCTATTGTCAATTTATTAAATTTTCTTAACAGAAAATTGACAAGACCTATAATAATACCAATTGATACACGTCAAAGAAATCAATATTCGCTCGAAATTACATCGCTTGAAATTAGATTAAAATTAGAGAATTCGAAGATCATTGACGCTAATAATACTTATATAAGAACCAGATATATTTAAATTAAATTACATTCGACGAAAATAACGTTATATCGAGGGAACGTTTCCATTCTCTCGTTGATATTCGATGGAATTTTCCACCTAACGAGGTGTCAGGAGATCTGGCCCTGATTCGATTTCCCGAAGAACTCTTCTCATTCTTTGGCGAAATTCAATTTCGACTTGAATCTCGGATCCTGTCATGGAACAACTTAGGCCGCGTTTAAACGGGGACGGCAGCTAATTAAAAAGCCCCCCGAGATTTGCATTCCCCGATCAACTGAACATCCTTCCAGTTTTTCCTGTAAGTAAATTCCACGATGACGTTCCACGGAAATTCCTTCTTGATATCTCGTTTCTACGTAATTGTATGGAAAATAAGTTGGACGAGTAATAATAAACATTTATAGTATAAAATTCGGCAACAAATATCTTGCTATAACAATTCAGATATTATTAAAATTCTTGTAACATTAGCTTAATATTTTGATATTTATCTTCGATTTATCTTATAATTTTACTCTTATCCTTACTTATTCTCTTATTTAATAATTGAAAACTTCAAAGGAGGAAAAAGTAGTACGGATTTTAAAATTAAGAGACTGTACGTATTCATGAGAATTTAAAAATTCATAATAAAATTTCTAGTCTAGAACTAATCTATTTGGAAACGAGTTTCCAAAAATGTTCTTATAATATTCTACATTATTTTTAAAAATAATCTTTCTGTATCATTCAGTATTTCCATTACTCATTTCTTCGATTGGACTCCAATTTTCCATTGAATCCTTTATACTCGTATAAAATATCAATTTCCAAAATTACTCGAATCCGAACGCTCTTAATCAAATCTCCCATCATCTCGAATCTAAGCTTCCTTTATCCTTCTCTTCCAATAATACCATCAACTCAATCTGCCACGAAAAAAAAAATTAAAAATCAACATAGAAACGTTGCTCGACGTTCGATCTTCTTAATTCATCGATGAACGTGACAAGGGAAAATAAGAAGAATAAAATGAACGAGGATAAAAATTTGCCTGGCGAAGGTAATCGTTGGGACGACCTGACAGAAATAAGAAGAAGCAGCCGACGACGAGAAAGAAATAAACGAAGAAGAGGGAAGAGAAGATGGCCCGTGGTGGCGGCCGCTAAGTCGAAGGTGGATGGATTCTGTCGGGATTCAACCTGATGCCATTCATCTTCGTCTCCTGAGCGAAGAACGAGGTGGCCCTCCCGGTTTCTACTTTGGGACACGCTCCTCTATCATGTTCACCGGTATCTTGATTCGTTGGATGTCTCCATCCCCCCTCTTATCACAGGCGCATCGTTCCATCTTATGGGGATAGCCGAAAGGGCTGTTCTTATTTTTCGTCCGCACTCTTTATCAAACGTTTTCACGGCATCAAACTTTTATTTGATCAATGACGGGGCGAAAACTTTTTGGCATTGGAGCGCGGTTGATAATTGAGTTGCGCACTTTGCCGCATGGTTCCGCAGCGGCAGCCACGTCCGGAAGATTGAAAGATTAATATTGCAACGGGGATGGTGTTCCTTGAATTTTGTAAAGCGCCACCATCGAGAAAAGATGGAGCCCGGCTGGAATTTATTTTGATAAGAGTTTCTTCCACGGTGTATACCTCTTTTTCAAGGGAGAGTGAGGGGGAAGAGATTGATTCGGTCCAAGTAGAGAGGAGAGATTGATGATGTGATTATGAAGACTTTGAGGTTTCTGAAGTTTCAGATATTAAGCCGCGATAATGGTTATTATGAGTCGTTGTGGCGACGAGATGTCATAGTGAATTTTTACACTTTAATCATCTTACAATTTACAGAAACATTGTTTAATAATCTTATACAATCGAGATTTAATATATTATAATCTTATCTTGAATTTTAAAAGTATAAATTTTAAGAATATTTTTAATGCCATGCCATCGTATATCTGTGATTTGAGATAGGCTTAAACTATACTTTTGGCACGTGGTTTTCATTTAGTTAATCTTGATAACATTTTATTTTTAATGCCATGCATCGTATATCTGTGATTTGAGATAGGCTCAAATTATATTTTTGGCACATGGTTTTCATTTAGTTAATCTTGATAACATTTTATTTTTAATGCCATGCATCGTATATCTGTGATTCGAGATAGGCTTAAATTATATTTTTGGCACATGGTTTTCATTTCGTTAACCTTGATAATATATCTTAAGTATTATCTCATAACTTAGAAATAAAAACTTGATCGAAAGATTTTTTATTCAAAATTTAAAAAATACGTATTAATCAAAATAAGTTATATTTTTTCGTTGAAATGAAATTACTGACAGCAATGTATTCCAATAATGTATTTAAATTGTAATAAATTAGCTTAAATTATATAAAATGCAAAGAAGAAGAAGAAGAAAGAAAAGGTAATAAATATCAAATGTATCCATCAATTGTATTCCTGTTACGAGCATCAGCAATTTTCCAGCGTAAGAGGTTCAAGAAAAGAACTTCCGGCGGTCGATCAGAAAAACACGTATTCCAAGAGGTTGAATCAATTGTAAGCCGACAGGGTTGGCTCTATCACGTCTTTCTACGACGTAAACGAGATTCTTTTCCATGAGAGGGCCATTAATCACGCGCTTCTACACCGGGGTGATACATTCCGGGGGAGGGAAAGATCGCTTCGATCCACGGGGGTTCGCGCCGAGTTTTCACTCGATCTCATTTGCCGGTGCATCCGAGCATAACCCGCGACCCTAAACACTTTTCCAACCTGATCCGGTTGCTTGCGATCCAACTTTCTCAGATCCTCCATGTTACACCTCGCTTCCAATCCTTCTGAGCTTTCGAGCCTCTTGCTCCACTGCTCCCTTCTAACCAATCTTCGTTTTTGCATCATCCTCCTATCACCGATAACCTCCGTCCCATCGATTTTCTTTTCGTTAATCCCACCCTTCGTCCCTCGCTCCTTCCTATCAAACGCTCTCGATGGCTTCACTCCTGCTTTCGGATAAGTTTTATTTCCGGACAAGCGACAGCTCCAGGATTTCACGCTTTCTTATTTCTTTCTCTTCTTGTTGCTGACTTTGCGTACACGAGAATAGCACTTTGTTGAAAATATTTTTCTCCTCTTTCTTCTTTTTTATTTATTTTATATTTACTTTTGTATTTATTTTATACGTAATATGATATGTATCAACTATCTATAAATTGTTTTCGTTATTATTAGAGATAAGAAAAAAATTGATCGAATAAAAATTCAACGAAATATCATTTTTCATTTCTTGTCTATTGATTAATATTATTTCTTAATAATAAGTTGAGAAATCAATACTTCTCACTTTTTGCATTGATATTTATTGGATTATGATATTTGTCATTATTTCCATAGTATAATTCATGATGGTTAATCGTTACAATAAATTTTTTTCTTTTTACATTTAATGTAAATGACTATTAAAGTTTAATAGTTGATTAGCCAAACAACATAATCAAAAAGAATCAATAAAGATGATTAACTTACTAATCAAGTAGCAATAAATTTCTTTTTTAATTCTAATTCCATCATGAAATATTTCCTTTCGTTCCTAAAATCATAAAACATCGGCGCACTTTGAATATCGATTAACAATCATTTTTAACAGTTTATAAGAACGTTCCAAGAATTTTATCGTTACAAATGTTTCTTCGAATTCGTCGTCGTTTCATTTACATTACGTCGAGCAGTTCAATCTCCACGATTGTCTTTTTTCCCGGTAATTATGCGGAAAAGTTTCAAATTTTTCAGTGGAAAAATTCCATCGGCGCGTATTTGATTTTTTCCCTTTCTTTTAATATTCGAAAGAGGCGAGATAGACATTCGAATGAGAGAAATTCTTGGAACTGTAGAAAATTTAATTGCGCGATACCACGGTTATCGATCACATATTTATAAATTGTAGGAGGGAAAAACTTGAGTTAGTCGATAGATGGAGAAGTTGGTACCTTGATTCGTGGTTAAAAGTTAGCCAAGTCGCTTCAGTTTGATCAAAAGGAATCACGAATCGTCTTCCAAAGTATCCTGTTGGCCGCACGTGATCAATAGCATCACGGCGGATAAGATCTCATTTAAATCCTTTTCTCTTGAAAACTTCGTTTCTCCTTTCGATTTGATCGTTACTTCGTCCTGATTTTACTCTATAGCAATTGGAGAGGCATCCACTTCGATGACACCGATTTTAGAACGTTTTTAAATAGATCTTCGTGATGAAACGTTATTGTTTCATCATTCTATGCATTACATAATATGATTAAAAAATACTTATTCAATTTTTCATACTAGCGTAGGAATAGTATTTTATATTTATATTTCAGTAAAATTCATTCAGTAATTTCTCTCAAATTCTTATTTGTTTCACCGAATCGTCCATTTCCAATCATCGTCTTCGAAAATCTACCGTCAGACGGAACAATCTTTTGTAGAAATACTCTTATCAGATTTCTCATTTCTTAATACTTTATTACGGAAACAAAAGCAACGGGAGTTTGCTTGGTTGACAAGCAATAAAGAAGTCGACGCTTTCATCGAGGGGTGGTTCCTTTAACGTTGTCTCCAACTTTCTAGCGTGGCATGCCGGAACACGCGGCAGACAATGGCTGCGGCAACCGTCTGCTAACTGGTCTGAATGTAATTGCGAGAAAATGACCGTAGAATGCGGCCCGTTGTTCTTGTTCTTTTTTCCCTATACATGCCTTGTTTGCAGGCGACGAAAATTGTCTCTAATTGTGATTCAAGAGATTTCAGCGAAATGGAAGTGTAGAAGTGTTTACAGTGTCGTGAAGGATAATTGATTCGAAAGTTTGTTTCTCTTTCCTTTAGTTTCGTTATTATTCGAATATCGATCAATTTCCTTATCTGTATTGTTTTCTAATTTATATTTTGGTTAGATGAAGAGATTTCCAAAAAAAGATTTTAATTGAAGTTAATGTTCATCATTGTTCATTAATGAAACAATTACGTTTAAGAGAAAAATAAAAATATATGGAAAAATAAAAATTCTTCTTTATTTCGATTCAAAATCATATCCAAATCTTAATAAATTCATATTGTTTAAACACGAAAGCATACAAACTTTTTTTCCATTAAGTTTAATTATTATACATTTTCAAAATTTGTCATTTTAATTTCTTGATTATTTTTGATAAATAATACATATTATGTTATTATAAACTTAATTTCAGGAAAATGTTATTCTAGTAAAGCAAAAGATTTTCATAATATTTTTCAACATTGCAATTTCACAAAGAAAAATCAATATCTATTGAAAATCTCATTTTTAATACAGCAATTTGCTATTCCAAATTCTTTCGAATGATCCGAAATTCCAATTCGATCCCGAAATACGTTTTTCCAATCGTTCCATCGACTTCTCACCTTATCTTCGTATAGGCCAGATGAAGCATAAAACTGGGCTAAATCCCATCGATATTTACGTCATGCTGAGCGAAGCATCGCATCGAGGAAATGATCTGAAGCGTTCGATTAGAAATCCCATTTTAACCATATTAAAAAGTTGGCTAAACGCTTTCTATCGGATAACTACATAACGATCTAACATTATTAACTAACAGCTATTAATAACATTGATCTTCTTTCTGGTAAATCATCCTTTTCCTGCAAATGGAATTGAGCATCTTTGCGCCATCTTTTGTAAATATTTTGTAATCATAATAGTGTATCTCTTTTATTATACGATTAATTTTTTTATCATATGATTAATTTTCTTGCTATTAAACAGATATAGGTAATAGACAATGCAATGCAGTCTAAACTAAAATCTCAAGTTTCTATCTTGCTACTCGTAGTTTTATCCTTCTAGCATTCTAATTACCTCTATCCAATAGAACAGTAATTCCACAAGTCGATGAAGTTACGATGATATAATTAATGAACTCGAGATAATTAATTTTCCCGCAATTTTTGAATCAACTCATCTATCAATATAAGGCAAATATGTAACAAGCCTGACACCGTGGAAGCATTAAATTATAGCGTACCTGAAAAATTGTCTTAGCGTATCGATGCTTGTCTCGAATATCGCAGCAGTTTCTGTATCTGTTGGCCGGCGTATTTACGAGAGGTCCTACGGTAGAGGAGCCGACGGCACCATCGATAACACTTTGAGAGCTTTTGCCTGAGCAAAGAAGTTTGCATGGCACGCTTCACGAGCTACGATGAAATAGAAGTTCCGGTTACCTTTTGGGTTTTGCCGAGGCGTAGCTCCACTCGAGTATATCCGGAAGAACTGCATTAAGAAGTTCTCAACCGATATCCTTTTCTGCCTGTTTCCCCGCTTCCTGTCCACGTCGTCCACCGTCGCTTTGCCTCCGTCTCGCCTCCCTCTTCTCTTCAACGAGAAGATTCAAACGGCCTCTCTTTAGCGCACGGTTGGCTAGCTACAGAGAAAAACTACTTGTTCCTTGCAACGTAGTGACTTCTTCCTCCCCTCCCGCCCACCATTCCAATCTCAAAGCTCGACGCGGAGCGGGGGGCAATAGTCTTGGTGTGGCACGACAGCTGAATTTCAATGCGATGATGCGGAATCTATTCGGTGTACTCGGCTGGATTTCCGTTTGTCCGTGACTTATCTATCGTTCGAAGGGTTAGATAGTCTTGCTTGAATAGTCGACGTTGAGCTTGTTCTTTAAGGTGTACCCTTTTTATATTTTTAATGTAGAAAACATCGCGTTTTAATCTATTATACATGGAAGAATAAGTTGGAAATTAAAAAAATTGTGGATTTTTATTTAAATCGATCTAAGTTGAACGTATATAATTTTAATGATATGCGATATGTGATTCTTTGAACACGTTCAAAGAAGTTTAAAGAACTTTTATTTTGTAGCATTTTTAGCATTATTTTTGTAGCATTATTTTGTAGCATTCGTATTGTTCCATTGTTTTTTAATTTCAGGTAACTTTTTAAATTCAGTTACTCGTTATACCATTTAACTTCGTTATTCTATCGTTAAATCTTGTGGTTATTATTTTACAATTTTATGTTAAAAATATTATGGTATATAATTTTATATTAAGCATATAATTCAAAACGAAAGATAAGTATTAAATTGTTGCACGCGCTATTTTAAATTAATTAAAATGTCACGCATGATATAATAACAACTTTGTCACGCGTTAACTTTTACATCAGCTATTTTCGGATATTTCGTTATAATGCATCCCAGAAAATAGCGTTTCTCGATCGCGAGATACGCAAGTGCTCATTAACCCAGAAACGTCCTACTAAATTTTCTGCGGTTCCCATTTAACTTGTCGATGATGCTTTTGGTTGGTCAAGCGATAAAAACGATTTTGATTAACTTCGTATCGGTGTCCAATTTAGCAAGGGATATTAATGTGGCAATATATTTTAATGAGAAACGAGTAACTGGAAAACAAAATTCATCTCATTCGAGATTTTGATCGCATCTGTTGAACCAATTGTCACGAACGAGTGTGCATACGCGTGAATAAAAAAAAAAAAAAAAAAAAAAAAAAATAAAAATTTCGATGATTAATTCATTAAATTGTCATTTATAAATTGCTTAATAAAAATGCTTAATAAAAATAATAATAAATTTCCCTTTCTTTAATAACTTTATCTCAAAACCGAATCTGGTGGTATCAATTTTTAATTGCACTTATATCTTTCTTTTTTTTTTAAATTATCAATGTTACTACCCATTGTACAAATAAATTTATATCTCAATTATATCCAAATTTATGTCTATCAATACTTAATTATTTTTTTAACACAACGAATATTTCAAAAATTGCACGATTCTACTGCATACTATATATCATCATAGTTTTGATATACATCACTTACTCTTTCTACATATACGTGTACTCTACATTCTTCTCGATCTATCATTATCTCGCTCACGTAATCGTAATATGGAACGTTTCGAAACAAATTCCAAACCAATTAGAACAAAGCAAATCGCTAGAACTCCCAAAAGAGCATATATCCGTGTTAAATCCTAATTAACCAGCGAGTTATCGAGCAGCGATAATCATACTAGCGTTCGCAAAAAACTTCGCAACAGGCGTACGCTTCCATGGGGAAACTTTCATCGAGAAGGCGAAGGAGAGGGAAGTCGTTTCACGAGCCAGGTAAAACACACTTCAAGCGAAAGAAAAAAAGAAAAGGAGAGGAAAGAAGGGAAGGAAGAAGAGAAAGAAAAAAAAAATGGAGAAGGGACCGCGACCTGTTTCTGTTGCGCTCTGAAGTGAGATCTCTGGCTGTCTAAGTACGATAGTCTTGTTCCCTATTGAAAAGCGGCATTAACCGAGACTAGAACAAAGCTACACACGTAACACGAGGAAAGAAGAGCCGCTTGCCACGATTGCGTAGCATCGCTTCCGCCTCCGGCTTCTCTCCCCCTCCTCCCCCTCTGTCTGTGCACTGAAAAGTGGTTAAACTGTCAAGGATGCAACCCTCGACCATATCGTGGCCATAAAGCTTTAGTTTAATGCGAGGTTTTGCGTGTTCCGCGACCACGCAGCTGCAGGAAGGAAACTGAAAAGAATGGGAACAGGATGAGGAACGGAGAGGGAAATAAGAGGAGCACTGGCGGTGGAACGGGAGAACTGATGTTACGCTTGGATGAATGAAGAAATAAGCTTTATTCCGTGTACGCTGTAACGTGAATGATATTTTTTTTTTTTTTTCTTTTTCCGTGGCAGACATCGCCTTCTATGAATTCACAAGTGTACTTTATAGCACAGGGTTAGAAATTATTATTATTTATACTTAGGAGTTGTCGTTATTTGTTTCTTAATAAAGATAACGTTTGTTTGTTTACTTGGTAGAAAGAGTTGAATGTGTGTAAATGATTGATTATTTTGATGGTCTCGTTTTTTTTTTTTTTTTTTAGAGAGAANTTTTTTTAGAGAGAATTATTATTTTAGAAAAATATATTTTTTTTTTATCGATTTATCGAAATTAAAGTGAAGTATCAATGATATAGAATATTACGCGTTGCGTATTTATAATATTATTTTACTTTACACGAATATGAACCATTAAATGATGAAATTTGAACAAATTGATCAAATGGAAAATTTTCATTACAAATAATATTACAAATTTTATATACATGAATTAACTTTACGAACTGTATATTTAATTGCAACCTACTAATATTTGCATTTGCAAAATTAAATACAGATGGCAGTAATAAAAAAAAAAAAACATATAAATATAGGATTACGCTATAAGCTTGCAATATTTGTCCACTGGAAAAAACAGATGAAAATAATATGCTTCATTAAATGCATAAAGTTAATATGCAGCCCCATAAAACGTGACTAAAATTGTTAATTTAAGTTATAATAAATTTAAGTTTTAAATTTTATGGTATTTTACCATAGTCAACATACGAAAAATAATAATAAAATCACTTAAAATTTGTAAACCGTTAATTATATCCAATAATAGAATTTAATAGAATTTAAGGAAAATTGTTCCACGAGAAGATAAAAGAATATAAATACATATTGAAAAGTCAACTATTCATTGGATTATTAAAATATAATTAATTCGATAATCGATACATCATTATTTAAGAAAAAACAAGGAATCTTGTAACCCTTTCCAAATTTTCCAAATACTTTAAATGATCTATTTCTATCCACTAAAATTTCACTTTGTTCAAAACTATTATTATTATTTATTATCTTTTCAAAAACATCAAACATCTCTTTTGAAACGAAATCGTATCTTTCTTTTTGAAACGAATTCATCGAAGTAATTTCAGAACAAATTCCTCCAGGAAGTAAATAGTTTATTGTCAACAATCATGTTCTTCATAAAGCTCGCTGAAATAGCTTTATGAAGCTTTTTTTCAATTGTTTCATATCACAATGTAATTCACAATCACTATTCTCTCGATTGATCTTCGATTCATCGTCTTTTCTTTCTTCCGTGTTTCAATTCACGGAAGCATGGATGCACTTAAGCAAACAACTCGCTACAAAGTCGGTTTTCATAAATCATCACCGCTCCGATCATCACTCGATTCGTTTTCGATTCTTCGATCAATTGAACCGCGATATTACGAACCGTTATCGCATCGTTCCACGGTCGACCCGCAATTTATCATATTTATCTATCTTACGTGTACACTCTACGCCTGTGTGCATTTAATATCCCTGAAAATTGTTTCGAAAATTAAGTTTAATCGCGTAATAAATTCTCGTTTCGAAAAAAACAAGAAGAAGAAGAAGAGAATTTACAGGGAGGAAGCGAGTTTATTCAAACCGTGGCGGTTGTGCACGCGGTGTGTTCTTGCTCTCGAATCGATTTTTCGCCAACATTTTGCTAATATCATCGACGAGGGGGAATTTAATTTCACGCCGCGAGCGAAACGGTCTCGAAACGAAAGAGAAAATATTCGAGCGAAGTGGATGGTGGTGGGTATGAGGCCTGGCGCGGCACGTTGGAGAAATAGAAACGAACACGTTTTCAGAGAAAGAATCTCCGCCGTTCTGAACGAATAGCACTCGTCTGGGCTTTTCGAATTCATTTGCTGCTTAAAAATTACGCGGGAAATCCTCTCGCGAGCCTGTTTTCAGATTGGAAATCCATTCGAACCGCGAACGTGCGATAATTCAACTTCTCCATTACCACGTGTTCCCTGTATACCTTTTTCTATTCCGAGCACGCTCTAGCCGGAGCCGGAAAGGAGAAAGGAATTTCATGCCCACGCACTCACGACGCCTGTTTATGAGGTTGTCGACACACGTGTGCTACTACCATTTTCGACTATGCGCCAAGGTATTCGAATGGATATAGAGGAAAAGATGAATTGCGTTCATTATAGTTCTTTACGCGTTTCGTATCCAGAGACAGCTATTCAACTTTTCGTTTTCACAATTTCTCACAGCGAGTGATCAATGACCGGCTTACCCTGTACTACTACCCCGTGTCTGATAAATGAGCTATCTATACTATAGGTTTTTGATCAATTGCTGGTCTACGTTACTTGTTCGAACAATAGATTTATCAGACATTGCGCGTCAGACTTACTGACTTACATTAAACACAATTTTACGATTTATCGCTATTATAAGTTACAAATTGATACGATAATGATGAATTTTATTAGTTAATGGCAAGTGTGAAATTAAAACGAATTAAATCTTTTAGAAATAAATTTTACGAAGTATAAATATAAGTTGCAATACACGTAATATCGTTTACCTCCATGTTTCATCCAATATTTGCATTAAGTTAAGAACGAGTTAAGTAGAAATCATTTTTAACGTTTCAACAAATCGAAGATCTTCGAGTAATCTTCAAATAACCTACAAAGTTTCAATTATTCAAAAGAAGATCGTTCGAAACGATCATTTCGAAAACAGCAATATCCCTCTTTCATAAATTCATCTCCTATTCTCGTTTCGCGCCTCACAAATTACACCATCGATCACGTAACTGACAAAATGCATCCCCCGATCGATTACTTCCGCCCGTTTCCTCGCTTAACGGGAAATTACACGAACAACGCGAAATAATATATAAGAAAACTCGAGAAGACCGTTGGGGGACGGAAAAGAGCGGAGGACAAGCGTTGCGAGAGGAGAATCCTCGGCGGTATTTCGTAGGGCGCAGGTGCGTGCGTCGGATAACCGGTGGCATTGATAACACGAGCACGCGTCGCAGTTATAATAGGGACGATCACACGGTAACCAGGGTGTATACAATTACCTGGGCTTTTCAGGTGTGGGGAAATAGAGTTGGGAGGGGGGAATGGGTGTCTAGCCAAGCTGACCACCGAGTGAAATACTCGCAACGTATGGGGCAACGAATCGTTGGTTAAGCGTGATGGAATTGGTAGGTCGACAGATAGCTGCGGTGGTGACATCGTATGTCAATGCGCCCACGCTACCGTTCGTTCAATTGTCCATTGATTGCCTTTGCTTGCTATTTACACCGGCACAATTACATCCAATAGCAGTCCGTGACAACGCGATGGAATTCGCGAGAGAATTTTCGCTGCCATCAGAAAAAATTAGATAGGTCGTTTATATCCTAGCTTTCTACACTAAACTGTTAATACATTCAAACCAGTTTCGTTCAACTCGCTTTCGTCGCGAATCTTTGATGTGTCAAAGAGTGTAGATAGTAATTAAATTACATTCGTTGTGTTTATGTTTGTTGTACAATTCGATGATGGTGGACAATTAGGTAGTGAATGTGTTAATGCGTCGAGAAGAAATGATATTATTTGTAATGAAAATAAAAAAAATTAATTTATTAATTTATTATCAAACGCACACGTTTCTTGTTTATCAAAGACTTTCTTTCGAGCATTTTATTTTCCTTCAAATATTTTCTTATAATTTATTTTCTATTTTCCAATCGATTGATTTATACGTTCCGTGCACAATCTTGTTGCGGCTATGTATCAGCTCACGATCGCATTGATACTCTATCATAAATATCTTTTGACGTATGTAGATATGAATCACACTAAAAATTCCTATCCTCGCGATATCTATTGAATATTGTTAAACGTTGAATATTATTTTGGTGGTTCGAATATATTTATTTTTGTCGTTTGAATCTCTTTTCCTTGTTTTTCTTTTGCAAAGATCTCAAGGAAGCTTAATTTTATTGCACAGCTTTATTTTTCTTATAAAAGTTGGCACTAATTTAGTTTATAAGTTGTTGTAGCTTAGAAATATCGAGGAAAGTATAATTTTTGTGAATTTCTAGAAAGCTTGCAAGAGCTGCGTTCCTTTTTTCTTTTTCTTCTTTTTCTTTTGAGAAAATTAAAAGAAATTTAATTTATATATGTACATCATATTATATCCACTGCATAAAAAATATTTGAAATAAGGAAAAATTAGATAGAGTCGCTCAAACATTTTTATCTAAAAATTGTTTGAGATCTGCTTAAATGATGATGAATAAAACTGAATTACTGTTTAATCTAAAAGCAATCAAATCGGTTGAAATATAGGCTAACGAAAATCGTTTTACGCTGAAAGATCAATAGCGGTTAATTAAGTTACGAGACAATTAATTTAAGCTGGACTTCCATGATCAACTTATCATCTCAGTTTGATAGATCGATTTTAACTTTGTCCAATCTAGTTAATACTCACTCTCTAAAATAATGCCTGTAATGGTATTTATATGGTACATCTAACTACTTTTCAACTAACTAAATAAATATTAATGATTTTGTATTTCATTGAACGTCAAAATCATTAAATCAGATTTTCTATTTCTGAAAGAATATCTTAGCTTATTGTAAAAAATTATTACTTAAAATTAACAAGCTTTCAGAACAAATTGAATAGATCAACCAAAAATACCAACTTAATCAAATCACCTTTAAAAAAATTTTCCTATCGTCTATTAAAAAATAAATTAAATACCATTATTGATAAATAAATCTACGTTAATCATTATACAATATTTTTCCCGATCCAAAAATATAATTTTCTCATTGCAATTTTATATATGTTAGCTGTATAACTGATATCGTAATAACACCAAATCAACCTCAATAAAGAAAAGAAATTCAGAAACGCGAACTACTCGTTTCTTCCATTCATTCTATATTCATGTATAGATCTAAGAAAGATACAATTAAGTGCACGCGATTCAGCGATACTTGAATAAACAGACGTTCCAAATGTCCGAATAACAAATTCGTATCCATATAAAATACCCTTAATCACCACAATAATTATAAACCTAATTACATCAATTGGTTCGCTCAACCAAACGTCTTCACTAACGAAACACCTATTTTCTCTTCCATCGAATCGTAAATGCAAAAGAAAAAGAAAAAAATTCAATCAATAAAATCGAACTCATCGCTGATATCAAACGAGATCTCCAACTGACGGTGTACTTGAATAATTATTAATGTCCCTTTTTTCGTTGAAATCGACGTGAACACAGGGCGCAACATCGAAAGTGCGATGCCACGCAAATCCTCCCCCATGAGCCAGCCCCCATTATTTTTGCTCGCACTTCCATCGATGTAATTAATCATCGGCATTATATCATCCACAGCGGCGGCCCTCCAGCTGGGCATAATTCGAGCACGCGCACGTGCAACGTCAGCCTGTTAGGCTGCAAATAATATTCGGCTGCTGATACGTCTATGGTATTTTGCCCAAGGTCGTGCAAATCAGAGCCATCTGGGATGAGGCGCGGTTTTTACCGAAGTTTTTTTCGAACATCGATGTCCCGTTACACGAGTGTAATCACGAGTGTGATAAATTTTAATAAAATTATAAAGAGCCATGCAATTCTTAAAAATTGCATTCTTGAATTGAAAAATTTCTGGCTACAGGGATTGATAAATATTACGGATCAGTTTTGCAATCTGTAAATCTCCATTAATGGAACGAATTAAAGTTGGAACGAATTAAAGTTGGAACGAATCAGAAAGATTTTCTACATTTTGTAATCAATTCATTTATCGTGTTAACCAAACCGGATTCACGTACCGGATACGTGAACAATTACATTCTCACGGATGTTAAATCATACGAATATTTTGAATTTGAATATTCGTTAATCATCCTCTTCAATATTTCACATAATTGAATCGGCAATAATTCTATTCAGAAATGATTGTTATAACCTGTGTTACATTTAATTTCGCAGATCGTTATTGAACGATTAATTATTTATCGTTATGTACTAATCTTCCGTGCATTTGACGATTAATAATCTCTATATTATGAAAGAAAAAAAAATGAAAAAAAAAATAAAAAATAAAAAGAGAAAGAGAATACCATATTGTTATTGCGAATTTTTTGTAATTATTCAAATTAAACGAGCAAATAGACGATGTTATTATTTCGTTATTAAAATATTAAACGGGTTCCGCTTCGTCTAATATGAAACAGAAACGTTATTTATGAAGTAATTATCGAATCGTTGATGCGAGAAAGTATCTGCCAATATTCCATCCATTCCTGATCAACGAACTGTTTCTGTAATGAATTTTCCATGTAATATATGTATAAGCCTGGGGTATCGAGGAGAAAATACTCGCCTCATGTATCCAACACGAACTAACAACTGTAATGGAGAAATGGCGCGGAAGAATCGACGCTCGAATGGCGGCAATATACAAAAAAGTGATGTGGCATAGAGAATTGTTGAGAAAAACACAAAACACAAAACGTATTAAACAATTGTATAGGTATATATCCTATTTCAACGAATGATTATTTCGAAATCACATCGCGAAAAAATAATAATGTTACATCCAAATAAATTCAAAATATTTCAAAATTAAACTACCCTAAACTATTTTAAATTACTGAAAGGAATGAACCGTTGAGAGGAGAAAATTCACGAAAAGAAATAAAAACAATTTTCGAATATCAAATACCATCATAAAAACGAATAGTATACATAAATTCTCCTCCATCGTATACTTTACGCGTATTTCTCCATCGCACGATTTCATTCAATACGTTCCTTAAATATGAAACGAAAATACCATGTCCATTTGTTTTTCGACCGTTGATAATACTCAATGTTCAAATAATGTTTCAATATTACCATTTACCACGATCGTATATTCCCATACGAATATTAAACAAGGGTTTTTGGCCGAGCATATTAGTCGCTGAAAACGATATTTCATTTCGGCGTGCGTTAAATGTTTCACGTGTTTTGACACGAGTCACGACACGGCCTCAGAATTTTATCTGTCATCGAATCTCGTTAATGAGGCACGGATAAAGGGGAGATAGGGGCTCGATGACGGACTACACGGGTTGCAACGAGTCAGTCGTTTAACGGTTACCGATGAACATTGCCGATAAAATTTCTTTTCGCGCGCCCTTCACCCCCCTCCTCATCGTTCAACACACCCTCTTTTCTCCCAATAATGAATGCGATTTATGTGCAATTTAGAACGCGCGCATCGCTCGAATACCGGATTTATATTGGAAAAGGCGTTTCACCCTTTGTCGAATGTTTTGCAACTATCGGTGGACGGGGAAATTAAAATAATTCGCATTTTATTTCCGAATTGTTGAATTCGATTGATGGATTGAGTTGTTTGTGCGATGAACAATGCTGCAACACGATTCACATCACGTATATCGTTTTATTATACCTTTTAATCCTCTCTTATGATCGATATTAGAAATGATTGACTCGTACTACTTATCTTACAATGATTCTTATTCCATCTATCTGATCAGGACTATTTTATCTCATTTGACTGGTAACTATTTTATTCTTGTCTATGGCAAATATATATTATAATATCCAATTAATGATTAGTCTATCACCTGTCTCATGATGATGATTCTCTTATTTTACTTGTTCGAGAAGAATTAACTTTTAATCCATATGATTATAATGACAACAAATAACATGTTACATTTGAATATAGCTTGTCTAATTATCACTGCTTCACTTTTCTATTTGAATCATTTTCTTGATATTAAAATTATACGCTTGCTATACTCTCTTACTATAGGCTGTTTTCATGATATCATAAACAAATTCCAAATCTAATTTTAAATAAATTCGATAGATTGAACAAATAGTAACGTAACATAACTTATTAAGATGGATGATTTGACCGTGATCATTCGGTATTCACGTTGTTTTCTCCATTTGAATGATATTGTATGTATCTCGAGGCGTGACTGCGGTAAAGTGTAATTGATAACGAAGCGACGCATAATTCAGACTGAAAATGCAAACACGAGGAAGCTAGAAATGCCGTGTGTGTATACAAACACTCGCGGCACACCTCGTATAATTTGCGAGCTAAACAGTTCGTTACGAGGCACTCATTTCCTGTACAATACGGCAAAAATGTAAATTTGTTCGATTTCGGATATCGTGGACAAAAGCGGCGTTGCACAGCATATATATGTTAATGTCGTTTCGAGAAAACAGGTGCTTTCTTTAAAATTTTAACACGATATTGTTATTTCGATTCGCAAAAGAAACTACAACCGAGTAGGAGATTTCGTATTAAAAATATACATTTCTCGAGCAAACAACATTTTTCTAATAAACATATATGCACTTCATGTACGTATTCTAATGTTGAAACAGATGTTTTATCTCTAATGATCTCTAAATGATCATGAAAGAATATATGAATATTGTTAGAAGTGTGAAAAAAATAAATAAAATGTACGAATTTGAATCTGAATGAATATATTTAATTATAATTTGTAATTGCGCGTATCAGTTTAGAAAATATTTGAAGTATGTGTATCGAAGAAAAAAAAAATAGATACCACCTATGAAATAAACCTAAAACCTAAAACGGATATAATATATAAAAACAAAAAGATTTTTCTATGTTACTCTAGTCCAATATAAATATTCACAACACACATGCAATAAACAGAAATTCAATTATAATTCAAGAACGAAATGAAATATTAATTTTTTTTATTTTTTTATTATTGAAAGTATAGAGCATTCGTTAGGAAGATAAAACAAATGCTCAAAGTTTCAGTAATTTTATACTTCTCTAAATACGTAATTCAAATTATCTTTATAATGGGAAAACCGAAATTTTAAAATATAATATATACGTAAAAAATTAAAAATTGGAATCGCGAACGCAGCCAATTAGCTCATATTATTTACTATAAAATTTATACTTGTATCTAGGATACAAAAATAAATTATGTAGTAAATAATAATGATTTCCAGGTCTCACCAACTTGGAGGTTGCTGCGAATTGGAGACCCACCCTATCCGCACGGTCCCATCCACCCTCCATTATGCAAAAATTTATTAAAAAACAATGATAAATATTCCTTTTGATGTAAATTTGCAGAACGTTCAATTCTTGATCGTTGTACAAAACAAACAGCAAAAGGAATCTCAAGGAAAACCGAAAAGCTAAATCTGAAAGTAAAAATTGAATTAAATCTTAATCGTATACAACTCTACATGAAACACAAATACATTATTTCGTACATACATTGATATTTTATATTATTATGAGTATAAATATATAAAATATTAATATATTACGAAGTTTAAAAGCAAAAAAAAAAAAAAAGTGAAATGCATTTCACAGAGAATTGTACTTATTTTATTAACCATCACCATTTTTAATATCAATCACCATTACCATCACCAAGCATTATAATTAAGCATGCATTTACAAATATATTCTACTTTCTACAAGCAATTCTACAAGCAATTCTACAAGCAATTCTACAAGCAATTCAACAAACAATCTACTTACTATTTCTTAAAATT
>NW_025221537.1:0-656 GCF_014066325.1 Apis laboriosa
ATATTTCGCTAGATTTCACAATTTCTTATATGCAGAAAAAAATGCAGATTGGTCCAGACTGTTACTCTATTCTTAAAAATCGTTACACACGTAGAAGAGGTTAAGCAGTGTTTTAAAACTATCGTTGTTTATTAACACTTGGAATTCTTGGTTAACAATGAATATCTCGCTGCATTTCACAATTTCTCATGTACAGGAAAAGATCCAGATTGTTTTTCTACCCTTAAGGATCATCCATACACGTGGAAGAGGCTGAGTAGTGTTTTAAAAGGATTCTTGCTTATTAACACTTGGAATTCTTGGTTAACAATGAATATCTCGTTGCATTTCACAATTTCTTATGTACAGGAAAAGATCCAGGCTGTTTCTCTACCCTTAAGGCTCGTCCACACACGTGGAAGAGGTTGAGCAGTGTTTTAAAACTATCGTTGTTTATTAACACTTGGAATTCTTGGTTAACAATGAATATCTCGTTGCATTTCACAATTTCTTATGTATAGGAAAAGATCCAGGCTGTTTCTCTACCTTTAAGGATCGTCCACATATGAAAGAGACTGACCAGTCTTTAAAACGATCATTGCTTATTAATACTTGGAATTGAAATTCTTGATTAATTCGATAAGGACGAATATTTCGCTAGATTTCACAATTTCTTA
>NW_025221538.1:0-2035 GCF_014066325.1 Apis laboriosa
CATTTTAAAGAGCATTGTTCTGCTCTTCGAACGACCACCCATAAGTTATAAATATCCTATGAAACTTCAAGGATACAGCGCTTCAAAGTTGCCCTAATTTTTAATGTGCAAAATTAAAAATTCCTCTTTCGTTTNCAAACCTCAAGGATACAGCGCTTCAAATTCGCCTTAATTTTTAATGTGGAAAATTAAAAATTCCTTTTTCGTTTGAAAGGCTGTTATTTTTAAACCAGTGGGAGGATTTCAATGATTGAGCAAGTATTTTAAAGAGNGCATTTTAAAGGCATTGTTCTGCGCTTTGTTTGACCACCCATAAGTTATAAATATCCCATGAAACTTCAAAGAGACAGCGCTTCAGAGTTGCCGTAATATTCAATGTGGAAAATTAAAAATTGCTCTATCGTTTGAAAGTCCTTAATTTTTAAACCAGTGGGACGATTTCGAAAATTTAGCAAGCATTTTAAAGAGCATTGTTCTGCGCTTCGAATGACCACCCATAAGTTATAAATATCTGATGAAACTTCAAGGATACAGCGCTACAAAGTTGCCTTAATTTTTAATGTGGAAAATTATAAATTCCTCTTTCGTTTGAAAGGCTGTAATTTTTAATCCAGTGGGAGGATTTCAAAGATTGAACAAGCATATTAATGAGCACTGTTCTGCGCTTCGAATGACCATCCATGAATTATGAGTATCCCATCAGACTTCAAGGATGCAGCGCTTCAAAGTTGCCCTAATTTTTAATGTGGAAAATTAAAAATTGCTCTATCGTTTGAAGGGCTTTAATTTTTAAACCAGTGGGAGGAATTCAAGGACTGAGCAAGAATTTTAATGAGCATTGTTCTGCGCTTCGAATAACCACCAATGAGTTATGATTATCCCATGAAACTTCTAAGATACAGCGCTTCAAAGTTGCGTTAATTTTTAATGTGGAAAATTAAAAATTGCTCTATCGTTTGATAGGCTTTAATTTTTAAGCCAGCGAGAGGATTTCAAAGATTGAGCAACCATTTTAAAGAGCATTGTTCTGCACTTGAAATGACCGCCCATAAGTTATAAATATCCGATGAATTTTCAAGGATACAGCGCTTCAAAGTTGCCCTAATTTTTAATGTGCATAATTAAAAATTCCTCTTTCGTGTGAAAGGCTGTAATTTTTAAACCAGTGGGAGGATTTCGAAGATTGAGCAAGCATTTTAAAGAGCATTGTTCTGCGCTTCGAATGACCACGCATAACATATAAATATCTCATCAATTTTCAGTGATACAGCGCATCAAAGATGCCCTAATTTTTAATGTGCAAAATTAAAAATTCCTCTATCGTTTGAAAGGCTTTAATTTTTAAACCAATTGGAGGATTTGAAGGATTGAGCAAGCATATTAAAGAGCATTGTTCTGCACTTCGAACGATCACCAATAAGTTATAAATATCCTATAAAACTTCTAAGATACAGCGCTTCAAATTTGCCCTAATTTTTAATGTGGAAAATTATAAATTCCTCTTTCGTTTGAAAGGCTGTAATTTTTAAGCCAGTGGGAGGATTTCAAAGATTAAGCAAGCATTTTAAAGATCGTTATTCTGCGCTTCGAATGACCATGCATAAGTTATAAATATCTAATCAATTTTCAATGATACAGCGCTTCAAAGATGCCTTAATTTTTAATGTGGAAAATTATAAATTCCTCTTTCGTTTGAAAGGCTGTAATTTTTAAGCCAGTGGGAGGATTTGAAAGATTGAGCAAGCATATTAAACAGCATTGTTCTGCGCTTCGAATGACCATCCATGAGTTATGAGTATCCCATCAAATTTCAAAGATACAGCGCTTCAAAGTTGCCCTAATTTTTAATGTGGAAAATTAAAAATCGCTCTTTCGTTTGAAAGGCTATAATTTTTAAACCAATGGGAGGATTTCAAAGATTGAATAAGCATTTTAAAGAGCATCGTTCTGCGCTTCGAGTGACGACCAATAAGTTATAAATATCCCATCAAACTTCAAGGATACAGCGATTCAAAGTTGCCATAATTTTTATTGT
>NW_025221539.1:0-997 GCF_014066325.1 Apis laboriosa
TGTTTATTTGTTCATTCATTTCTTTACTCATGTATATATCTAGTTTTATCTAATTATCTGTATATCTAATTATCAAAAATTACAAATCAAAAGAATGATTAAATATATAAATATTTATATAACTGAAGAAATAAATAAATATATAAATAGTTTTATTAATATGTAAGTAAACAAAACAAAATGTACAGAAATAAACTAGTCAAATGGATGAATAAATACATAAGTAACTAAATAAGTAAAGTAGTAAATATATATAAATAATTTGATGCATACATAAGTGAACAAAACTAAAAATCATGTATATATTTATTATTTTAGTTATTTTAGTTATTTAATTATTTATATCTCATGTTATTTTTACACTTTCTGTTTTCTTCATTTATATATATGCATCAAATTATTTATATATTTATCTTTTTAGTTATTTAATTATTTATTATTAATCATATATTTATTCATTCATTTGTTTAACAACTGATTTCTTTTGTTTATTTGTTCATTTCTTTACTTATGTATATATCTAATTATTTTATGAATAGAGTTTCTTATAGGCTTCTGTTTTTTTTTTTTATTTTTTTCTTTATTTACTAAATTATTTAATGTTTTTTCATTCTTTCATTCATTCATTTATCCACTGATATATTTGTACACTTTTTATTTTGTTCATTTAATTATATTTATATATTCATTTAATTATGTTATATGTTCATTTAATTATATTATATATATATTTATGTATCAAATTATTTATATATTTACATTTTTAGGATTTATTTATATGAATAGTGTTTCAATTATTTTAATGATTTATTTTTTGAGTTTTTATAGATTTAATTGTTTTATTCATTTATATACGTTATCTTATCAATTTATTTATTTTCTATTACAATTCACTTATTTATTAATTTATTTAATTAGTTTTTGTAAATTTTCTTATGATTTCTTTAATTCATGTATGCATGTATGTATTCATTAATTATTATTTGTTATATTTATT
>NW_025221540.1:0-3156 GCF_014066325.1 Apis laboriosa
GATAAATATTCTTTGATTTAGAAATATATTTTTTTGTTTGTATCTGTTTATATGTTTATATTATAATATTTATATATTTATAATATTTATAATATTTATTAAGATAAACATATATATGATATACATATAAAATAAATGAAAAAATAAATGTAGAAATAAAGAAATAAAAATATAATTGAAAAATTCATAAATGAAAATATAAATTAAAGAATCAAAAGATAAATATAGAAATATAAAATAAATAAAAAAATAAATGAATACATATATATAAATGAAAATATAATTTTAGAAATAAATCAAAAAGTAAATATAAAAATAAATAATTAAATGAAAATATAAATTAAAAAATAAGTCAAGAAATAAATATTTTAATAATAAATATAACAATATGTAAATGATTAAATTAATAAAGCAATAAAAATTAATTAAAAAGGACGATGAATAAAGAATGTATAATATATCACAGCAATATTATAAACATTAATAAAGAATAAATTTTATAAGATTAAAAATTATTTATTATGTAAAAGAATTTGAACTTACAAAGTTAAAATTAATCCGTTCGTCGACAAAGTACAATAAGAAATGATCGTTCCGTTTCGACCTGCCTCGTATTTACAGGACGCGAAGATTTACGAAATATATATACGTCTCTTGCCGATTGTTCTAAATTCATTTTTCGAGTATAATAATCAATAATTTATCAATTTTTACATTTTATATTGTTAATTTATACATTTAATTAATTATTACACTTATACATCTAATAATTTATTACAATATTAAATGTATATTAATGTAATAATTAATTTATATTTTTACGAACTAAAGTTAAATTACTATTTTATGATATTAATTCTTTATTTGTAATTGTGTTTAAATATTCTTAACATCATTTTATATAAAGAAAATTATTATAATAATTTAGAAATTTTTATTACTAATTTACGAATTCTACGTAAAAAATAATTATAAAATAATTATAATATTATGAATTTCCACTGAGAATTTAGAAATGTTTATTGTTAATTTATGAATTTAATAATTTTTTTACAATAACAAATATAAAAATTATACTTTTGCAAATTAAAATTAAATTTATGATATTTTAGATTTATAACTATGTATTCTAAAAATTAAAATCCATTTTACATAAAGAATAGTAATAATATATTAATATGATCAAAAGAAAATAACTTTGATATGTGTAAATAAAAGTTTCAATTTCTTTTACAATTCCAAAAAATTACAACATGAAAAATGGAAAGAAATTTTTGATAAGATAAGATATAAACATTTATATAATGAATTTATATAATGAAAATTTTAACAAATCGTTAAACTAAATTTTTTAATTTAATAAAAATTATTATTAATATTATTATTATTTAACAATTTTCGAAATAATTTATTTCAGAATTTTAATTTTAATTTAATATAAAGTTATAAACAAGAATCTCTAAATATAAATGTATGAATTAAAAATTAGAAATTGCATTAAAGTAATTTAAAATTAAGTTTAAAGTTAAGTTTAAAATAAAATAAAAATTAAAAATTAATTAATAAATTAAAATAAAATTAAAAGTTAAATGTTAAAATAAAATAAAAATTAAATTTAGATAAAAATTGATTGCGATATGTTCTATGTGAAAGTTCAATACGAAATTATTTGAAGACCAGAATTTCTTTTATTTAAAGTTAACCTTTTAATTGACTCGAAATTATAGTCGTTCTCTTACAATTTTACTTATTCATATTACGAAAAATAATTTTTCTATTATAGTGTGTATTATTTAATGTGTATATTATTTGTAATATATTATAATGTGTGTATTATTTATTCGTTTTACATTATTAATTTATTCATTTATTTAGTGATTTATATATAAACTTCTTAATTTTATTCATTTATATATTCATCAAATTATTTGTTTATTCTTTTACTTATTTAGATATATATATTTTTTTCATTCATTTGATTTATTTTGTAGCTTTGATGTGATCACTTATGTCTGAATCACATTACTTATNATCTTTTATTATTTCTTATCTGATGATTTATTTATAAACATTTTATTTTATCATATATTTATCATGTGTATTTCGTTATTATGTTACTTATATATGTATCGATTTCTTTATTTATTTTTTGATTTATTTAGTTTTTTATATATTTGTTCACTTATTTATCTAATGATTTATATGTATTTTGTTTTGTTTCATTTATTTATGTATACATCAATTTATTTATTTAATTACACTTTTAGTTTTTTAGTTTTTAACATATTAATATATTATAACCATAATAAATAAGTATATGATATTTTATAATTAATAAGTCTATAAAAAAGCAAGTATATAAATCATTAAATAAATAAATAAATGAATAAATAATTAAATAAATAAAACAATAAATGAATAAATTGATAAATTGAATAAAAATATACAAAATAAACAAAACAAAGTTATGAATGAATTACTGGACAAATAATAAAATACATAAATAATTACATAAATAAAATAATTGTAAAAATATTTCTTTACAAAATTAATATAAGCCATGATATATAAGTAAATAAAACAATAAAGATTAATAAATCATTAGATAAATGAATGAATAAATATAATAAAATAAAATAAATCATAAAGTAATCAAAAGATTAAATACATAAATAATTATATGAACATATAAATTTACAAAATTAACAGAAATGATTTATAAATGAATCACAAAAGTAAATGGATAAATACATAAATACATAATTATATAAATAACTAAATAATTAAATAAATATAAATAACAAAATAAAAATAAATAAATAACCTAATAGACATGTAAAATAAAGAAAATTATATAAAAATTTAAATCTAGCAAATTATAAAAAATAAAAAAAAAATATTTAAATAAGTAAATAAATAAAGTAAGTAAGTAAATAAATGAATAAATAAATTTGCACGTAAATAAACAAAAGGAAACAATTTTTAAATTTAAAGGAATCTACAAATCTGAATGAAAGAATGAATAAACATTAAATAATTTAGTAAATAAAGAAAAAAATACAAAAATAATATATATGTATATCAAACAAGAAACTCTATTCATAAAATAATTAGATGAGACATATATGAGTAAAGAAATGAATGAACAAATAAACA
>NW_025221541.1:0-214 GCF_014066325.1 Apis laboriosa
TCTTCCTTCGTTATTCAAGAAAATGATAACCCTGTAATTTTTTCTTTTTTTTAACATCTTTCGGAATCGATCCATTGCATTTTTCTTTTTCTACGAGATCAGTAGACGATCTCTCAGCGATTGAGGGAAGTTTTTGGGCGCGAAAAGGTAATTCGAGGAAACGATCGTCTTCTCTTATATTAATAAATAACCCTGTAATTTTTTCTTTTTTTTA
>NW_025221542.1:0-1224 GCF_014066325.1 Apis laboriosa
GGGGAATAATTCATTATTCTTTTTGCGAAACCACCCACTTAGGGCTGCAACCCGAGGAGAGATTCTCCCAAAACGCGGTAACCTAATACCCTTTACTAAATGGCTCCATTCAAGATGGACTTGGACACAATTCTACGTCACTGGATAAACGGATCCTCCCGAACACTACATTTCGTAGCGGCGGCACCGCGAGATTCAGTGCTGGGCTCATTTCTGTTCTTTCGCTACTAAGGAAATCCATGTTAGTTTCTTTTCCTCCGGTTATTAATATGCTTAAATTCAGCGGATAATCTCACCTACTTTGAAGTTATCTCTACGTATAGTACAAAATATATTCTTGACAAGTAACGTGCACCAATAAGAAAAATAAAAATTGAAGTTAACGAGAAAATATTATTTTCCTTTCCTTTTCCCTTTTTCTCCTTTTTTTAATTAAATTCGAATAGAGAGAGCAAAAAAAGAAAGAAAAAATAAAAAATTTCGAAATGGAAGAAAAAATTTTTCCCACTTGAATATATCATATATTCCTTGCTTTCTCTAGATATCTCTTTTTCTTTTTCTTTTTTCATATTACAAATTCTTTTCCCTTTTTTTTATACGCTCCTCTCCCATTCATATAGTATATATGCTTGCATATATATATATACTTCCATTGATAAAGAAACATCGATTTTAATCGAAATTTCAAGCAAACGGGGAATTTTCGTATGGGCAATGGTCGGTTCGGTTCAGGGTGGAGGCACTGTATTCATCCCCATGATGCTCGCACATGCCGATCTTGATTGTACCAACGAGTAATTTTTTATACATGCCAATCTAAAATCCCAATAAGTTGAATTTACTCTCTTTTTTCTTTGTGCGATAAAGTTATAAGCAGAGAGAAAAAAAAAATAAGAAAAGTAATAAATATAAAATAAAAATAAGTAATGAAAGAATACGTTTTAAAAGAAAAGAAAGAGAGTATTATTGCGAAGAAGAAGATTATTCCTTTTTATAATCGTAGTGTGTTAAATATGCACCGCACCATAGTATCAGTTAGCTTCTGTTGACATTTTCCAGCGGCTTTTTGAAGCCTCGTTTTCTCATCGGNGTCAAAATCACTGATGTACGCCTTCAATTCAAACCGACTATAATACCCTGATCCATCAAAAACGATGAACAGGCCGGGGGAATGTACGTCTAAACGTGCACATGTCTCTTTACTGCTGTACAAAACAAAAATGA
>NW_025221543.1:0-1372 GCF_014066325.1 Apis laboriosa
AAAATTTTAATTGGATTATTCAGAAAAATTAAAATATTTGTATATAGGATAGAAAATTCGAGTTATTGGATTGGGTTGTAGATAGACAAAGTATATTATAATATATAAGTATATTATAATTAGGTAATTAAGTATATACACGATGATTCTCCAGTAAGTAGATGAAAAACTATCGATCCATTTCACGACTGAAAATTTTAATTGATTTGTGTACATGATAGAAAATTCAATTTATTATTACTACTATGACTTGTAGATAGAATATCGACTAGTTATAATTAGATAAGAGATTTACATTGGACGATGTTTGAAGATGTTTGAAACTGTGATATGCACGACGATTGTTTTATCAGTAGATTGAAAACTGTATCGATCCATTCTTGAAAATTTTAATTGGATTATCGAGGAAAATTAGGTATTTGTGTATCCGATAGAAAATTCAATTTATTGGATTGGCTTGTAGATAGATGAAGTCCTCTTCATTACGAATATCTGCCAATTATAATTAGGTACATTATAATTAGATAATTAGATATATGCACGATGATTCTCCAATCCAGTAGATTAAAAACTGTACTTATCCATTTCACGATTGAAAATTTTAATTGGATTATTCAAAAAAATTAGATATTTTTGTTATACGATAGAAAATTCAATTTATTGACTTATAGATAGAATATCGGCCAATTATAATTAGGTAAGAGATTTACATTGGATGATGATGATTGACGATGTTGATTCTTTAATCAGTAGATTGAAAACAATATCGATTCATTTTTCAAAATTTTAATTATTCAGAAAAATTAGATATTTGTGATACGATAGAAAATTCAATTTATTGGATTAGCTTTTACATAGAGGAAGTTCTCTTATACTTAGGTATAAGAGATATACATTGGATGACGTTTGAAGATGTTCTTTGAAACTGTGGATGATATACACGACGATTATTCAGAAAAATTAAATGCCCGTGTATACGAATATAGAAAATTCGATTTATTGGATTCGTCTGTAAATAAATTTCTGTAAATAAATGTAACAAATTTCTTTTCATTGCGAATATCTGCCAATTATAATTAAATATAAGAGATATACATTGGATGACGTTTGAAGATGTTCTTTGAAACTGTGGATGATATACACGACGATTATTCAGAAAAATTAAATGCTCGTGAANGTGGATGATTATTCAGAAAAATTAAATATTTGTGCATAGGATAGAAAATTCAATTGGATTACAATCGAAAATTAATCAATAGAGATAAATTCTTCTTGGTTACGAATTATAATTACATATAAGAGATATGCATTGGATGATAATGAAACTCTTTGAAATTGTTAATGATTCTATTGTCAGTAGATTAAAAACTGA
>NW_025221544.1:0-691 GCF_014066325.1 Apis laboriosa
TGTTTATTTGTTCATTCATTTCTTTACTCATATATATCTCATCTAATTATTTTATGAATAGAGTTTTTTGTTTGATATACATATATATTATTTTTTGTATTTTTTTCTTTATTTACTAAATTATTTAATGTTTATTCATTCTTTCATTCAGATTTGTAGATTCCTTTAAATTTAAAAATTGTTTCCTTTTGTTTATTTACATGCAAATTTATTTATTCATTTATTTACTTACTTACTTTATTTATGTACTTATTTATATATTTTTTTTTATTTTTTATAATTTTCTAGATTTAAATTTTTATATAATTTTCTTTATTTTACATGTCCATTTGCTAGATTTATATTTTTATATAATTTTCTTTATTTTACATGTCTAATAGGTTATTTATTTACTTTTATTTTGTTATTTATATTTATTTAATTATTTAGTTATTTATATAATTATGTATTTATGTATTTATCCATTTATTTTTGTAATTCACTTATAAATCTGTTTATTTTGTAAATTTATATATTCATATAATTATTTATGTATTTAATCTTTTGATTACTTTATTATTTATTTTATTTTATTATATTTATTCATTCATTTATCTAATGATTTATTAATCTTTATTGTTTTATTTACTTATATATCATTGCTTATATTAATTCTGTAATAAAATATTTTTACAATTATTTTATTTATGTA
>NW_025221545.1:0-735 GCF_014066325.1 Apis laboriosa
ATATAAGCCTTTTAAAAAACTTTCAAAGTTTCCAATTCTCTTTTTCTTTCTATTTGCATTCCAACAAAATATTCAGCTTTCCTTTGTTGAATCCTTCTAAACTTTTCGTTGGTGTCCGATTTTTAATATAAATAATCATAGTCGTCATTTCAGCTCATAAATATAGTGATAATTTCTTTGCATGTAACATAAATTTTACTGATTCAACAATTGTTCTATTCTCTCGATAAATCCTTTTTTAATGCATGCAGTCATTGTTTCATGTTTAATATTTTTCGAAAATAAATAATTTTTTGATTGTTCTATTACAAAATTCTTTATCAATCAGTTTTCAATCTTTTTACATTATATTTGTTAGTTTCTATATCAGTATAAAATTGTTTAATAATTGTTAAATAATTAAGAATTTCTATTTTCTCTTTCAAAAAATAAACATAACAATACCTAATCGTTTTTCAATAATAAAAAATACGAAATAATAATAATAGATAGTTGGCTCATTTTACTGCATAGATCGACATGAAATACTTCTCCTGCATACTTGATGTTGACAGATTGTCCTTTAGGTAAAAGTGTTCGATACCACTTGGCATATAAACATCTTTCACAAAAGATATGATCTTTTATTATATACCATTATATATCAACGATCTTTAAATCTTGTGCATTCGAATTTGTTACAATATTTTAAAATTTATATGTCTTAATCTTTCATATTAATCTGCTATAATAAAT
>NW_025221546.1:0-231 GCF_014066325.1 Apis laboriosa
TGCGAAATCATTTTAAGTTAGCTGTAAGAAATAAATGGAAATCATTTGGAGTTGTTAATTCGGCCGAATGAAAAAGGTTTAGAGTAAGCAAAGGGCTAGCAATAATTTACAAATGTATACAGTTCCCTAACGCTTTCCAAATCTTCTATTAATCGAAACAAAAATTAACAGCAATGGTCATTTCACAAATCACACTTGCGTCTTTCGACGGATTATCACGGAAGCGATTGC
>NW_025221547.1:0-828 GCF_014066325.1 Apis laboriosa
ATGTTTTGTAGCTTTTCCGCTCAAGAATCCTTTTTTCAGCGACCTGTTAATTGAAATATCGTTGAGTTTGATGTTTCTATTCTGAGATTCGAGTTTCGATGAACTTCGCTGTGAAAATTCGATTTTGCACGAAATTGCATCATTCCGACCTGAAAAACAGAATTTCACGAATTCTAAATCGAAAACGTTCTGAAATACGTTATCTGGCACATTCCCGCATAGAAACTTCAAATTCTAAAAATAAATATTGATTTCCATAAGTTTTGTAGCACTTCCGCACACGAATCCTATTTTCGGCGACCTGTGAATTGAAATGTCGTGGAGCTTGACGTTTCTATTCTGATATTCGTTTTTCGATGAACTTCGCTGTGAAAATTCGATNGATTTCGACACGAAAAACAGAATTACGCGAATTCTTAATCGAAAACGTTCTGAAATACGTAATCTGGCACAATCCCGCTTAGAAACTTGAAATTCTGTAAAGAAATATTGATTTCCATTAGTTTTGTAGTTCTTTCGCAAAAGAACCCTAACTTCAGCGACGTGTGAATTGAAATATCGTTGAGCTTGATGTTTCTATTCTGATATATGAATTTCGATGGAATCCACTGAGAAAATTCGATTTTGCAAGAAATTGCATCATTTCGACACGAAAAACAGAATTACAAGAATTCTAAATCGAAAACGTTCTGTAATACGTCATCTAGCACTATCCCGCTTAAAAACATGATATTTTTGAAAATATATTGATTTTGTAATAGAAACGTCCATCTCAACGATGTGTCAATGCAGAATTCGCCGAAACTAGGATTTCCTTTCCGAAAACCT
>NW_025221548.1:0-2080 GCF_014066325.1 Apis laboriosa
TAACGCGTTTGCAATTTATCGCCGACGTGTAACGTGATTTTCCGTAAATAAAATAATAGAAAAATTTCCATTTCCTTTTCTTCTAATCAAACTTCTCGATAAATACGCGTAACGTGATTTTTCGTAAATAAAAAAATATCACCAACTCTGTACATAGTTTCGAAGGTATAACATCGATGTAACGCGTGGTTTGCAATTTATCGCCGATATGTAATGTGATTTTCCGTAAATAAAATAATAGAAAAATTTCCATTTCCTTTTCTTCTAATCTTCTAAATTTCTCGATACTGGAAATACAAAATATCACCAACTCTGTAATTTCGAAAGTATATAACGCGTGGTTTGCAATTTATCGCCGACGCGTAACGTGATTTTCCGTAAATAAAATAATAGAAAAATTTCCATCTTTTTTTTCTCTAATCTTCTAAATTTCTCGATAGTAGAAATATAAAATATCACCAATTCTGTACATAGTTTCGAAGGTATAACATCGATATAACGCGTGATTTACAATTTATTGCCGTAACGTGATTTTCCGTAAATAAAATAATAGAAAAATTTCCATCCTTTTTTTCTCTAATCTTCTAAATTTCTCGATAGTAGAAATATAAAATATCACCAATTCTGTACATAGTTTCGAAGGTATAACATCGATGTAACGCGTGATTTACAATTTATTGCCGACGCGTAACGTGCTTTTTCGTAAATAAAATAATAGAAAAATTTCCATTTCCTTTTCTTCTAATCTTCTAAACTTCTCGATAAATCCAAAATATCACCAACTCTGTAGTTTCGAAGGTATATAACGCGTGCTTTGCAATTTATCGCCGACGTGATTTTCCGTTTATCGTTGTTCACCGAGATACGATAATAAACAACAAATGGAGAAATTTGGCATCGCGTTGAAATAAGGGCGGAGGTTTATATTCTCCTGTTCTATTTAAGTTCTCTCGATAAGTAATTTCTACGAACGATCTTCTCTTGCGCTCTGTTTCACTTTAAATTCCTCTTTGGAATGCGATGACGACGATAAGTTTCCGTTAAAAACGATAGCCATGATTTTCTCTGGATCGAATAATATATCGAATCGGAATCGTGGAATGGTTCTCGCATGTCGGAACTATAACCACGGCGAACACTTGGCCGGGTAAAAATTAATGAGAGACCGCGTTTTATTTCGTCTCGATTGTCGGCGATATACGCTATTTCCCGACGCGGGAGCGTCGTATAATTTAATAATGCCCGGCCTGATGTTCCTTACGTGACTGGATTTCTATTCTATCCTATATAAGTTCTCTCGACAGGGACAGTAAACTTGCACGCGAGCCACTAACTTCTGCAACGAACGGTCTTCCCTCGCCCCGCTGTTTCGTTTACTTTAAATTTTTCCCTCCCGAGTTGAGACGACCATCTTTCTTCGGGGCGACCAGTTCTTTGATTGAAACGTGATGAGAAACGCGAGAGAGAAACGTGGCCATGATTTTTCTGGAATTCGAAATTACACCGTTAAAAATTGGATCAGTATATTTATTATTATTGGGTTTCTATTCTTCTGTTCTATTTTCTCGACAGTAATTTCTACAACAAATTGCCCTCTGTTTCGTTACTTTAAATTCTTCTTTGGGTGACGATCTTTCAGGACGATAAATTTTTGTTAAAATGATGAGAGAAATGGTCATGATTTTCTGCATCGAAATTACATTAAAATTAGATTTATATTTATTATTATTGGATTTCTATTCCTCTATTTAAATTTTCTTGATAATAACTTCTACAACAAACTGCCCTCTGTTTCGTTACTTTAAATTCTTCTTTGGCCTTGCGATGACGATCTTTTAGAACAATAAGTTTTTGTTAAAACTATGAGAAAAATATGACTATGATTTTCTGGATCGAAATTATATCGTTAAAAATTAATATATTTATTATTGGGTTTCTATTCTTCTGTTCTATTTGAATTTTCTCGACATAACTTCTATGACGAATGATCTTCTCTTCCACTCTGTTTCGTTATTTTAAATTCTTCTTTGGGTGACGATCTTTCAGGATGATAAATTTTTGTTAAAATGATGAGAGAAAT
>NW_025221549.1:0-420 GCF_014066325.1 Apis laboriosa
AATTAGATTTATATTTATTATTATTGGATTTTTATTCTTCTATTTAAATTTTCTCGATAATAACTTCTACAACAAAGTGCCCTCTGTTTCGTTACTTTAAATTCTTCTTTGGCCTTGCGATGGCGATCTTTCAGAACAATAAAAAATTTTTGTTAAAACTATGAGAAAAATATGACTATGATTTTCTGGATCGAAATTATATCGTTAAAAATTCTGTTCTATTTGAATTTTCTCGACATAACTTCTACGACGAATGATCTTCTCTTCCATTCTGTTTCGTTATTTTAAATTCTTCTTTGGGTGACGATCTTTCAGAACGATAAATTTTTGTTAAAATGATGAGAGAAACGTGGCCATGATTTTCTGCAAATTACACCGTTAAAAATTAAATTAGTATATTTATTATTATTGGATTTCTAT
>NW_025221550.1:0-320 GCF_014066325.1 Apis laboriosa
TTCATAATATCGTTTTTCCAAGGATTTAGGAATTCGCGTTTTTTTATTACGCTCGACATGTTTCGACATGCTTCGACAGGTTTCGACAGGTTTAGACCTGCCGCGCGCGCATACACCCCCTCCCCCCTCCATTTAATTCGTTAATCGAAATAATTACGTTTATTCGACCGTTAGGATTTTAGTTAAGATTTTAGTTAATTCGTATGTATGCCTTTTTAAAATGGAACATGTGCTTGATTATCGTTTTATTTTAATGTATGATCGATTAATTTTATTTTATTTCATTTACATATATTTAAAAAATTTTATTTTTCTTTCGT
>NW_025221551.1:0-357 GCF_014066325.1 Apis laboriosa
GAAAATATGCTTCACATCACACAGTAGGTTCCTTAACTTCAATAAATACAATAAAACTAAGAGAATATTCCACAATACGACAAACAAACGATCGGATAATAATGGCGACTGACATTTGGGCGGGAAACGTGGTAAGTGTCTAGTGTTTTAGTGGCGCTTTCGTAGAATTGTGCAACAATTGCGTATTAATAGCGCGTAATTCAAACGTATTAATATTAAATAAAATATTAAATATTAAAATAATTTACTTTTTCTGATTAATTTTTATTGCATATATTTATATAATTTAACTATTTTAACATTAAAAATAAATTTCCTGATTATTATTAAGAGGCTATAATGAGATTATTATTGTAC
>NW_025221552.1:0-609 GCF_014066325.1 Apis laboriosa
TCTTAACCCTTTGCTTTTTCTTCAATTATTTTTAATATATGTACAATATGTGTATAAAAATTAAACCTAATCTATATAAATATGTAAATCAAGTTATCAAAACCTATGTAACCTCATTTAACAATAAGAAACATAACCTGTTACGAACTAATTCTCGAAAAACAGTTCGATAAAATATTTTATTAGATCAATACATACAAAATCGAGAAATACCAAATATTAAAGCATATATAAACTAAATATCAAGAAATTGGTGACGACAAACTAAATTTATCATTTTCAAGGACAGAAATTCTATTGCGCACAATACAAAAAAAGAAATATTTTTGCTTCCAGAATGGAATAAAAAGTAACAAACGTGTAAATATCTGTTTAGAATTCGATAATAATGCAGAAAATATGCTTCATATCACACACTAGGTTTATTAACTTCAATAAATACAGTAAAACTAAGAGAATATTCCTTACCACGTTTCCCAGCCAAATGTCAGCCATTAATATGTGATTGTTTGTTTGTCGATTGTGGAATATTCTCTTAGTTTTATTGTATTTATTGAAGTTAATGAATCTAGTGTGTAATATGAAGCATATTTTCTGCATTATTATCGG
>NW_025221553.1:0-620 GCF_014066325.1 Apis laboriosa
TTATTCCACTCTGGAAGCAAAAATATTTCTTGTATTGTGCGCAGTAGAATTTCTCTACTTGAAAATGACAAATTTCGTGTGTCGTCAACAATCTCTTGATATTTAATTTAGATATGCTTTAATATCTCGTCCTTCTCGATTTTGTATATATTGATTCAGTAATATATTTGATATCGAACTGTTTTTGGAGAATTAGTTTGTAACAGGTTATATTTCCTATTGTTAAATGAGGTTACATAGGTTTTGATAACTTGATTTGCACTTTACATAGATTAGGCTTAATTTTTGTACACATTTTGTACATACATTAGAAATAATTGAAAAAAAAGCAAAGGGTTAAAATAGAATCAATTATATTAATCTTTTATTTCAATTGTACAATAATAATCTCATTATAGCCTCTTATTATAGTCAAGAATTATAGTCAAGAAATTTATTTGTAATGTTAAAATAGTTAAATTATATATACAATAAAAATTAATTAGAAAAAGTAAATTATTTTAATATTTAATATTTTATTTGATACTAGTACGTTCGAATTATACGCAAATGTTGCACAATTCGACGAGAGCGCCATTAGAATACCAGATACCACGTTTCCCGCCCAAATGTCAGTCGCC
>NW_025221554.1:0-568 GCF_014066325.1 Apis laboriosa
TTAAAATAATCTTCCCCTCTCTCTTTCTTCTTTCTTCAAACTACTTTCTCTGCATATAAAAATAAAACTTCAGTACACGTTATGCTGATAATATTCTATTTTCAGAATCCAACAAACTGATATCACGAGTTTTCTATTCTATTATATTTATTATATTTATTATTATATTATATTTTTCTATTCTATCTTATTCTTCTTACTCATAGATTGGAACAACGCAGTTCCAAGATTAAAATAATCTTCCCCTCTTTCTTTTCTTTCTTCATAAAACTACTTTCTCTGCATATAAAAATACAACTTCAACGTTAGGCTGACAATATTNTCTGCATATAAATAATATAAATACAACTTTAACGTTAGGTTGACAATATTCTATTTTCAGAATCCAAACTGACATCACAAGTCACTTTTCTATTCTATATCTTATTCTTTTTACTGATCACAAATCATAGATTGGAACAACTCAGTTCCAAGAAACTCAAATTCATCCCCTTAAAATAATCTTCCCCTCTCTCTTTTCTTTCTTCATAAAACTATTTTCTCTGCATATAAAATACAACTTCAATGT
>NW_025221555.1:0-1074 GCF_014066325.1 Apis laboriosa
GAATAATAATTATCGAATAATTGCAATTTAAAAAAAATTAAATTTCAAAAAGTATTTGTGACTGAATATTCCTGATAACAAAAATAGAATAATAATAAAATTATCCAACTGATGTTTTCGACCAACAAATAAAAAATTAATAATAATTTGCAACTTATGAGAAATTAAATTTCAAAAAGTATTTGTGATTGAATATTTCTGAGAACAAAAATAGATCGAATAATAATAGAATTATCCAATTGGTGTTCTCGACCAGCAAATAAAAAATTAATAATAATTATCGAATAATAAGGATCATTCTCGTATTCTATTTATAAGACAAATGAATGTAATGATTATCCAGGATAATCCAAGTTCACAATGACGCGTGTTGTCCGATCATGGGATCGTACAAGATTTATAAACGCGTGATATGCGCATAATAACGCAGATTATACTGTATTAGTTAATCGATGTTGCATATCCGAGTTCCTACGGCATGCAACGTATCAAGATGTTTTAATCTCTTCGATTTTTCATCGATAAAATCTACAACTAAGTACCATATTGTAAATTTTTAATTTTCGATGAATTCATTGGTATAATATCTTGAACATCTTACGATTTTGTATTATAAATATATCTATAAATATTTCTTATTAATAATATATATCATTATAATAATCTTTTTTAATTTACTTTATTATTTAATTTATGAACGAATTCATTTTGAAACGCGTTTTTATTATAGGATTGTTATATAATAAAAAATATGTAACGTATGATTTATTTGTTTTAATTAAGTTTCCTGTGTGTATGAAAGAAAAATTGGAAAATAGAGAAAAGAAATAGATCTTTCGAGGAGATTCGGATTTTGTAATAAAAATGTCATACTCGCTGATCTATTGGATTCATTCGTCGAATTCAATCTTAGTTTACTTACCAAAAACTCCTTTGCATTCACATTTGCTCGCGTGCATATATTTTTCTCTTTCTTTTAAATTATTCTTTTTTTTCAATCAATAGCGCTATACATCATCAAAATCATTACGTATTTTGCTTTTAATTTCTCATAATAATCTAAAGCATTCGTAA
>NW_025221556.1:0-680 GCF_014066325.1 Apis laboriosa
ATTGAAAATGGAATCGAGATTCTAAATCTCACGAGAATCGATGTCTTCCATAAATGTTCATCACATAAAATCACATAAATGATTTCTATCTATTTTATTTTTTCATCAACGATTTAAAAAAAAGTCATCGATTTGACAAATTGGAATTACGATTATGAACTACCCCCACAGGAATATATTTATCACTTTTCCATAACATGTTCCCATGGTACAATCGCTGTGCGAAAGAGGACGAAATCTGGCGACGAGATTCGGTGGCCATAGAAACGAGAGCCTCCTTTGTACGCGGCGTTACGAAGGAATGTTATTCTGTTAGGGACAGGGAACAACGATCATAAATATCGTGGAGGAAGGAGAGGTCCGTGTTGAATATCGATCGCGGCCGACCGAACACAATGGCCGTCCGAATATTTATCAACGCACAGCCGCATCCGCATCCGCATGAGAAACTCTCCCGTGTCGCTTATAACAATCGCGCACGAACGAAGGGTCGATTTGCAAAACCTCGTGGAAAGTGGGGGAAGACTGGCAGAGGATGGAAAATTTGTTCAACGCGTTTCTCCATACCTGTTGCGGTTCCCATCTTCATTTCTTCTCCTTTTCTTCTCCCCAAACTTTAATTTCTCAAAATATATAATATATTTAAAATACGAAATAAAATAAAACGAAATATAAAAGAA
>NW_025221557.1:0-430 GCF_014066325.1 Apis laboriosa
CTTCTCTCATTTTCCAAATTTTTTTATATCTTTTAGAATATTCTTTTCGTAACAAACTTTTAAATATTTTTTAGATGAAATAAATCGATATTTAACGTGTAATAAATGAATAAATTATATCTCTTGGAATATTCTTCTCGTAGCAAATTTTTAAATATTTTTTAGACGAAATAATACATCTGATGTTTAATATGCAATCTTATTTCCTCTATTCGCAATTAAGATGGCGACTTTCTCTTTTCTCATTTTTCAAATTTTTTTATATCTTTTAGAATATTCTTTTCGTAACAAACTTTTAAATATTTTTTAAATGAAATAAAGCATTCGAATCTCGATATTTAACGTGTAATATATGAATAAATTATATCTCTTAGAATATTCTTACTTTTAATAAATATTTTTTACACGAAAGAATACATCTGATGTCTAA
>NW_025221558.1:0-725 GCF_014066325.1 Apis laboriosa
CGATATTTAACATATAAATAAATCATACACGAAATAATACACCCGGCATCTAATATGCAATCTTTTCCATACTTTACTTTTCGCGATCAAAAAACCGCGTGGATCGAATAAATTTCCCAACAGATCGCGCTCGCGGCGTTCGAGCTCGAGCTCCGCACGAATTATTTACCCGTTACTCCGAGAGCGTGTATGCAAATAAAGTAAAGTAAACACCGATCGAGATCTCGAGGGGTGGACAAACGAGATGGCATAAAATTGCAAGTGTAGACGGAGGAAGGATCCTGCTCGGACAATCAGGAATGCTAATCGAGTTAATCGGCCCTCGTTCAACTACTAATTAACTCTCGACCAGATGCAATGCACAGAGGGCGAGTATATAAAATCCTTCCCTGAAAGGATAAAGCCTATAGTCTAATTCAATTCGCGTGTGAGTGCAAGAGACTGGTAAACACTTTCTTCGTCCCCTTAATCGTTATTATTCCCTTTAATCGTTATTATTCGATACTTGATAGGACGTGTTAATACATTAGCGAAACACGTCTCGAGAGTGGATTCTCGACAAGTTGAAATATATATATAGCATGTAAAAATCGTCGATCGTTTATTTGTGAGTAATAAGCGAAATGAAGTTTCCATTAGACTGTGATAGAATATGATCTTCCTCTGTTCAATTAACGTAATAATAATAAACAAACCTCGATTATTCATATTTTTGTATATCAATT
>NW_025221559.1:0-315 GCF_014066325.1 Apis laboriosa
AATTATATATATATATATATATATATATTGTATAATTAAAAATTAACGTAAGAATTTCGTTTGGATTATTTTGAATGGTTTTTCAGGCGAAATAATTAGGAAAGTTTGATCACTTTCGAATAAAATATAAAAATATATTAAATATTATGACAGGTTGGATTACAATGGAAATAAAATCACGAGTGAAAACAAGCTGTAATCCAAACGAAATTCCATTCCGTTTCTTACGTAAATTCAAATTTTTAATACTTTTAATATACACATCTTTGGAAAATGGATCAATTCTAAAAACAGAAATTGATATATATATATATA
>NW_025221560.1:0-1026 GCF_014066325.1 Apis laboriosa
ATATATGGTGGGGGAAATTAGGCGGATGAAAATCGATGGGCGTGTTTGTCAGCAATACGAGGGAGGACGAGGTGTACGGTTGTTTCGCGTAATAGCGACATGCAGCAATCATGTACGAGAGTGCGCGATTGTTTGAGCAATCGTTGAAACGTGTACCGGCGTAATGGTATATGCGTGTAATACGTGTGTCGTCGATCGGTATGTTGACTGTTTTTCGAGAAAGGTTGTCGCGAGAAATAAAAATGTTCGAGTGCATGGAGGAGAATTTTGGAGGGGGGGGGGGGGAGTTTATCGTCGCTTCGATTCCGCTTAAGGGAGGAATTAAGCTCTTGCCACGACAATGTATCGAGTAGAATTATTGGACGGAGAATTTTCGAGGGGAGCTGCGTAATTAGTTGATTAGCGGATGGAGAGAGGGAATTTGAGGAAATATTGTTAATCTTTGTTCCTTATTGGAACGTGGTCTACAGCATTGGCAACATTTGCACTCGGTTAACGCGCTTTGCTATTTCGAACGAGCAGTTTCTAACGTGGCTACCTAGGGGAGATGTAAGAACGCAAGGGTCTAGAGGAGGGTGTTTGATCGGCCCATGGATTGCAATTAGGAGAATAAATAGAATAATAATAATCTTGCACCCTGGTGATAATTCGTAAGACTTAATCGATCTCCTTATTCTTGGAAAGAAGAAGAAGAAGAAGAAGCGAGCGATTAAGAGGAAAAAGGGGAGATTTGGCGAGGGGACGAACACGTTGGTCCACGTCCCCCTCCCCTTAACGAACGTAAGACGGTGGTCCGCACTCCACTGTATCTCGGGATCAGATCCGAAAAGTAGGAAGGCGCGATCCGAGGATAAAAGTTATGGCTCTGCGGGGGACTTTTTCGTGGATTTCCGGGGATCAAGGAGGCGCCGTCCCCTCCCCTCCTCCGATCTCTTTAAGCCCCGACGAGAGAACTAACTCTAACCACCATTCCTCCTTAAGCCGAATCGGACGAGATATATATATATATATATACACCTTTTGTAG
>NW_025221561.1:0-441 GCF_014066325.1 Apis laboriosa
GAGGATGATAAAGCGATTATCGCGAAGGCGTCGCGGTTCGTCGAACGCTTTCAATTCACGTAGGCGGACGATCGTTTACGGACAAATGGGAAAACAGGGGGCCGTTGCTCGACCATCATTTCCGTTCTGCCTGCGCGCGAATACCGGCAAACCTCCCCTCCCCTCACCTCCCGCAAAGATACGAGGACACGAGGACCTCGATCGAACCGAACGATACCGTAATTAACGTTCGAGTGGCTGTTGCCTCGTTTCCGCGGAATTTCGCCCCTATTCCCGTGATCCGTGCGTGGTGGTAAAACGTAACTCGTGCCCCCTTCCTCGATCCAAGAGAGATGTTACCGCTTTTCCATTCTCTCTCTCTCTCTCTCTTCTCTCTTCTCTCTCTCTCTCTTCTCTCTCTGTCCTTTCTCCTCTCTCTCTCAAAAATTGAATGTCCAAAAA
>NW_025221562.1:0-298 GCF_014066325.1 Apis laboriosa
GCATGGAACAATGAAAAAGTCGAATTTTTATTAATATCGTACCATTGAAAACGTAATATTCAATTAGAATTTTGAAAAAATCAATTAAGCTTAAAGTAAGTATTATAACGTATTGTTATTATTGTAGTTGTTATGCTTCTAAGAAAATGGAAATATATAAATATAATTTCACGTCATATGGTTTCATGCCCCATATAAGAGCAGCAGAATTTACCAACCATGTTGCGTTCAAACTCAAAACATATCTTGTTAAATTCGAGTACCAGACATTTAGAAATTGTTCATTCCAGAAATAACA
>NW_025221563.1:0-986 GCF_014066325.1 Apis laboriosa
ACAATTGTTCTATTCTCTCGATAAATCCTTTCTTAATGCATGCAGTGTCATTGTTTCATATTTAATATTTTTCGAAAATAAATAATTTTTTGATTGTTCTATTACAAAATTCTTTATCAATCAGTTTTCAATCTTTTTACATTATATTTGTTTGTACATCAACATAAAATTGTTTAATAATTGTTAAATAATTAAGAATTTCTGTTTTCTCTTTCAAAAAATAAACATAACAATACCTAATCGTTTTTCAATAATAAAAAATACAAAATAATAATAATAGATAGTTGGCTCATTTTACTGCATAGATCGACATGAAATACTTCTCCTGCATACTTGATGTTGACAGATTGTCCTTTAGGTAAAAGTGTTCGATACCACTTGGCATATAAACATCTTTCACAAAAGATATGATCTTTTATTATATACCATTATATATCAACGATCTTTAAATCTTGTGCATTCGAATTTGTTACAATGTTTTAAAATTTATATGTCTTAATCTTTCATACTGATCTGCTATAATAAATCTCATTAGCACATTTACTTTTTTATATTTACACAACGATATAAAATTTAATTTATATAGTTTTATTATAGTTATAATTATTTATTAGTTATAATTATATAGTTATTAAGTTTATATTATAATTTATATTATAATTTATATAATAAATTTTATATTATAGTTTATAGTTTATATTATAATTTATATTGTTATTAAGTTTATTTCTCTTAACAATTAATTTATTATTTTTGTAGAAATATACATTTTGTTTATCGTCTTCAAAAATAACTCTCATCTCTTTTTCAAAAACTCATTCAATTGACACAACAAATTCTTTAATTGCGATACATAATACTCCACTGATTATATGAGGCATACATATTCTGTTATAGTATTTACCGCTTCAATATTGATGTTTCTTTTGCCTTTAACATATAATATATTGTCATCATCCACACAAATTTTTTACATGTTCATATTT
>NW_025221564.1:0-636 GCF_014066325.1 Apis laboriosa
TTAAGCTTGAATCTTGAAGCTAGAACTTCAAGCAAGTTTCCTATATCAATTTTAATCTGAAATTATTTTTCATTAATTATTTATTAATGGTTAATGCGTTATATCGAATCGATATCATTGCCATTCATTACATTTTTTGTAATTTTTTGTTGATATGAGATTTTTTTTCTAAATTTGGTTATATACATTTGAAAAATTAGTTCCTTTTTTAACTTCACATGTAAATTTTATTTATAATTTCGTGGTTATTTAAATGAATAAATTAATTGTTTATAATATGAAGATTTGTGACTCCGACTTTCTGTATAATAATCGTTAATAAATAATTAATAAAAGGGAATTTCAGATTAAAATTGATACAGGAAACTTGCTTAAAGTCCTAGCTTCAAGATTCAAGTTTAAAAGTGCAGAATTTTTAATTAGAAAACGAGTAATTAATGAATTTTCAATATGGCGTCATTGACGTATTATAACATATGTCGCGTTAATCGTTAATAAATAATTAATTAAGAAGAATTTCTGGTTCAAATTGATACAGGAAACTTGTTTGAAGTTCTAGCTTCAAGATTCAAGCTTAAAAGTGCATAATATTTAATTAGAAAACAAGTAATTAATGAATTTTCAATATGGCGTCAT
>NW_025221565.1:0-231 GCF_014066325.1 Apis laboriosa
AATATAGAAATATAGAAGAAAGTGTATAACATTTTTATTTTACTTATATATTGTAGATTGTAAATATATACATGTGTACATTATTTCATTTTTATTTTGAAAGCTAAAAGTCATTCCACTAATGTGTTAAAAAATTGAAGAATGATTGGCAATAGAATTAAGAAAGAAGAATACATTTAAAATATGAAATAAAATAAAAGAAAATATAGAAGAAAGTGTATAACTTTAGTT
>NW_025221566.1:0-510 GCF_014066325.1 Apis laboriosa
GTCATTTTTACATTGAAATCGATCTTTGTTGACAGTTTGGAATTTAAATTATTGAATTACTTTCTCAAGTTTCACATCTAATTTTTTCGAACACCAGTACGCACTACCTTTTTCTTAGTCACACCAAAAATCGAGTCATTTTTACATTGAAATCGATCTTTGTTGGCAGTTTGGAATTTAAATTATTTAAATTCTCTTCTAAGTGCTATATTTATACTTTACTTTTCGCTACACATAGTATGAAATTTTCTTCCCTCATCAAAATTGCTTTCTTCGATCGATACTTTCTACGAATCTTGATAAAACTATTTTATTAACAAGTTAATAAAACATTTCAATTATCGTTGAATTACTTTCTCAAGTCTCACGTCTAATTTTTTCGAACACCAGTACACACTTCCTTTTTGTTAGTCACACCAAGAATCGAGTCATTTTTACATTGAAATCGATCTTTGTTGTTTGGAAGAAACTTTTACACCCACACACTCGCACGTATAAATAATCACGTTA
>NW_025221567.1:0-249 GCF_014066325.1 Apis laboriosa
TGACTCGTTGGAGAGGGGCAAAGAAAAAGAAAGGAAAATATTTGCAACGAGATCGAAGATTGTGGAAACACACGATCTTTGGAATTGCGCGTATTATAATTCGTTGTTTGATTCAAACACTTTCTAGATTTTATTCGTGGCTCATTGAACGAAGGCAAAAAAAGAAGAAAGGAAAAGAAAGGAAAATGTTTGTAACGAGATCGAAGATTGTGGAAATATACACGATCTTTGGAATTGCACGTGTTATAG
>NW_025221568.1:0-1293 GCF_014066325.1 Apis laboriosa
TAACAATTAATGCGTCATATTTTTAATACATGGATGACGCCGTATAGAAAATTTATTAATTACTCGTTTTCTACGAAAAATTTCTATACTTTTAAGATTGCATCTTGAAGGTAGAACTCCAACTAACTTTCTCATATCAATTTTAATGCAAAATTCTTTCCCGTTAATTAATTATTAATGATTAACGCGTTAAATTTTTAATACATCTATGACGGCGTATCGAAAATTCATTAATTACTCATTTTCTACGCAAAATTTATACACTTTTAAGATTGCATCTTGAAGGTAGAACTCCAGGCAACTTTCTCATATCGATTTTAATGCGAAATTCTTTTTCGTTAATTAATTATTAACGATTAATGCATCATACTTCTAATACATCGGTGACGCCATATTGGAAATTCATTAATTACTCGTTTTCTACGCAAAATTTATACACTTTTAAGATTGCATCTTGAAACTAGAACTCCAGGCAACTTTCTCATATCGATTTTAATGCGAAATTCTTTTTCGTTAATTAATTATTAACGATTAATGCATCATATTTCTAATAAATCGGTGACGCCATATTGGAAATTCATTAATTACTCGTTTTCTACGCAAAATTTCCACACTTTTAATGTTGCATCTTGAATCTAGAACTTCACACAATTTTCTCATATCGATTTTAATGCAAAATTCTTTTTCGTTAATTAATTATTAACGATTAACGCGTTATATTTATAATACATCGGTGACGCCATATTGGAAATTCATTAATTACTCGTTTTCTATACAAAATTTCCACACCTTTAAGATTGCATCTTGAAGGTAGAACTCCAACTAACTTTCTTATATCAATTTTAATGCAAAATTCTTTTTCGTTAATTAATTATTAACGATTAACGCGTTATATTTATAATACATCGGTGACGCCATATTGGAAATTCATTAATTACTCCTTTTCTACGCAAAATTTCCACACCTTTAAGATTGCATCTTGAAGCTAGAACTCCAAGCAACTTTCTCATATCGATTTTATTGCGAAATTCTATTTCGTTAATTAATTATTAATGATTAATGTTATTCAGTTACAGATCGGGAGGTTGCGATTGATACATTCTCAACAATAATCATTAATAATTAATTAACGGGAAAGAATTTTGCATTAAAATCGATATGAGAAAGTTAGTTGGAGTTCTAGCTTCAAGATGCAATCTTAAAAGTATAGAAATTTTGCGTAGAAAACGAGTAATTAATAAATTTTCCATACGGCGTCATCGATGTATTAAAAATATGACGCATTAATTGTTA
>NW_025221569.1:0-577 GCF_014066325.1 Apis laboriosa
ATTAAATTCCTATATCATAATTAAAATATATATTGCATTAATTTCTTGCTTTATATTTTTTTTTAATTTATGATAAATAATATAATTAAATAAATAATTTTAAACAATTAAACAATGAAACTGAAATGAAAATTATGACAAATAATTAAGTTAATTAAATTACATAACAATAGCATAAATTTGAAATAATATTGTAATTATATATTGTAATATAGACACATGTATTATTCATGTAATATAGATATATATAAATTTATATATATTTATGTGTATAATTTACGATAATTATCATTTTGCTATATTTTATTTTATTTACAATAAGATTTTCATCATTTATATTACTTTATATATATTATATATTATAAACAAAATTTTAACGTTCAAATATGAATTCTTCAAATTAAAAGAAATTTATAATATCACACGATATACGAGGAAATATTAGTATATGTTATGATTTTTAGAGCAGTATATCTTAATAAAAAAAATTATATGATTATATGTAATTTAATTTGATTTTACAGAGAAAGATTAATATTTTGAATGCAAGTAAAAAAATATCGACGAAGTTACCATC
>NW_025221570.1:0-877 GCF_014066325.1 Apis laboriosa
TCAAAAAATAAATGTAAAAATACATAAAAGACTAAGTGAATAAATAAATAAGTGAAAATAAAAAAATAAATCAAAAAATAAATGTAAAAATAAATAGAAAAATAAATGAATAAATAATAAATAAATATGTAAAAATTTAAATTAAAATCGAATATTAAATGTTTAAAAAAAATTATGTAAATGACTAAATAAATGAACCAACAAAAAAAATAAAAAAATTTAAAAAAATTAGATATATAAATAATATACATGTATAGTATATAACAGCAATAAATATTAATTTAGAATAAATTTTACAAAATTAAAAATTATATGATATGCAAAAAATTCAGTTAAAGTATTATATATCGATCTATTCCGTACGAAAGTTCGATACGAAATGAACGCTCCGCGCGACCGGCCCCATATTTATCAATTACCGAAGTTATACGGAAATATACGACTTCGGTCGATTCCACCAAAATCGACTTTTCGAACATAATGATCATTAATTCTTTAATTTTTTTATTTTTATTGTTAATTTATGCACTTAATAATTTATTACAATATTAAATATAATAATTAAAATACATTTTTATAAATCAAAGTTAAATTTACTGTTTTATAATATTAATTTTCAATATATAACGATATTAAAATATTCTTAATGTCATTTTACAAATTAATTTCTTAACTTTTTGATTTTTATTGTTAATTTATGCACTTAATAATTTATTAAAATATTAAATATAATAATTAATATACATTTTAATAAATTAAAAAAGTTAAATTTACTGTTTTGTGATATTAATTTTCAATTTATAATTGTTAAAACATTCTTAATTAAAATATTCTTAATGACATTTTACAAATTAATTTTTTAATTTTTTAATTTTTA
>NW_025221571.1:0-286 GCF_014066325.1 Apis laboriosa
GTAAAAATTTTCTCTAATTAATTATTTATTAGCAATTATTATGGAGAATAAATCTATATCGAAAATTGTAAGGATAATTCAATACAATGATGAATATATAAATGTGTGAGTATGAAAAGAATATGTGAATGTTTGAATAAATAGCAAATATATTAAATATATTCATTATTGTATTAAATTATCTTTGCAATTTTCGATATAAATTTACTCTCCATAATAATTGTTAATAAATAATTAATTAGAAAAAAATTCTATACTTTTAAGCTTACATTTCAAAGATAGAACC
>NW_025221572.1:0-214 GCF_014066325.1 Apis laboriosa
AAAACAAAAGAAAAGAATCTAGCAAATTCTTCATACACCAAATTCCTAACAATTCCAATCATTATTCCAAAAAAAAGGAAAAATCCATTCCAAAGAATCTCCACCCAAATCACAAACACAAAAGAAGACAAGATCGTAAACAAAAGAAAAGAATCTATAGTAAATTCTCCATACACCCAATTCCTAATAATTCCAATCATTATTTCAAAAAAAG
>NW_025221572.1:274-448 GCF_014066325.1 Apis laboriosa
AATTCCTAATAATTCCAATCATTATTTCAAAAAAAGGAAAAATATATTCGAATTCAATCTCTACGAGATCCCCCCAAATTAATTAATCGCATAAACACAAAAGACAAGATCGAAAACAAAAGAAAAGAATTTAGGAAATTCTTCAATTCCTAACAATTCCAATCATTATTTCAA
>NW_025221573.1:0-359 GCF_014066325.1 Apis laboriosa
TAATTAAAGTAAAAATAAGTTGTTGTTCGACGATAATTTCAATTAATTTTAACGAAAATTAATCATCTTTTTTTTATCGAAGTTATTGAAATAGTTTATGAAAATTTAAGAAAAAGAGAAATAAGCAAAATAAAAATTATTAGAAAAAGAGTTTCTGATTTCTTGAAACGAACTTTGAGAGAACATTTAATTATTTCGATTCTCTCAATTTCTCTCCACTTCAATTTCTCTTCTTGGAATTTGAAAATTTTAAGAAACCGATTCGATCGAAACGATTCGTTATATACATAGAGACGAGTTTTCCTATGAACTAAACTGGTTTCGGTGAAGGAGGGCTGGATGACCCGTGCACGAAGTGA
>NW_025221574.1:0-916 GCF_014066325.1 Apis laboriosa
AACGATGAAGAAACAAGGTCAAATCGTCGATTGATTAAATCGATCTTTCACGAATGATTGTCGCAAGCAGCGAGTCGAAGAAAACGATTTATATAAAAAAAAAAAAAAGGAAAAGAATTCACGAAAATTTGTATATTCTATTCAATGATGAAGAGCAAGCTCAAATCGTCGATCGATTAAACCGATCTCTCACGAATGATTGTCGTGAGTCCAAGAAAACGATTTATATATATATATATATAAAAAAAAGAAAAAAAATTCACGAAAATTTGTATATTCTATTAAATGATGAAGAACAAGGTTAAATCGTCGATCGATTAAGCCGATCTTTCACGAAGAAAAACNGAAGAAACAAGGTCAAATCGTCGATCGATTAAGCCGATCTTTCACGAAAAAAAGATTTATATATAAAAAAAAAAAATTCACGAAAAATTAACATATTCTATCGAACGATGGAAAAACAGTGTTAAATCGTCGATCGATTAAGCCGATCTTTCACGAAGAAAAACGATTTATGTAAAAAAAAAAAAATTCACGAAAATTCACATATTCTATCGAACGATGGAAGAACAAAGTTAAATCGTCGATCTTTCATAAAGAAAAACGATTTATATAAAAAAAAAAATTCACGAAAATTCACATATTCTATCGAACGATGGAAGAACATTGTTAAATCGTCGATCGATTAAATCGATCTTTCATGAATGATTATCGTGAGTTCAAGAAAACGATTTATATATATATATATAAAAAAAAAAGGAAAAAAAATTCACGAAAATTCGTATTCTATTGAATGATGAAGAACAAAGTTAAATCGTCGATCGATTAAGCCGATCTTTCACGAATGATTATCGTGAGTCCAAGAAAACGATTTATATATATAAAAAAAAAAAAGGAAAAAAAATTCACGAAAATT
>NW_025221575.1:0-225 GCF_014066325.1 Apis laboriosa
CAGGAAACAGAACCAAAAGAATCGACTATCATGTTTATTCTTTAGTTATAATCTATTAATCTTTATGCACAATATCTTTAAATTTAAATTATTTCTAAGAGTGACGTGGAGATGGCGCCACGTGACGGGACTGATCTTTACCGCCATCTCGCGTCGAAAAATCGAAACTTTCTTTCAATTATATTATAATATAAGTACAATTCTTATTTTTAATTTCCTTTTTTA
>NW_025221576.1:0-180651 GCF_014066325.1 Apis laboriosa
CGGAACACACTCCTACGTCGTCCTGACGGAACCCACCCCTACGTGGTCCTGACGGAAACCACCCCTACGAGGTCCTGACGGAAACCACCCCTACGTGGTCCTGACGTAACACACCCCTACGTGGTCCTGACGTAACCCACCCGTACGTGATCCTAACGAATGTTGCAACGTTCCCCTTCCATCCTCCGGCTGTGTCTCATCAAAAATTTCAGTCCGGTCCCGGGGAAGAGAGCCTCCCGGACCGGTGAGAGTTGTCCCCCCCTGTGTGAAACCCCCCGCCCCCATCGCGGAACCTAGAGTGTGTCATCCCGAATTCCTGTGGGAGAAAGACGTTCGATGGTCGATGGTCAGGTCATTCCCTCGTGGCAAGTTAAGAAGTTGTCCGTCGCTCGCGAAAAAACTCCGTCGAGACCCGACGAGTCTCGAGCTCGAGTTCTTCGGCGTGCGGAAAAAGCAGCGTTCCAACTTAGCCACAGCTCCTCTAACGAAAATTTTTAATTTTCGCCTATTTTAGGTATTCGAGAATACTTTTCGTTTGTTTCTTTTTTTAATTTTTATTTTTTTTTTATCCTTGCGAATCGTAGAAAATCCATCGATCGCTAGAAAAAACATTTTTATTAAAAAAAGAAATTAAATTCCTGAAAGAATCGAAACGAGAATCATTGACGCATCATTTGTCAGTGACCTATCTATCAATTACTTGATTCACGTTTCAAATTCAATCTATTTTTCGATATCTCTTCTAAAAAATTAACTTCCATCCTATTTTTCTTTTTTTTTTTTGTTTTTATTTCGTCTATTTTTACTTCCAGTAAAAATTCCTCTATTAAGAAAGGAGAAAAAATAATTCAAAATTGTACCGAAAATTAAAATAAAAATCATAAATATGAACGAAAAGATTGAAAAAAGGAATATAGTAATTAAAATTATTAATTATTATCGTTATAATTATTAAAACGCAGCAAATAATAAGAGGGAAAGAAAACGATAAATTGGTCAAAAATGTATAAAAAGTATCTTTACCAAAAAAAAGCATAATTAAATTTTCACGATTAAATAGATTTAATAGATACTGATAATTCGGACGATAATTCAAACAAAAATGATTAAAAAATTAAAATAAAGGAAAAGATAAAGAAAAAATATCGTTGAACTTTTTTATAAATCTCATAAATTAATAATGAAAAACAAAATTCGAAACTATTCCAAAAACGAAAAATATTAAAATTAAAAATCTGTAAACGTAACGTAAAAACAAAAAAAAAAAGGACCATAATAATCATGATAATAAAAAATTATTGATAAATTAATAAAATAAAATAAATATTAATATTCTTACGTGTGAATATTATAACGAATGTGAATCGTAGCGCGATGTCGCGTCGATTGTTATTGTATATGTAGTCGATTAAACGTAATCGTTTTGGAAACACGGAGCGAAACGGATTTATTCCTTCGATTGTAGTTGTATACGTATCGACTAAATGTAGTCGCTTTCCGAATGTGGAACGGAACGAACGTATTCCTTTCTGCTCTCCGAATAAAGATTTTATCGATATATTACGATATATTAAATGAAATATTAAAATGTAAATAATTGTTAAATAAATAAAGTATAAAAGTTTAAGAATATAATTACAAGTGCGTAAATTGATAAAAAGAAGAACTAAATATTCATCGAATACGAGGATACGATAGAAAAGAACGAAACGAGTCGAATCTAAAAATAAAAAAAAGAAATACTACAACGCTTGATATTAATTTTTTATTATATTAATTATTTATATTAATTTTTTTCCTAAAGAGCAATTTTTTTCTAAAAGTTTGAACGTTGTGTATAATATTCTCTTTCTTTTGTGACGCGTTTTAAACGGTTTAATATATTTATTATATTTAAAATCTTTTACTATTATTAATTTTATTCGACGATTCGATTTATTGTATAAGAATATTTATACGATTACACGATATTTATTGCGTATCCCTATTACTTTGATTTGTTTAAATTGAAATAGCATTTTTCTTCCGTGATTTATAATATTCGGATTATAAATAAAAGTTTTAAATATAATAATATTGATTATGAAGAATTAGTAATAAATTAATAATATTGATAATCGATATTTCTTACCTTATGTTTGTTAATAGCTTTCTTCTAACGTGCGTCGCTACGTTAGACGAATTTAATGATAAATAAAGTTAAAATTAATGATAAAAAAAGTTAAAAGTTATTATTCGGTATAAAATAAACTATGCCGGTTAATTTTTAACGGTATTATTTATTATTGCAAGCGAGTTTGAGAAAGATAGTTATCGTAATGATTTCGTGATACATTCGAAATATGCGATAATATTGTCAGACTAACGCAATGACCTATCGTCGCCGCTTACATATATATGACGCGTGTGTGCAGCGTATAGATTGTTTTATCAAACGGATCCTCCTCGCATCGCGTTAAAACTAATATTGTTTATGCTTGTAAAGAATATGTACACAAAAGAGGAAAAAAGGAGATATTATTAAATATTGAACGAACTTAGCGTACTTAGTAAATATATCCTACGCATTAATGGAACGTTTTTTTTTCGTAAAAAATAGATTATGCAGAGCACCATGGTTTCTTTATCATTTATTTTTTTCGTCCAAGTCTTTCATTTTTTCTTTCTTTTTTTTTTTTTTCTTTTTTTTTTTTTCGTTTATTTTCATTTACCTTATTCTCAAATTAACTGGATTCGTTATATACAATTTTCCGCGTATCACCACGATGAATGACGGGACGCTGTAACGCTGCTTGCAAGCGCATTACGAAATGTGGTTATTCAGGCGGCGAGATTACAGTATCGCTGCCGTATCAGCGCGGTATCTTGCGAACGATCGAAAAATAAACGAGGAACAAAAACTGACTATAATGTTGTTGCAAAATTTTATGCCCTGTGCTCAGTCTTTCACGCGCGATACGAATTTTGTGTGCTCGTTTTGCTCGTCCTCTGCGAAACGATTCGATCAGCTTCGATCATTCTCTGATTTACAATTATTTTCGATCTGTTTCGGTTATAAATTGATTGACACCGTACGTACATTTCATATGGGTTGGAATTCCAGTGATTTGAATACGAATCCGCGCATTCTTAAACGATAGAAATTAATATGATAAATGATAATGATATAGCCCGGATAGCCGATAGATTTAACGATTATCTATCGAACTATCTATATAGACGAAATATTCTATCTATATAGACGATACAGATTTCAATTTGATCTCGGTTTTCGCTCTATTTTCGTTAAATAACAATTGAAATGTAAATGTTACGATATTATTTTTATTTATTTATTTATTTATTTTTTTTGTTTAAAACTTGGCTAAAAAATTATATAATTTTTGCCACGAATAATTTTCGCTGGAACGAGTAACAGAGGACAGATTCCGTCTCGGAATTTTTGAGTCTACGAGTAAATATTTCATTACCGAGCTCAAAAAACCGGAGGATCCTTCGCTTCGAATTTCTGTCGCGTCTTCTCCGTTCTGCGATTCGTCGTCGAGATTGATCACCACGGGACGATCGTCGAAGTGAAGAAGGTAAGGGTGTGGTGTACGCAAGATGTATAGTGTATAATAATAATAATAATAATAATAAAAAAAAATATATTCAAAGGCAGGGAAAAAGAAGTAACGATAAAAAATTGAAAAATGACCGAGGCATAAAATTTTTCGCAAAACCACCAAGGAGGCTCGAAATCGTTTCGATTTATCTTTGACACATTTGCTTTCGAGAGTCCTTGGTACAGTCGTAGAGAAATAAGTAAGATCACAAGCGTCATAGAGGCTCGCGAGAGTCTCCGAGATTAGAACAAAAACATAAAAAATAGTAATCACTGTGTATACGTGAGCATGTATAATGATTTCGAATGGATGTCTGCATCCGCGCACATGTAATGTATCATCGCATATACGTGTATCTCTGTTTGTGTGGATGTATGTGTATCGCGTGTTTCCTACATTACACTCATCGCTTAAATACTAACTTGTCTTATCTTTTATAATTATATACATGTTATAACGTCACTTGGTTTGCCTGTATTGTTTCGGATATACAAATATAGTATTATCCTTACTCTTTATATCACATATCGTATATAAGAAGGCACCAGAAGTAATTCTAGGTCAAAAATTTTTCCGCGAGACGAGTTCCACATCTGACATTATGCTAACCATATAATGGAAACATCTGTACGCTGTACAGTTGTTTGCTTTTATTTATTTACGTTCGTCCACGCTCTACCACGAACAGAACACGTTGAGGCGTAACTGTTTGCGATCTATTTTTCGAGCTTTGCATCGTGTTATCCGGTAAGATTTGTTCGCGTTAACCACGGTAATTTCATTCGAATTGAATAAAAAAATGATCGAAGGTCAATTTCATATCGTATAATTTTACAAAAATTAACGAAAAAGAAACGAGAAAATTTTGCCTTCGCTTGATCGCTTTATCACCGCTTTATTTACGTATCATTATTAGTGACACTTATTACGATATATTCTATTCTTGATCCTTGTTCAGACCACGTGGAACACACGATACAGTCAATGGGGGAGAGAGGGAGATCGGCAACGACTAGGCATTCGAGGCCGTCTCTGGATCATGCTTCGATCTTTAAGATCGTTCGCAGCCATGAGACCAGTGATTTTATTTCCGCATAAAAATGACGATATGATGAAATTCTCCATTTTGATCCATCCAAGACTTAAAAGACACGTAACATGTACAATGAACACGTGTTTAAAAAAAAAAAATGAAAAAATGAAAAAAAAAAAAGAAATACAATTTCAAGTTATCAATATACCTATTCCCTAAGGTTATCACGTTCGATTTATTGATTCGAACGCACACACGAGTAATAAGATCGTTTGCAAAATTAACAAATTGCGAAACATCTTGAATATTTTCGCGTGCTTTTTTCTATGTATATAAAAAAAAGATATTATTATTATTATGCTTGAAGAAGCACACGAATGATAATCACGCCTCTAAATACGATCGGGTTCGCGATCAAGCTCGCGTTGCTTTACTAATCGATCGCTTCCCTCAGCGCGGCTAGCTGCTCCTCCCCGAGCTTCACCTTGTCTTGAATCTCCCGACCGTCCACGATCAGCTTCGCCTTCATGTTGATGAAGTGTTGATAATCCGCGAATTCTTCCTCGTTCAGGTACTTGGACAGGATCGTCGACACGTTCACACTGCGCTTGTCAATATTATTCTTCAAAATCTTCGCTTCTTCAAGTTGATCCATCAATTTATCCCTCTTGCTCTCGAGTATTTTCTGCGAATTAAAAAAAAAAAGATTGTTAAAAAGATAATTTTAATTTTTTGAATATATACGATTTGATAGAAATGTTTCGATAAAAATATATTATTGTATAATAATTTTTGATAAAATACGAACGACCTTGCCTCGCACGCGCGTATTTCTACAAGTTTCCAAAATTAACATTCATGCGTACAAATCTGAATAATACCCACCCTTTCCGCGTGTTCTGCCGGCATTCCGTAGAGAGCGTTCTCAGCTCGAGCTAATCTGCCACTTAGGCCGAGAAGAAGACTCGTGATCTTGCCTACTTCCTCTACATGCAGCCGATACTTGGACGCTTCCGCTGGTCGAGCAACAGCGGAGATCCTTGTTGCGACTCTTGCTCCCAAAGCCTCGTTCACCTCTCCCTCTTCGCGAACTGCTTCCTGCTCGGCTCTTAAGACCACTAGCTTCTTGTCCAGGCTCATCATCAACTCTTCCTGTAAAAAAAATCAAATAAATTTCAGCTCGTTTGTTCGAATATTTTTGTTTGAACGGAATGGAATCTCGTTGAGATCGACTTTCGAGATCGAGTTTTAAAACAATTGTTTCCAATTTCATCGTTAAAGGGATGACACATTGAATGAAAAGAAAAATAATAAAAAGAATAATATTAGATAATATTAGAACACGAATGCATTCGAGAATGAAATTCTCGATAAAATAAACGCTATCTTATAATGATATAACGCTATCTTATAATGATATACCTTTTTCTGCCTGAGATCAAGGCTATTGGTTGGAATGATAGGCGGCACATCTTCCTGTCTCGTCAGTCCCTCAACAGTCACGTCACGTGAATATCTCGTGAGAAACCTTGCCTTTCCTTCGGACGTGGTGAAATAAGCGGACGTCGGGGATAGAGGACTGGTTGAATCTGCCGATAACGGAGTCGAAGGTATCGATTCGTGCCTGCAATAATAGTCGTTTTTATTTTTAAGTCGTTCCTCTCGCACCTCATTGGGTATCGACGTAATCTTGGCAATTTTTATGATATCACAACAATCCCCGAATATAAGATTCGCGTGATCGTGGACGACACCGATTGCATAATCCGCAAGCATGACTCACGATTCGATCGATCGGCACGTTTCGAGGAACGAAGGAGGGTATGTCTCGCGAATGATTTACTATCCTGATGTAATCTCAAACGCGTTTCTTGTCACGATGCGATCAACGTCACAAATCATATCGTTATAGTTTCCGATTCATCAAATGAACGATCGAACGATAAGAGAACTGATATTAGACACGATTTCTCTCACCGATTTCTAACGAAATTTAACGAAGTGATATGTCTCTATCTAGAAAATCTGCGATTATAATTTGCGCCTTCGATCAACCAAACGCCAATTCTTGTAAATTATTTTATTTTATTATTTGAATATGTCATTATCCGAATATTTTAAAATGAAATAACTTTTTCTTACGAATCGATGTGTAACGAGCAAATATAAATAATTGAATATATATTTCAAAATAAATGTTAAAAAATATCCGTAACATCGCTCCATTTCTAGAAATTTTTCTTGAGATCTTTCTTTTTCATGAAAAATTATAGGTATAAAGTTTATAAAAATCGCGCACATCCATCAATCACATTCAGGGTGTTGATATATTCGTTGAGCTATTCGTTTTTGGAAAAATAATTTCAACTTGTGAAATTTCGCTCAAATTCGCTTCGATATTTGATATTTGATCTTTGCGATAACAATTGAATAACAATTCGAAACAATATCGAACAAAAGATACAACTATTAAACATTCGAAAACCAATAAGTGTATAATATTAAAAGAACGACTTTAAAAAAAGAAGAGAAAGTGATAAGAAATAGAAAACTTGATGATTTGCGATGATTCGAAGAACGATCTGGTCGACTTGCTATTATGTCTGATCTGGCTCGCGAGCTCGCTCGGTGAATTAAAAGCGATTAATGAAAAGAGGAAATGGATGCTGTTGCGAATACGATCGCTAAACCTCGTGTGGATTTTGCGCACCGTGATCCAAGAAACCACCCGTGACCACTTTCGAAAGCGTTTCTGTTCTACCAGGGTGTGGTAAGAAATTCTCTTGCTTGAGTAAGTCAATCTACTTCCAGTCAACGAAACAACGTTTTACCGTTGGAAATTACCAGAGGAAAACGTTGGTTAGACGGAACGATTGTAGGTCGAATATACGCGATGGACGATGAACTCGTGTTCGAGAGAGAAGATCAGTTCGAAGATACAGTAAATTTTTTACAATACTTGAGATACTTTGGAACTTTCGAATAAAAAGAATAGGTAAGAGAGATGACGAAAATACTTGAATGTTTTGCCAATTATCGTTGATCGTATAGTGACGAAGAAAAAAAAATATAATCGAGTGAGAATAAATATAAAAGAATAAGAAAAAATCAGAAGAAATAAAAATGATCATATCATCAAATCATTCCTACGATTATCAAACAAATCGAAAGTAAAAAAAAAAATCGTGAAAAAAATGATCGAATCGATTAATTCGATTAAATTGAAAATTCATAACTCTGTTGAGGAAGAAAATTGAGAAATTGCTATTTTATATATATATATATATATATAAAATACATCATATGATAGTCAATTATAGAGATTTTTATTGTATTATGAAAGGGGAATTTGATTTTAATTTATACTTCTCCGTATTTTTGATCTCCATGCTAGACGTTCGTGTGTTATATTGAAAAATGTGTGACGAAAACCGCGAGGTGAAGAATCGAGCGAAACGATGTCACCGCTCGTTCGTGGCAGACTGGCGAACGAAATGATGCGTAGACCACCAAGTAGCTAGTCTAACAATATCATTTATGGCTAGTTACGCAACCGTCTTGCGCCTTTGATACTTTCTCCCGGCATATGCCGGAGGAAATATTGTCCACTATTAGACCGAATGATTTTAGATTGACGGAAAAAAACTCGTTTCTCGGATGAAATTAATCACCGATGGCTTTAAAAAATATTCAAGTATATGGACTTAATCGAGAAATACTTTTCAATCCTTCGTTATTCTCGCGATTTGAAAATTTCAGTTTTATATATATATATATAATATATAATATATTATATATAACCTTTGGCCATAGAATTAGATGATATAAAAAGTATTATGACATATCATAAATGATGAATTTTTTTTTAGGTGTTAATCTTTCGGTCTTTTAAATCAATGTAATTCTCAAATAAATTAAAATTAAAAGAAGGAAATATACCGATTAATTAATTTTATCATCGCGTTTGCGTATATATATATATATCCCACCTATTTCTATAAATATTCATAACAATAACAAAAACTATAAGATACAGTAAATTTTTTACAATACTTGAGAAATTGCCAACATTACTGTCCAACTATTAGCCCGTACCACGAATTCGACTAACTCGTTACTTAAAAATGACAATTAAATTCCAACAGTAATGAAGTTCTTTTAACAATGATCGTCTAGGAATCTTGCAATCACGCCCACATAAAAGTGATAAATGATTCGTTGATAATAGATTTACTCTTCGATAGAAAATCGATCTCTTTGATCTTTTTTTATTCGCGATCCATCGTAAAAAAAAAAAATAAAACTCTTTGACATCGTTTCGTCACGGTTAAAATGTTAAATTTTCTGAAATCGTAAAAATTCATCGAATGATGAATATTATAACTCAATATTTTTACCAATACTTTTCATTAATTTTCATTGACACGTCATTATATAGGAAAATAAGATAAATTGCTTTTGACAAAATCCACTGACAAAAAAATAATTCTCTACGTTCGACGATATAGATAGATATTTGAGATATCTATCGAAAATCTTGCGTGATCGAGATGATGTGAAAGTGAACAACGATAGATCTGCGAATGGATCAACTTGTATGAAATATCGACGGGATAGTGTATCGTTCGGGACGATTGATTAACATTTATGTAACGATAATGAGAGGAAATGGTGCAAATAATTGAGAGAGCATGAGTTTAGAATTATAGAAATTACAGGATTTTGCATAATCGTTTCAATCGAATGACAGTCGCTGTATATGTACGCTCGATTTTTTTCTATAATTCGAGGCTATTATCAATATTATCAAGTTACAAAATGATAAACATATGAATTTTATACATCGTTATGTATATATATTTAATATTTTAAACTTCGATCCTTACATTTTTAAAATATTTTTTTAAATGCATATTTAATATATGTATATATGTGTAACTTAATCAAGTATTATTTCTTTTTTTATTTTTTATTATTAGATATTAATGCTCTTTAAATAAGTTGAAATAATAAAATGATAAAATAATTTTATTATGTTCAATATTCAAAATTTTTATACAATATTTTATCGAAATAAAAAAAATATTATGAAATATTTTAGTTCAATAACTCAATATTTTAGTTTTATAACTCGCATATGAATCTCTTTGATTGAACAATAAGTTTTTCAATAAAAAAATCTTCAATTACTAAAATTATAATAATAATAATAATAATAATAATAATAATAATAATAATTATAATAATAATAATAATGATAATACTTACTTTTTTTCCTCGTCCCCATTCTCCGAGCAAGGAGTCGTTGGTTCTTCGAGAGACAATCGGCGTTTAGGTCGTGGATGCAAAGTCGCTTCCACCCTGAACAGACCGGTAACATAGTCTGTGGGTTTTTTATGCTCTGGAGCTGGAACTGATAAAAACGAAGTATAATCAAAAAGAAAACGGACGATATTTATAAAAATTTGAACAACAAACTAATCTAAATCTTAATCTTTTTTTCAAAAAGATATATTTTATCTTTTTTTCAAAGTAGTTTTTCTCTTCTACGTTGATGCAATAATTTTGCCGCTTCTCTGTTTACATGTTTGAAATACTTTCTGAAAATTTCTATTTTCAACAATATGATACATTTATTACAATTCAATTTTTGCAAACTGGAAGAAAAATTCACAATGTTTTCGACAAGAAGAAAGCAAAATGATTTATGGTTATGAAAAAAATAATCGTGTTCAATAATATGCAAGAGATTCAAATTGAATGATAATTAGAAAATGTTTTACACAAGAGATCTATTTCGAGATGGATGAAAAAAAATCTAAATTCAAATTTAGATTAATTGGATAATAAAATTACTTTAAACTTAATCTAATTTCTTTTTAATATGTATATGTGTAATATGAATTTCTGCACATGCTTGGAATCCACGTGGAAGCCGTAAAACGTGTGTACACGTTCCTCTATCGAGAGGAATGGAGACAAGGGGCAATAACAACAACGTAATTGAATAACACGGTTGACTGGTCGATTGGTTTAACGCTTATTAAAATAAAAGGTCGTCGGCCCGGCCAATGGACTCCACCTCGTCGCGGATGACGCATCAACAGCTATCAACGTACGCGTGGTACGAGCAAACTAGATCGTGTAGGTATGTATCTTATCTGTGTCTTATCATCATCAAGTGAATAATAAAATTCTCGGACAAGCGGATCGAAGCTATACGATGATATTGCTAGCTGGACTAAATTTGTCTTGCTACCGATGGAAACATGAAAATCGATGTTAATCGATGTCTTGCATAATGTTATTAAACATATTTTTTCCAGTTTTTTTCCAATTTCTCTTTTAATAGAGAATCTTGTTCAGTGTGCGAAATTTTCTTCATTTTTAAATTATACATATTTTAAAAAAATGAAAGAATAATTGAAATATCAAAGATTTATTTTTTCAATGTCTCGAAGTGATATTATAATAATAAAAAAAAAATTACTTCATACCTAATTCGTTATAATATATCCGTTATTAAATAAAACTGTTCGCAAAATTAATATTGATAATATAATTATATTAATCGAATCATGTAATCGAAGAGAAAAATGTAGAAAGATATTCGCGATTGAAAACCAAAACATTAAATTAAATTAAACATTAAATCGTGAATTAACGGTACTATTCGAAACTATTGATCGACGTACGATATATGTACGTATATATATAAACTTACCTAGAAGAGGTACCAGCTTATCGTTCGGATTGAGCTGACTCGCCAAGTCTCGACCCAATTCCTCGCATTCGATCTCTTCTGGCAATTTCTTTCTGCAAAGAAGAATTTCCCGAATCTTGACTGACGATGATTCAATCTCTGTTGTTTCTGGAATATCTGTCTGCGAGGCAACGTCACTGGTAGCCGTGTTCACTCGAAGCACTACCTCTGTACGTTGTAACAGTGTCAATCCTTCTATTCCCGGTTGAGGTGATACGCATGGCGACATTTGAGAAAACGATACATCCTCTTCGACCGGAGAATTTCTCGATGACGATGAGGAGGAAGCTTTCGATACGGAACTCGATACGGAGGAAGAAGTCGAAGATCTTCCTCCTGATCTGGATTTGCTCGATAAAGAGGACTTGTCCATTCGCAGCTCTATCTCTTTCGTTTGATTCGAGCGAACAGGTGAACTGGATCTATTCGAAGAACCAGTGTTGTCCGTTTGAGTGGGGCTCGAGACTTTTCTATTGTTAAGGAAAGAATTCTCGTTCTTGGAGAAGCTATTGGACAAGTTTCGCGGTGAGATATGGGGATCCGAGGATCTACCGGATGAGGAGGAAGAAGAGGAGGAGGAGGAGGAGGAAGAGGAGGAGGAAGAGGAGGAAGAGGAAGAACTGGAACAACTTCCGGATCGTCTGGGTACAGCCCCTCTTGAATTATCTCCTTCGACTTGATCCGGTGATCTTGGAGGAGAACTGATCGGTGGTGTAGGCTTTTCCGAAACAGGTGACGCTTCGATAGAACTCTGCACCTCGTGGCCGCGTGACCAACAACTATCAGTTGTGATCGTCATTGCAGTAGTTGTTGACGATGTCGTGATACAAGTGGTGATCGTGCTGGTTGTTGTCGACGTAACGTTTGTTCTCTTTTCGTTACGTCGATTCAAAAGTTCGATGTTCTGTGAGGTCATCTCGATGGTGGCGCTTCGTTCGCGAAACAAGTTTTCTTCGACCATCGAAGAAGGTACTTCCATACTGCGATTCTGTTTCTAATTGTAATTTGTTAGATTAGTTTTTTTTTTTTTTTTTTAGTTTAAAATTCAAATTATTACGGGTAAATATATTATATTTTATAATATAATATAATATAATATATATATATTGTATCATATTATAAAAAAACATATATATATATATAAAATATAAATATATATATAAAAATATATATATATATTATATCAAGATTTTATTAATCTAGAATTTATTATATTTTATTAAATAGTATATAAAAAATTTTATTAAATAAAAATAAAAATTTAAATTTAAACGAATCAAGTTTGAATAAATGAAATTGTATCATATATCAATCTATATTAATAATATCCATACTATTAAATATTCGCGAATAACTCATCGAGGATGTATCGGAAGCAAATACATTAATAGAAATTATTACCTCTCTGTTTTGAGGTAAAGGCTCGCAACTAGCCGTCAATTTCCTGCGTTCGCGTTCCAACTGTCGATTCCTGTCATTAAGAACTTCGATACTCTGAGGCGACTGTCGTTCCTTACGCTGTTCATAATCGTGCCTCTTCTCTTGATGATAATGATGATGATGATGATGATGATGGTGATGATGCTGATGTCGATCCTCCAGGTTATCGTTATTATTATTCTCACTGGTTCGCGATCTCGCATCATTCAACTGCAATTTCTTGTTCAAATCGTGCGACAACTTTCCAATAATCTCAGCTGAATTTTGTTGTTGTTGTTGTTGTTGTTGTTGTTGTTGTTGCTGTTGTTGCTGTTGCGCCGATCGTTCTTCCAACCGGTGATGAAGAGCGTCCACGCTGTGCGATTTGGAAAGCTCCGGTTGCTGGTGATGGTGATTGTTATGATGGTGATGGTGATGATGCTGCAACGGATGATGAGGCGTGACGCGAAGAAGAACCGGATCGTCGTGATCCCGTGGCGGTGGCCAATCCTCTAGGCGAGATGTCGGTGACATGGTTCTCTTGTAACTACCTTCGGTATCAGGCGCGCCTCGTTCTCGCCGATATGCCAGATAAGAGGCCTTCGATTGACTTCTGTAACCGGAAAATCGAACAATGTTAACAGATCGTGGTGAAAGATTGATCATAAACGATAGATCACGATCCAATTTACTTATAAAACGATAAATAATCGAAAATGTATAAATAAATATTAAAGATAGGTATGTACATCGAAAAAGAAACAATCTTTTTAAATAATATTCACGTTACATTTAAATAATTATAAATAATTAACGAATAATAAATATTTATTCAAACTCTTGTTTAGAAATATTTTCAATCAGGATTGTTACATTCGTATCTGTAAGAAGACTGATCGCACGTGACAAATGTAACGTAACAATATTTGATACGCATGTTAATCGACACTAACTTTTTGAAACATAGCGATGACATCATGGAAACGATAAAAATTAAATTCTTTACGGCATACTCGCCAGAACGTTCTAATTTTAATCATCGTAACAATCACTAGTATTTATTACATATTTATATAATTTATTAAGCTATTATAAGTTATAAGCTATTATAAGTTATAAGTTATAATTCATTTTTTTGTTAATTTAGTTTAATTATTATTTTAGCGTTACGTAATTTTAGTTTTTAATTTTACATATTATTGATAATATTATTATTGATAATATTATAATTAATATCATCATTTATATTTAATTATCCACCACCACGCTCGAAAATTTCGTGATATTGTTCATCCAACGAAAATACAAAATGCAAAACTAGAACAACGTGACGCAGAAAATACGCTTACGTTAGATCTTCTCTTCACTGTTACAAATATACTATATATAAATAGTTTCGCTTTGATCGTGTGAGTCAACGCACGTCTGTATAATTATGGTTTGAATTATAATTATACGGTTCTCATTTTGCCACAGACTGTTCGAATATTTTCATTATTCACTATATGTATATATACACCCTTTTATCGAATACATATTATATTATAATTTATTCCCATATCGGCGAATGGCATGGAATTAACGTGTGTAATTTGCCGAACCGATCGAGCTTCCACGAATGGAACAAAGTGCTCTTTTGCCGAGAGTAAAAGTGATCTATTGTTCGGTCGCTTGCGAAATTCTTACCAACGAACGCATCCGCATCGATTAATCGCGATTGCGTGATTGATCGATCGAACGAACGTTGCTGATTCGCGAACGTTTTCTGATCGGATTCGTAAAACACGATGAAGATAGACGATAGACGTCGCAGCATTTTCATCAACACTTGAATTTCAATTCAAGCGTTCCTATTCAAATCCCGATTTTTTCTCATCACCAGTTTTCCACGAACACGCGCGCGCGTGGAAATTGAATCGAGATCTTGATTGACGATCGAGCATCGATCATCGTTCCCTTTGCTCGTCCAACATGATTAGATGATATTATGTAAACCGCTTTTCGTGCGAAAGTCATCGTAATCGGAAGGAAAGTGTAACATCTGTTGCCAGATCCGACATGTGAAACGTTTTGTTAGCGAAGAGAAAAGATCTTGTATATGTAATATATATTTCTCTGGACGAATACTAATTATCCTTTCTATACAGCGAAAGATAAAAGATAAAAGAAAAAGCTTGAATCTTAATCTAATATCAAAGTGTAAATTGTAACGCGATTTCTTTGCTTATGTATGCTCTTCGTAGATCGTTTTCTACTTGAGAATGGAAAGCGATTATTGATTATTATTTCCAAGTGATTACTGTCATTTAAGCGAGACCGATATCCCCGATGACTTATCATTAATTGATAACAATTGACTACGGCGGGAGGAGGGGAGAGGGAGAGGAGGAAGAGAGCTTTGATTTCTTGCCAAAGTATTGATCGATGTTATTGCTCTCTCCGATATCTATGTCAAATTTATTCGTTTCGTGATCGAATCTGGGCTGATATTGTCATGTTTCGATTCGATCGGTATGCAAGTAAGTATAATACATCGTCGTTGCGTGCTCGAATATAAGTACGTACTTTGAATCGTACGCACGATACGCGACGAAAAGCAACCCGAAAAACGGTTAATAAGCTTCGAATCGCTTTCTCGAATTAATCGATTATGCACAGCTTGCTCGATCAAACGTGACTTTGTTATGTTATGATTACAAGAAAAATACTAATCTTTCATTATTCTTTTACCTTGATATTTTTATTATAGAAATGGATGATTACGTATTGATTCATTCCTGGGATTCTATTTCAATTTATTAAGATTAAAATTTATCGCAAGTATAATTCATATTATCGGTATAACACAATCTCCAACGTAATATTTAGCAATAAACGTTAAATAATGCGCAATCGTTATAATGTGTAATAATAATCTTAGCCATACTTGTATATTTAATGTTTTGCAAAAATTTTCTTTTTAAATCTTAAATATATATTATAGATTTAAAAATTATACGCAATAAGAATATTTTAAAAACAAAATACGATCATAAATATTTAAAAATTTCTTTTCCGATTATTTTTATTTTTCACATTGAAATGATAATGATAAAGATTATTTGAAATAATTTAGATTAACTTAATTGTAATTATTGTATTTATTGAAAAAAAAAACAAGTTCTAAAGAATGATTTTACGATTTCCGCGTCGTTCATGAAAGATAAACAAAATGAAAAAAGATAAAGAAAGAAATTTTTTTTTTTAACAGCTTCCAGAAGAATTAGAAGAGTTCACACGGATTTCTGTCTCGTTCTGGTTAGGAATGTACGTGGTTGTCGGCGGAAAAGAAAGTTTTTGCTGTAACGAGGTGATTCGAGCGAAGGACGAAAGTAAAATTCGCGTCTCGATTCTAATCACGTGGTCGATTCGACACGAATTTTCGATCGGGACTAAAGTACTGGTCAACTCGTCATAATTTTGACAAAAGAAAAAAGCACAAAGCTTCGAACGAGTCCAATAACTTTCAATTTTTTAACTATCAATTTTTTAAAAATTTATCTCTTCTCTTTCAAAATATTATATTTTTCAAAATGCTTTTTTTCTCATATATCCAGAAAATAAAATCGCTTTAACAGTGGCAATAATTTGACATCCCTACGAAGGAAATCCCTATATCGAGGAAAACGCGATTAATTCGATATACGGAAAAAACGAATCAAATTGAGAACGAATATCGAGTCCCTGACGAACATTTATTTATTTATCGCGCTATCATAGTTTGAAACTTATCGTTGAAATTAAAGACGATTTGAAAACGATATAAAATGATAAATCGAAAGTTGATCGACAAAAAAAAGAAGAATCTTACGAGAGATCGGCGTTCTATTCGACTCCATCATTTGCGAAGCGCGCGATAGTTGAGCGTGAGAACGAGAGCTTGGAAGGAAAAAATCACTTATCTCGAATCTTTCTCTCTCTTTTTTCTCTCCTCGAGTATGCGAATCGCTTTCGCGACTGTTGTTACGCGTCGCATCATCCTCTACATATTTCGATTCGATAATTTGTGCGCATCTGCTTTTCTTCTTTTCTGTGATTTGTCGAATAAGAAAGATCGGTTAGAAATAGCTATTTTCGTTTATCGTAAAATCGTGTCTTACGCAATCTTACCCAATATTAGAACGTTGCGTAATATCGGCGCGTGATAGCGCGAAATATATCATTTTATAACGATATATGCACAATTATGTAAACGAACACCGGAGACAAGAATCGTGACCATAAGAGATCGCGATTTCCTGTTACGTTTTGCCATTTTATTATAATTAAAAAAAAAATAGTAATTTTTATTAGTAAAGGAACATTGCAACAAAGCCATTTCGTTCTCAAAACTGTTTAAAAATTTGTTCGTATAATCGAATAGCAAATTATAATAATCTTCTTATTGTTACGTCTTCTTACGGTAAGAAATGTAATTAAATAAACGAATTTGAAATAATATCATGAAATAAATTATGCTTTCAAGAATATAAGTTTTAAGAGTTGTAACGTATAAAAGTATCCTTATGAATCGTAATTTATGAATACGTGTTATTAAGAATTTCACCACAATTATATAACCATTATCCTTCTTTTTACTTCTATTTAATTATCATTACGACATAAAAATATTGATTCTACATTTATGTGTGCGATAAATGTATATATGTACGTATAAAATGTATATAATATGACGCGAAAATGAATATTGTTAAAAGAATTTCAAATTAATCGAAATGGTTTTGTTGCAAAAATTTCTCCATCTGTATATAAATTTTGATAGATGTGAGTAATTATAGATGATAAAAGAAGCGATATAGCGTCATATAGTGATAAAATTAATCGAAATAAAGATTAAAGATATTTCGAATCAATAGGGAAGCTCAAACTCGGAAAATATATATAGCCCAAAAAAAAGTTATATTTTACAAATTGAATCTTAAAATATTACATCTTGGAAATTATATCACGATTAAAAAATGGTTAACGCTTCGAATCATGCGATGAATTCATTTTAATAATTATTTTTCATTTTTTTAATAGAATCAATGGAAAATTTCGAGAAACTCGAAAAACGTATCGCGAGAAAAATTTACAAATTTCTCATCGGTCGAGATACAAATATACGGTGTATTTTTAAATTCGAACTGATATAATAAGCTTGGTTCGTAAAATAACGAAGTAAAATAAGTAACGAGCCATTTTACTGCTCGACTCCGATCGCAACACGTAACCATATGAATATCACGCTTTGAAAGTTACTCATGATAATGACCATACGTAACGATTTACACGCATGGGATCTTTTTCACGACACGTGTTTCTTCTCTTTCTTTTTTTTTCTTCCTCCCTCCCTCCTCTTCTCCTCTCGAGCGCGGATAATTACAGCTAGGGATAAAGCATGCATTGCGAATAACAAAATAAAGAGAAAGGTGTCGTCGCATATTTTTTTTTTTTTTTTTTTTTTTTTTTTTTTTTTTNTTCATTAAGTTTGTTCTATTGCGATCGAGAGATTAAATTAAGTTAAGACGCGAATATGGAAGCTAAAGTATTTTTTTTTTTTTTTTTTTGGCCCATAAAATCTTTCTCCTATTTTCTTTTTTTCTTTCTTTTTCTTCTTTACGAGTATACAAACAAAGAAAGAAAGAAATGAAGAAATCGTGAAATGTTTTTAAAAATGACGATTTATCGATTTTTGCGGCCAAATTAATAATAGGTCACGATCAATCAGACGTTCATTTAGGGAATATTTTTAATTTCGAAACTTTATAAGTCCAATTTCTCTTTGTACGCTAAACTATATTAGGGAACGATATTACGAAATTTATTACGAGTAGTTCATATTCCCGTAAATTTCTCTTAAATAAAAACAATATGAAACATTATCCAGCGATCAATCATTTTTTCTTCTTTTCTCATTCTTGATCGATATCTGAATATATATAATATTATAATAATAATAATAATAATTCTTGTAAATAGATTTTTTTTATCAAGTTTCGCCTGTTGAAGAAAAGCAACGCGAAAAACAATAAAAAAATATAAAAGGATCGATTACATAATCTCGCGACTCGTTCGATCGTTAAGTCGAAATTACCGATAAATCATAGGCCGAACAACTGTGGTTTGTCAAAAAAATTTGCAGGACAAATGAGAGAATGGCGCAGTAGAATCGAAGACGAGAACCGAACCGAATTATCGATGGGATAAGATCGCAGCTTCTTTCGACCGATAATCGCGGTATATCACGGTAATTGATGGTTGCGAGCGCATTTCACGGCCAGTCGCCTTCGATACATAAGAGAATTCGAAGAGTTAAATATTTATCTTCCCACGTACGATATCGATTCTGAGTGAATTGATAATTCCAATGCAAACATACTTGATCCTTCTTTCTTATCACATATCTCATACGATTTTCATTCAAGTTGCATGCTTTTGGACGATGAATCAATAAGATTTTAAATCGATATTCATCGGTGTAGAAGATTTTTATTCCGAAGAAAGGAAATTTATCGTCGTATGTTCTAGAAATTAGTAATGTACCAGATAAAGTTGCATCGTTATTATCCGAAAATATATATACATACATTCATACATATATATATATATATATATATATATCATTTTATTTAACATAACATTTAAATATTAATTAATAATAATTTGTTCTCGTCGATAGATAATAATAATATCATTTATACGTAAATATTTTCTTTTGTTCAAAAAAAGGTCTACCTAAAACGTAAAAAGTTTATAAATTTTCAAGTGTCAAGATAAATGATAAATTAAATCTATCTTTAACCTTTCGTATAAAAAATAAAAAATTAAGAAACTAATAAATTTTTTTTCTTCTATATTGCGAGAAATAAGAAATATTTAAAAATAATTTACGTATATTATATTTTCATTCCGACATCATTGCGACGATAAGATAGATTTGATCGTTCGTGAAAGAAACTAGATACAATGTAATATCGATTATCTATTCACATGTTTCCGCGAATTTCCTCTATTTATTCGATTCTTTCGAGCTTTAATAATAATTTTTTTGTCGATTGTTAGTTTTTTCTTATCATAATGTCAAATTTGCAAACGATTTCATTTTACTTATCGATTTACTTTGTTTGGTGCGATTCATCGTCGATCGAGAAATATCGAATCCCAAAGAAATACCGTGTCGTGTATAGAGGCATGAGAGAAAATGTCGTTGAAACTTTCAGTCAACTGTTGGAATTCGAACTCACTGATTTAATACGTTAATTAAATACGCGTGAAACAAAAGGAACCGGTTTTCACGGAAGCCGTGACGTGCCGTAAACTTTATTTTTAAAACGTATATCGTTTAAATTGGATTTACTTATCATTACGTGGGAGTGCTTTCGAATACATAAATCACGATTAATAATTATTGAAATATGAAAAATATATGGAAAATTTTTCCTTCGTTGAAAATAGGAACAAAAAGAAGGAAAAGATAATTGAATTTAAAATTCGAATAATTTAATATTAGAAATAAAGCAAGAATTTTTCACATTCATTGATTCGAAAAACTCGTAAATAATCGAATGAAATTCAAGAGACGTTAATGTTGCCAATATTTGGTCGATTATACGTCTATTAAGAGGGATTTATAGTCGATGGACAGAGGAGATATCGAGTCGGTGAACAATTATTACGACACCTTGCTAATTAACTGAAACCGAGTTTGATCACGCATAACTTGATCCCAGACAGGAGGAGGAAGGAAAGAAACGAGGGGGAGCGAAAGAGGGACGGACGAAAGAAGGAAGCGCGACAATTTAATATTTATGAGGAGATCGGAGCAACAGTTTAGTCATTGGAACGGATCGGTGTAGCGATTGTCGTATCCGGTGACACGAAAGGATGCCGATTCAAACGAATCATCTGGAATACGCCCGCATATGACGTATACAAGCCACGATCGATAATATTCCTTGATATTCCTTTTAAACGAACGTTTGATTGGAAACGATTAACTAATATATAAAATGATAATCTCAATTATATAATTTATACGATATAGTTTATTCTTATTATTAACATAGTTCACAAATTCAATAGTAATTTTTTTATACAACATATATACTTATATATGTACTTATATATACTTATATAAGTACATATATATATATATATATATATACTTATATATAACTTGGATATAAAAATTTTAATAATATATACATTATTTTTGCGTTACGTAATTTTAATTCGATAAATAAAGGTTTATATTTTATTTAAAAAAATTTTCTTTTAGATTTTTTTACAATTTACATAACACTTGCGATCAAATTTCATTCGAGATTATCGATGTTTTCGATATATACACATCACGGTCACCTGTCTCCTTTGCACCGCCACTTGTTGCTGATTCGATATATTTGATATATATATGCACACGTACGAGTCATATGAAGTGTTTCGATGCCTCGTCATCGTTCTTGTCATAATACAAAGTTGCAAAGTCTCGATTAATAATTATATTATAATTATATAATAATTATAATTAATATTATTACGTGGAACTCTCATATTCGAAATATTCGGAATCATTGTATTTCGTTTCAAGGGCTTTGTCTGTCATGGAGATACGCGAAAAAGAAATCTTCTATTGGAATTCGATCTATCGATTAATCCGATTCGATGAAATCGTGATTCCTCAAGTATTTATCGATTCGTTTTTCGATACGTTGAAAAATTTTAATCGTCTAAATGTCGGATTATGAAATGTCTGTATCGATTTGCCTATTGTTTTCGTAAAAGCGTGCGCTTCGACCACAAAATGTTAAATCCGGTTCCAAATCCAACTTCGGTTTCTTTAAATCATATTTGATATCGTAACGATATTCGATTCGGTCTTCGGGACAAGACAAAGACGAAATCGACGAAAAATTCGGTTTTTTTGTTCCATGAAAACGCGAGATCGGACACAGCGAACAATGATGCGAGTGAAACCTCGTTGTTCGCATTGCTCGAAAAGTAGGTAACCTTCGCTCGATGGCGATCTCGAAAAATACTGTATATATATATATATATTTACGACTCGAGAATATACGTACATATATCGGATGAAAGTGTACTCGATGCCTCGAGAATTGCACCGATCACAATACTGTCGAGGACAGTTTTCTTTGCGAATGTTTTAACAGGAACGATCGAAATTTACAAATCGTTGATCGATCCTTGGATCGATCATTTTCGAAAGGAGCTACGAAATCCTGCTCGAAATAATTGCAATGTGAATTTCGAAACGATCGTTTTGAATTCGATATTTTGAATTTTTATCGCGCAACGAGGATTATTTAGAATTTCGAAATTTCGAAACCACCTTTTTATTCCATCGCATTGTAATATCGAGTCAAATATAAGATACGAGTTGTGAACTTGATTAATTAGCTTAAATTTCATCGTTTGCCTTTGATTCCACGTCGCCAGCCACGGTTTTCGACCTCAGCTTCGTGGAACACGCTCCCGCGGCCAATGTACTTTTATTGCCTATTCGCAGTTTCGAACAGGGAGGCTAGTACTGTTATGAATGGTAGCAACGAGTGAACAACGGACCGGCATAGCATCATTGCCGAACAGCTAGGTATTTCGCTATTTTCCCATGCTGTGTTGCGCACAACTATCGCGAATTGATCGCCATTGCTGCCGTATGAATTCTCAAAGATTCTATTCTCACGAAAAATCCGTTGTGTCTTCGTCACTTTGTGAAAGAAATAACCAAGGTGACGATCGATCGATCGTCGTTGATAACGAGACGAATAAATCCGTCAATGATCAAATTTTCGCGAGCGTAAAGAAATGAAGTGGAGTAAGAGGAGAAGAAGCTCCGCAACGGAGTTTCTGTTCACTTTCCACTGCCACGCTTTCATCCTACTTTACTGCCATTATCAACGGCTGTGATCTTGTTGGAAAGATTTGCGTCTGGTGAATTAAAAATAGGAAATGGAAACATTTTACGTAAACGTTTCCCTTTCGCCATGCGGAAATAAAATTTATTCTCAATGGAAATAAAATTTATTTCCAACTTGGAAGAAAGCAGAACAACGAGACGAAACATGAAAATTAAATAGATATGTTTTTCCTTGGCATTAGATTCGAATTCCAAAATTTCTTTCTTGTAAGTGGAAGAATAATATATGGAGAATAATATATCTTTGACAAACATTTGTTTATCGCGTTTTCGAAGGACACAAGTCTGTTCAGACAAGTGGTTGGCATTTGCTAGCAAATTGATGATAAATAAAAGATCCGAAGACTCAAATCCACACGATTTATCTATACGACTTTACGATCGAATTCGAAATTCGAAATATGAAAAAAGAAAAAAAGACATATATATATATATATATATATCGTAAATAATAGTACAAGATATCCTTCGTTTCGATTACTCGTCACATCCAGTTTTCAAGATTATCTCGTCGTAAGATTTAATAACAGATTAAAAAAAAAATTTAACTCCGATGATAAACGAATCGTTCGTCTGTTAAACGATGCATATGTTTTATGAATGATACGTTTTATGAAATTACCATCGTTCGTATTATTTGCATAGGATAAATTGTAGAAGGAGCGTTAACGTAAACGCTTTAACGGTAACGAATTGAACTTTCCTTTCTTAAGAAACTGAGATTGTCGATGATTTTTTGTCAAAAGACAGCAAAAATTAGAAAAGTTTAAAGTTGATCCGCGAACGAAATGCCGCAAAATACGGCGCGACAAAGGTTAATAAATGCACATATCGCTCGTTTGTTCGTTATCGTGCAAACGACATTATATAAAAGATACGATTTTAGAAAAGTTTGATAATTTCCAATCTTTACAAAAATTTTTTCCCATTAAAATCGCAAATTCTTCATTCTGTATTCTTCATATTTGTAATATTTTTTTTGAAACTATTATATATCATTTAAAAGAAAAATATTATGGTCTCGCGATCAAATTTAAAATTGAATATATTGAATATATAGAATTGCAATCATGATTTAGAAAATTACGTTAAATGTAAAAATTGTCTATAATTGATATTCTGACACGATTCATCCTTGTGACAAGTGACGACAAACCGTGACTGATGAAAACAATTTTTTGTTATCGAATCATCTTTGTCGAGTTTCACGATTAAAAATCATTTTGATGCGATAGCTAATAAGCTAACGACGTATTGACATTTGTATCGTATAATTATTTCCATATTGATAAATCGATAAAATTATATCATTATTGCGACAAACATATATATTTCAATTTTCTTTTTCTTTGTTTTTTTTATTTTCTATCTTCTCGATATTTTTTAATCGAGAAAGAGAATTATCTATTGAAAAAATGAATATTTTTAGAAGAAAGAACCCAGAAATATCCAAAGAGACCAAGATTTAGAATACGTGTAAGTATATTTAGCATACAATTCTAATACTCTTCGAGCGATCGAACGTTCGAATAAGAGAGATATTTGGAAAATAAAAATTCTGTATCTTATTTATCGATCAAAAACGAAAAATCGTTCGATTATCCGACATACCGAACGATGATACCGAATTTTACGATACATCGAAGTATACGCGCGTTTCGATGACTTGCGTCATAACCATCGAATCGTTTTACGTAATATCTATTATTTTATGTATATCATTTGTGTTACATTTATCATGAAATTTTGTGAATTTATTAAACGCGCGATTAATGAAAGCTAATACATTCATTCGGTTTATAAACTTTGTGCGATATGTACGAGGAAGATTCACTTTTGCGCGTCAGCCGACGTTTATTTCCATTCAAGGTCCCCGTGATTCATGCGCATTTATGAAATGCAATATCCATGTTATAAACGGACGCATCACGGTATAATACTACGCTTGTAACGGGCTACATTTATTATAATGCACGCGCTAGAACGAGAGAGTAGACGCGCTGTTTTCGTAACGAGTGAAAATTCGGGTCAATCGTTCGATTCCTCATCCACGAGCTATCACGATCGATATACAGTTGATCCCAAGACCATCTCGCTTTATATGTTTGTACGTTTAGTTTCCAACATATGATTTTTCATCTGCTTTCTTTTTAAGTATGTAAATACGTAATTCGCCTATTATCGTAGAATGAAATGATAAACTATGCGTGCGTATATATCAAAAATTGATGTCAAATTGCTTTTTCTACCAATATATCATTTTTTTATAAAGATCACACATGTTAATCGATATCATCGATGGTACGAAGGTTAAATATATTGAATATCCAATGTAATGGATATTTTTAAGATTAACTGTACAATTATACACCTGATTTCGTTCTTAATAATAACTTCTGATTTTCTTTTAATTTTATATTGTATATATCACTGACAATCGCTAACGTTGACAAAAAAAAAAGAAAAAAAAACAATTGTGTGAGAAATCTCATTATATTATTACGACGAAAATCGAGGCAATTTTTAATTATTTTAATTATTGATTCACCTGGTTATTTCTAAAATAAAAATAATAAAATAATAAAATAATAATTTAAATGAATCAATATTTTTTGAAATAACTATTTTCTATTTTTCCTTGAAATAAAATAAAACATAAACTGAAAGAGGTTAAAGACCGGCAAAAGAAGATAAAATATGGATAGTATGGGGTAATAATTTGAAGTAATGCTTGGGGAAGTGTTCTCTTTGTTTCGGTGAAAAGTTGTGATAAAACAAGTATCACCGCGTGGGAAGAGTATTATCGGTGTTATCAAGCCCGCATGACAACTTTAACCTGCGTAGTTATCGTTCTCTCTCGGTGATATATTTCCTCGCTAACTTTCCAACACTTTGCTCGGAGATATCCTTTACTCGATTCTCCGTGAATATATATCCCTAGGAAAAATTTTATAAAGGTTGCAATTTTTTTTTCGTGATTGGCCTCGATCAATTATACCGCGTCCTTGCCGTTTTGATAACACAATTCCTGCATCATCCTTGCAACAAGTTCGAGTAAAAAGAGAAAAATCGTTTGGTGATATACCTATTCGATTTCTATTCGAATCCTTTTATTAATTACACGCTTCGTATATTATCAGTTAATTACCAATTCTAGTTATAACAAATTAAAGATTTGATATAAATGAATAACTAAATAATTTTGATCCGATCGATAGTTTGTTACGAGAATAATTATAACATATATTTGGATTTGAAAACGGCAAAAGGAAACATTTTCTTTCGAGTTACGAGTTAATTAATGGATGAGGAGGACTGCGTCAAATTAAGTCCACTTTTTATCTCACGCTTCTTTGAATGCTTCAACAAATATTCATTCTTTTGTTTATTTTTTTTTTTACACGGAATGAAATTGCATGTGAAAAAAAAGAAAAGAAAAGAAAAAGAAAATTAATGAAAGAAAAGAAAAATATTTACCTTTTCGATTATTGATAAAAAAATAAAAAGAAAATTCAAATATAATTAATTCGACTAATTTATTTCGATATATTTTTATATTATCTATTATTTAAAAGCAAGATAAATTATATATATTATTTATAGAAAATAATCGATAACTTTCTTTTATAATCACAGTAAAATATATGTTTTGTAAAGTTATATTAATGAAAGGACGAGTAATATCGAAACGTTTCTCCTTTTTACGCGATGCGATTCAAAACGATAAAATCGTGCACTTGACGCGTATTCTAAAAACAACGTCAGTTGAGAGAGAGTTAGCCCCACTTTTAAAAATCATTACGAATAGATATATATTTATTATTAAACGTACGTATCACGTTGTAGCGCAAATTCATAATTATATTTTACATAATCGTGCGATGTTCGCGGGACAGGATCGCAACTCGTTTCTCCGTAACAAAAAGTTCACATTTACAAACTAACCATCGAGTGCACAATACGAACGCGTAGCTATTCTCACGGCTTACTTAAAAATCGATAGAACCGCAACAACTAACCATTTTATTCTGTGTCTTCGTATTAATTTTGTGGTTTCGATCAAGCTATTTTTTTTTTTTTTTTTTGCAAAAAGCTAGATCGAAATAGATATCTTAAAGAAAATTTCTTTTATCTATTCGATTTTTCTTTTTAAAAAACTTTCTAAAAAATTCATTCATTGTATATTTATATTAAAGCGATATACGATATAAAATGTGATTATTTCGAAAAATAAAATTTTGAAATTGTGCTCTTTTCAACGATAAAGATTCTAGATTCATAATAAAATCATCGATCTTATTAATTACGAACAAATATTCAGTCTTCGTTTTATTCCGTTTCGATAGATTAAATTCTTTAAAATGTTAATTATGATTTTCTCTAAAATATTTTTTGAGGATCTGTCTTGAAAACTTTAAAAACGATATGGAGAGTTTCGAATTTCTAGATGAAATGTAAAACGATGAACTGTTTGCCAACGAAGAATATGATGAAATTTCTGCGGCAAATTTTATCATTGCGAAACTTCGATCCATCTTACGCAATCGACGAGTTTGTTTAAAAAATACAAAGAGCCGAAAGATATATGAACCGAGTATTTGAAAATCCTTCGATTCGTTTAAAATGGAATCTGAAAACATGAAACGCTTTCACGAATTCGTAGCAAATACTCGTGAAAACTAGCTTCGAAAACGAGACTATTAGCAGAATTAGTTCGCATAAAATTGAATTCGTGGTTATCGAACCATTATCTTACTTTTCATTATCTCGTCTTTTATCGATTCGCAGTTAACCGTTCGAATTGATAATGGCGAGCGTGGATTGAAAATACAAAAGCGATCTAGCATCGATTTTTTTTATCGATCGAAAAATTTATAATTTATAATATTCGCGTTAACGAAATAAATGGAATATCTTTTGGTCGGCATCGCGGTTTTGCTAAATGTGCGAATGGCCGTGAAGAGGATGTTGCTACCAAGTTACGTTGCATCCTCGCAAACGACGTATTATACCGTGATTCATGCTCGACCTCGCGGCCCTCAACCATCCGCCATAACGGTTTCAACGTCGATTAATACGTAATGGACACCTTCATTGGCGAACGACGCGTAACGCGTGCCTCCACGCTCTGAAATCGCAAAAATCATGATTATTAAAATATTGCCTATTTTCCCACGTCTTGGATTAATTGCTCGTTAACAGACATCGTCGATATTTTTCTTTTCTTTTTTTTTTTTATTTTTTTTATCAATTCGTATCAATTCGTATCTTTGATTACAAAATAAGACGTATAATCAAAGGAGTCCTCTAAAAATAAGAAATAACTGTATATTTACAATAATTGTTTCTATTAGACACATATAGCGGATTTCCCTATTCGATTTTTTATTAGATGTAAGCAATGTGTAGAGATCAAAGTGACCCAAATTTTTCTTTCTCTTTTCCCTTCCTGACTAATTTTTATGAATAAAAATTGATCATATTTTTTTCGATGAAAAAATAACGACTAACCCTAATAATTTAATATAGCTAAATATTGTTATTTATAGAAAAATGGAACATAGTTATCTGATGTGATATGTATACTAGTTTTTATTTTAAATAATTATGAAATAAATAATGTTAGAAATAAATAATATGTTAGAATATCTTTAATAATAATGTCAACAAATAATATTTCAAATCTTCAAATCTATGTGGTTTTTAATAAATAAATAGCATAGTAAAAGTTTTTACACGATAGATAGCAAGGACACGTGTTAATCAACGAGTGTGATATCATGAAACGAAGAATGTTTGAAAATATGAAATTGGAGTTGATATATATTCGTTTCATCGATCTGGATCGATTATTCCCTCTCGTCATCCGAAGAACGAATCTCTAACATAAGTTTAAGTAAATTTGATCTAATATTCCAACTGTTTAAAATAATGTCAACGAACTCGAATCTCTTTCGACACGGTTTGTGTCGATTAAATCCGGTATCGAATTATCTACGCTTCTCACATTATTCAATTTATTCGATCGGATCGATTTCACTCGATTCGATTATTAGTAACATTTCCATCTCGAGAAACTCGAACAGCTCTTGTTAAAAGAGAATAGAAAAGAATAAGCCGATCTGCTTCATCGAAAATATAAATTATCGAGAGCTCATCGCGGATTGGAATCGGAATATTGGAATTAATGGGAGCAAAGCGAAAAAGATACGGTTCGAATTGGACCGTATATGAGAGTATAAAACGCGAGATGCATTATTATTCGAAAAAGATTCAAGCCATGCTTTGACTTGTGATATAAGCAAACGCTTCTACCATTTCTAATAGATCGTTCTTAATAGATTAATTATAATGATCGAGATAAAAAGGCGTCGAGACAAAGATATTGGATATTGGAATAATATTTGTATCGTTCGATAAAAAAATATGACTTATATCCTCCATATGTATCAGGCCACATTTCTCGTAGGAAACGTAATGAATGACATAAATTATCGAAAACACGATTAATCCGATAAAATTTTGTAATCATGCAAATAGAAGATTCAAAACGTAGAACGAATATCTATTCACGATAAATATGTATTGTCATGAATTATAGAAGAATCCGATAATTGATTAGCAATGATTTATTATGGACTAAGAAATTATAACGGTCTAGGATTTTTGTAAAAATTATTTTTGAATCGTAACATTATAATACGTTGATATTAAGGATGCTATGTTTCTGTCGAAATGATAAAACTGAATGAAAATCGTTACATATCGTTCGACGAATGCCACCATGTTTTCGGAGGTGAAATAGCGACTAACAAGCTGGAACGGGACTCGAAAAGGTACTAGTTGCAACCCACACGCTCTTCGTTACACCAATAGGATAGGAACGTGACAACATTTTAAAAGATTTTGTCGATGTTGGTACGACACGATCGAATCGGAAACGCAGGAAAGATAAGAAGAACGATGGATGCGAATGGAGTGCGAGATCCAGGTACGAAAACGTGGCAAGAGATCAGTGTCTGCAAATTGACCTCTTTTCCAAACCGAAGAAATGGCTTAACGCGAAGGAACGGAGCGTAAAAGAACACGTAGAAAGCATTTGTGAAAAGGGCAAGACCTCTCGGTGGCATGTTAAAAAGCGGCGAAACAAACTGCCTTCTCGAGTTGTCTTCCCGCAACGAGTACTCTCATTTTCCATGCTTCGTTGAACGGAGACACAAGATCTTCCAAAGATTCGCGAAGATTCGTGCCAACGATACGAAATTTCTTTTGTTGGCGAAACGAGATCGTGGTCTCTGTCTATCGTGGAATAGATGGAACCTCGTTCGGAAACGAGACTGTAATAACATCAACCAGTGAATAGTTAATTGTCACGATCATCGTATGGAAGTGAATCGAGACAGCGTGACTGAATGTGCGTGGAATGAATCACTTGGTTAACGAAATAAACATTGCGTATGCAACGTGATTCGTAAAAGATTATATTACTCTTTCATCGCATTTTCTTATGTTTCCCTTTTTTCGTTTTTTTTCTTTTTATAATCTAATATGACAAAGGTTTTTTTTTTTTTTTTATATAACGTAAAAAGAATTATGATTTTGTTCCCTAATATCGAATTTTTGTAATTTAAATCTTAAAAACTAAAATCCTCGTATTACGGAATTTTCGACTCAAAACTAGTTTAATAAACGAATATTCGACGTATATAATTTTTGATATATTTTCAATTGTAGTATCAAACTGGAAAAAACGATTCGAAAATTTTTCAATTTTATTAAACATAAAAAAAGTTTAAAAAAGTCAGACTATAAATAAATGAATATCTATATAACGAAAGATGGCCAAGAATCTCGAGATCTCGCGTGCCGAACGTTCGAATTTTACTTTTCCCGACTCACGCACTTGCTATCTTTTCGTTTCGAACTGAGTAGCGACACACGTTCGAACGAAAGTGTACAATCGCGTGATCGTAGTTATTTATAAAGAATTATAACCGTGAAACTATAACGGATAATAGGATCGATGGTGTGAATGGAGAACAAAAATGTTCTCTCCGAAGAAAGATATTAGCTTTTCGTTATGCTAGATTTTGTTAAACGTGTGATATCGAGCGAATAACTGAACGTGATATTGGAAAAAGTAAATAAATAAAACGAATTGAAATTATACGTATATGATGCGCGAATTTTTGTTCCAAAAATTCATACCAAATCAAATGATAAAAAGTAATTGTAAATTACTGATCCGTGAGAATTCGCGTGTTGATTAAATCGCAGTCAACGTTGCAGTTGCTGTCGCTGAAGATATAAATAATGAATCCAAGTATCTAGATACTAAGCGTATTAAGCGATTTCCTTGAAACAAATTATTAGGAAACGTGTTGTATTTGCAACAACTATTATTAAGCGCATCGCGGCTAATTTTAAGTACTGTTATCTTGATGTATATAATTCGTCACAATATAATTCATTTAAAATAGCGAACTGGTACAACCAATAGACCGGCATGTATGAGAAAAATGAATCGATCAAACACGTTTTTTTTCTTGATCTCTAATCGATACAATTAAATTTAGAAAAATAACAATATTTTCTTCTCGAAGCTAATGTTTTTTCTTAATGATTATACATGCTCATAAATGAAAATCAAATTCCAGGATGGTTAAACGTCGTGTCAATAAGAAAAGAATTGAAATAGAAAACGTAGAAAATATGTTTAAGAAAAAAAAGAAAGAACATAAAAAAATATAATCTTTGTGTATCTTTGTTAATATACATAAAGTATTTGCGGATGAAAAACGATGAGAGTAATGAGAACGCGGAAAAAAGATAGTTTATAACGATGAAAAAAACAGATAGAAGAATTAGGAAGAAAAGAGTGTGAAAGAGAGCCGCACAAGGAGGGGGTAGGGGGGAGGAGCGTGGGGAAGAGAGAAGAGAGATAAATCACTGAGCATCTTGGATGGAAAAGTAATGAAGCAAAATAAAGAAGGCGAATGGTGGGAACTAAATAATCATTTCAACGCGATGAAAGACAAAGGATAACGGAAAAGGAGATTTTTAAGGCGGTTAATAGAGACGCTACTACGAAGAAAACAGGAACGAATTACATCGAGCGAGAAAAAGAATTCGATGATATTAACGGTCAAAATACTAAAGAATATATTGTAATATGTTAAAAATCCTGACTATTGGTTTTAAAGATCCGTTTTGATCCTATTGATATTACGAGAAATATTTTCAAACTGTGACGAAGTGTATAACAGGGTGTTCGGACGAAGAAAATTTAATGACGATCGAAAGTTAATCTTTTTCGAATTCTAATATTCGAATAAAATTCGAATATAAATTAAATTATTAATATAAAAAATGGGATAAGAATTCTCAGTGAATTCTCTTTGAGACGATATATATCTTATATTTTATCGATCAATTTGATTAAATTTGATCTATATTGATTATCTTTAATGGATCTTATATCTAATAATAATAATTTAATGCCAATTCCTAAAAAAAAAGGGAATAAAAATTAGATAGAAAATAAATTTGATCTGGAAAATTAATGAAAGTAACGTTAAAAATTGTTTGTTAAAATTTATTTATCAAATTTAGGAATTTAATTTAGCATTAAACGAAACGATACAGAAATAGAAATGAAAGGACGAAAGAAAATTGCTTGTAAGTTAATAAATAAATTTTAAACGACATTTTTGCATATCAATTTTCCCATTTATATCACTTTCTACGAACTTCAATTTTCTATCTTCTCTACATATCTATAATACTTTTGTACAAACATCTCGTATATTAGATTTCGAGAAGCATTTCCGTATAACTAGCACAAAACGCGTTTCACAATGAATTTAATATCGTTCGCGAGTAGATTGTTACGTTCTTCCGACGAATCGATCCTTTCCCATATTTTACGAGACATTTCGGACTCGTTCTTCAACCTGATCGATAACGAAGCCTCATCGCAACTATTTATCTTCGCGGTTAGCATCGTGAATAGTTAGCTCCAATAGGAAATAGAGCAAAAACGCTTGGTGAACATCGCCATCGATCCAATCTGACACGCGTAAACGACGATAATCGATCGAATGACAAAAAACCGATCTGGCTCGCGTCGACCTGGGCCATTAAGTCGAACAGGATGTTCGCGACGTTAAATTGCGGACGAGTCCGCCATCCACGGGAACCGTAAAAGCCATCGAGAGTCCACGACGGCACGCTCGACTACCAAAAGAATAATAAATAAACTTGCTAGTTCGTATATACCGCTCGATCAACCTTCGAACATAGATCGAAGATGTTACGAAAGCAAAATAAAAAATTGAAAAATTTTCGGAAAAAAAAAAGACTCTCAATTATTATGGAAGATTATTACTTAACTGAGCGAAATATTAATTCTTTTATAAACTGATCTAATATTATGAAAAGAAAATAAGGCATTCTCTTTGAACTTGAGCCATCAAACTCTTCCTTTCGAATGTCTAAGTAAGATATTAGAATATTTTGATAAAACTATTATATTACTATTTCAATATGACAACTTTTATGCGAGTAAGATCCAAAAAATTTAATTTTTCATCAGATTCCCTGATAACGTGGTCACATTTGATTATTACGTTTCTGCATGTTGTTTCGTTCCAACTTTTCCGTCACGATTTATTCGATAAATCGATTATCATTTTTCGGGATTTCTGACATCCGAAATTTTCATAAATCAAGTTTGGAGAACTCCAAGCCGTAAATCGCGAGATGTCTATATTCGCACTTGCTCGCGGAAATCATCTTTTGTCTCTTGCCAATTTTTGCGCATGATTTTTTAATACGGCTTTGATTTAGTTCTACGTAGATAGACGCCCATGTATAGGACGAACGATGAAATATCAATATATTTTACATTAGTTTTATCAACAAATTAATTTTTTGAAAGATATTGACACGAAAATGTGTATTCGGTTTAGTTTTTATTCGATTCAAGTATTAAAGAAGATATATAATAATAGTTACGCGTGCTATTATTTTCATCGAAAGTTTTATGATCGTTAACATGTAACAACGGACAGTATCTTTTGTTACAGATTACAAAAACGTAAAGAAATTTGAAGAAATATATAGTCGGTAAAAAACAGAAATCAGAAATCAAAAATTTTATGAAAAAATATGTAATATCAACAGAAAATCTTTCTGAAAAGTCAATTTTTCAAATGTCAAATTTCATCATTCGATAACTAATAAAATCGAGAAAATAAGATAATTATCAAAACTATCGAAACTATCCGAACTGTCATATTCGGATAAACAAGTTTTAGCGTATTATATGTTTGAAATGTACGTATCGAGTAAATATTTGCGATAGAATTGTAGTGTATTATATGGCACATACAATTTTATGTACCAGAATATTCTAATTCTAAATTATTGTACTTATATATGTATCTTCGTATCGATACAATCTTCTTCTTTTTATTTAAAAAAAAGCAAGATCCGAATACTTACGAAAGTACAAATAAAGCAATTCGAATACAATCAAATTCTTGATTGACAATAAGTTATGATTTTATATACATATATACATACATACATATATATATATATATATATATATATCATCCAATTTTTCCCAATTTTTTATTCTCAATTTTTAGTCGATTCATTCGACAAAACTATTCGACAAAATTTCGATAACTATCCTCATTTCGATCAACGAGAATTTAATTTAACAACTTTAAAAGATTAATTTAACAAGTTTAAAAGCGTTGATGAAATAATTATATATTACTCTTGATTTCATACTCCTATTTTCTTTCAATTTTTTTAAAATTCTCCTTTTTATTCGATAATGCCGCAATCGTTTTTTGTCGATCACGATTCGATCGATCAAAGATAATGAAACGCCGCTTAATTAATCGATTTCGATCTCGCCTTCTTTTTTCGATCGCTTTTAATACTGCTTTGGTAACCGCGTTTCTCCAATTACGATAAGAAATCCAAGAAAATCGAGTTAATACATATAGAACACATCGATCTTATCTAAATCGATATCCTGTCGTTCCACGTCACGAGGCTCGATCGCGTGGTTCAGTTAATATTGACAGCCGGTGACACGGGTTCACCAATACGAAACCAATACGAAATCGTTATGATCGTTTACGATTGTCAACGATATATATATATATATATATATATATATGTACAAATGCCTCGAGACCGTTTTATCGATCGTTCTTCGCGCGTTCCACGAGCTTCGAATAATAAAGAAGCAAAGTTAAAAAAATATTCCGAACAAAGATACGCGATTTCCTTCGATTCTCTTCGTTTTTCTGATCGAGCGATATTTATATTCATTTATTAATTTCAACATATTGTTTCGCGCGTCTGATATAGTATACAAACTTGGCTTATCGTATGATTTTATCTTTTCCTAAATTTGAAAAATATCGTTTTTAATCCTGGAATATTGTATATATACAATTTTGTTTTACATGAGATCGAGGAAATATTTCGATTAAAAAAATAAAAGAAAGTAAAATGTATATAGTAAAATGTATATAGATAAATATATAAAATATATTTCAATACTATCTATGTGATTTAATATTTAAATCAACAATGAGAATACAATGGGAAAATAAAAAATAATTTCTATTTTTTTCAAAGTTTAGAACAAAACAAAAATAAAAGGCGAATATAATATATCTTATAGGATTAAACTTTCGCCTATAAGAAGATGAAACGTACATGTCGTTTTAGACAGCACGTGGTAATTAATATTTTCTGATAAAGGAAAGGAGATAATTTAAAGTGTATCCTCGAATATTTATATACGATCGTATATATATATATATATATATACAACTCGGTCTCGGCGTGAAAGGTAACGAGCCAGAGCCATGATCTCGTCGGAAAATGGGTGTCGGCTCATTACATCGTGCCGCGACTGTGCCGCGTTTTAAACGGATGCGACCAAATTCTCGCATGCATCATTTCCGATGCACTAACATTTACCGATATCTAATATATTTATATGAATAAAACATATATTAATTTTTTTCAAAAACTTTATATTTTATATTTTCAATAATCATAAAACAAAACGTGTAAAACTAAATGTCGGATTTGATAGTTAATTCCGATGCATCTTATCCAATTCGATCGCTTAGAAAAAAAATACATTCGTGTTTTGTGTTGGTGAATTTCCTCACATTGATTTTCTACAGGTAGAAAATTTATAGGTGAAACGTAATAACCGCGAGATCTATCGGTACGACAATGATTCTATCGTTAAACATGGTCCCGAGACGTCCTTCTTCTCGATGATGAATTTATTTTTCAAGAAGAGAGATTTAATTGATCAATCCATTAGAGATATTTCACTTTGTGCAAAGATCGAGAAACGTCTTGATTGAAAGTTATTCGATGAATGGGTGTAGTTATAATACGCAAAATCGAAGCGCAGAAGCGGAGAATTTACGGAATAATAAATTGTACGATATCATCGATACGATATGCATGATATCATGATAATTTAGATTCTTTTTTGCAAATCATATACATTAGATGCTTCTTCTATATTATTTATAAAAAACAAAAATTTCTTTGCATTTTCACATTAAAAATAAATCTGATCATTATATTTATCTTTCGTTATAATATTGTCTTTCATAATAATATAAACGTACGATTTTTCAAATGTTATATTTATCTTCCGCGATTCTTAATTTTGTCCATCAATTTACACACATTTTTAGTTTTATTTTTTTTTACCGCAAATTCTTTTAACATTCTAGATCGGTAGTTCTTTACAGAATAGTTTTGATTTTTAGAAAAATTTTTGAAACATCAAAATCATAAAAATCATAAATATATGTATATATATAAATATCCTCGTTATTTAATCATAGTCATTTTATCACAATTTGTAACGAAGGACGAGTAAATTGATTCAGTAGCGAGGCTATGAATTCAGTCGATCGTAAAATCTTAAGCCTAAATTCTCATTCGTGAAAGAACAACGGTCCATTATGCGAGGCACAACGGACCGTGTCGCAGAGAGCACCGGAAAAGTCGATACGCTCCTAATAAAGATTGTAATCCCATTTCCGGTTCTTTCTAATCGTTATTAATCAATTCGATCGCTTCGAGCGAAATTAGATCGATACGCGTTAATCTTAGATAGGATAAGCGCAATTTATATCCAGGAACACGATAATTGTGGATCGATAATATTATATATTATATAAATTAATCGAGGAAAACAATCCTTGGTCGTTGATAAACGTTCAGAGAATGAATTTGAAAGGACAACGATGCTCTTCATGAATATTTATGTGTTTTTATTGGTAAAAGTTGAACGTGAGAAAACGGAATTTTATCGAAAGATTAAAAAGATTCGATTGATTGAAAGAAATTGGGAAATTTAATCGAAATTGGAATCTGGAAACTGAAATATTATCGTACTGTTTGATGCAATTTTTTCCTTAATTTTTATTTATTTAAAATAATAATCATATAGTTACTTATTATAATTTTAATCTTCCGTCTAAATCTTTTTCAGTACTCTAAGACTACTATTAGAATAGACTATTATAAGATTAAAATTCAAATTCAGTTTATAATGTATACATTCGAAAAGTCTTTCTTAAAAAGTCTTTCTAAACTTTAAAAAGTGCTAAAAAAATTGTTTCTTCGATAACAATCAAAACCATAATCGAGTAGATTAAAAAATTTAATTTTTTAAATTCTTTTTAAAAGAAATTTTTCCAAAATTCATGTATAAAAAATTATTTACATTTAAATTTCTTTCGAAAATGACCAAATTTTCATGTATCACGAAGAAATTGCGACAAAAAAGGTAATAATTACTTATCACCAACCCAAGTTTTTGCAATTTACGAGTATCTATATTTTTTTTTATTCTGTATTATTTTCATATGACAAAAGAGAAACTGACTTCCAACATGAGAAGTAAAAAGAGAAGATAGAGGGGGAGGGGGAGAGAGAGAGAGAGAGAGAGAGAGAGAGAGAGAGAGAGAGAGAGAGAGAGAGAGAGAGAGAGAGAGAGAGAGAGAGAGAGAGAGAGAGAGAGAGAGAGAGAGAAGTTTTAAAACGATGTTGCAAATTGGTACGATACAACATTGTCCTTCAACATTTCACCTTTCTTAATTATTAATTTAATCCATGGCGCGTACTTCGAGTTAAATCCGACGAAATGGAAAACATTCTGTAAAACTCTTAATTATCTATTAAGAATTATAAAATGGAAAAAGAAATAAAAACGAAAAAAAAATTTTCAATTAAAAGGATGAAAAGAAAACAAAAAAAAACGAGACAAGGAAATGATAAACACATGTTTGGGTTACATGTTTAACTGCACACGTAAATACGCGAAGCACCGTTGCTGGTGGCAAGAAGCGGAAATAAATACGGCCGTCGTATCGTAACGTGTAAACGTTAAATTAACCGGTTAAATATCCGTTTGATCCGCCAGTTAAATAACAACCTATCACTACAATACAATATAGTTGGGAGATTGGAAAAAAAAGCCACGTAACGGAGAAAAAGGACGAAGGACGAAGAAAGAAGAGTCGAAAAGAATAAGAGAGAATAAAAGATATAAATATATAAAGAAATATATGACGTAATTATGCGATGTTGTCGTTATCAAATACGACAAAGATATGTGTATTCAATCGATCGCGAATCATTAAACTCAACGATGAATCTCGATCATGCAATCACGTCCTTGCGCGACGATCCACGAGGATGAGGATCACGACAAATAGAGTAGAGAGGCACGAGGACAGTCGGCAAATGAAAGACACGCTTGCTTTGCTGATCTTTTCTTGTCTGTTGCGGCCGTATCGAACGGTATAAGATAGTTCCCAGGCTTCGGTTGCTCGGTTACTTCTTAGGCTATGTAAGTCTATGATTCCCCTGAAACGACCTATACCTTCTATCTACGAACCGTATCGAATATGTGTGTATGTAACGTTTGTACGATGGATGGGTTAATTAAAACGAGCACACGTGGAAACCGAGACATGGCAGTCCACTTCGTCGAACGGTTTTTCCATCAACAAGTATACTCCTCGATTATGATGAAACTTCGATTTCGAACGGTTCCAACGTTCGATATAATAGATGTCGTCAATTTTGTTTATTCGATTATTCGATAGACATAAATTAGAATAAACGGGATTACGGGATTTACCAAATCAAAAATAACGATCAACATCTTATTTTTTAAAGAATGTTCTCCCTAGAAATAGATACCTCTTTGTTCGGAATTATCTACTTAATATCTTAGAAGGTTTCCAGAAGAAGCGATGGTCATGGGAAGCCTGATAACAAATAGATGGATATTCGTATTACGTTCTTTCTCAAAGCGATGTCTGTCATATTGACCAATAAAAAATATTTAAAATTTTTTCAATTTTGCTTTTCAATAGTTATAATTAATTTTTGGATCTAAATTATACAAGTCAAAGAGATTCTATGGTTTCGAGGCAAAGAGAAATAAAAAATGTAAATAAAAAAAAAAGTGTTTTTTTGTTTTCGAAAAAAACAAATTTGAAATTTTTAAATATACATAAGGAAGAAAATTATTCTAAATGCAAACCAATGGAAGTAATTATACATACCATTTTATCAAATAGATACAAAATTTACAGATACATGCTTCTTTCGCTATTTCTTTTCCTATGCGAACTCATGATTCGATGTTTCGAAAAAAATATTTTTTTTTACATTTTTATGATAAACGAACGAAACGAAGGATAGTGTTCCGATAATCCGAATATCCGTTTCCCATGTCTCCCCTTCCCACTAATCGATCTTTGATAACCATATAGATTAAATTTCGCTTTGTGCCACAAGAATCAAGCGAGAACCATCGTACAAAGAGATTCCATAAACCAATGAGCGCAGTCTTCAAAATTATATACAAGATATAAGCGGAGATTTTCAATCGATATGGTATATCGATCGTTGCAAAATGAATCGATATTATAACTTAAGTAATATGGAGGGATGTGAATGGGATTCGATAATCCGTTGATCCACAAATTGAAATTGAAATTTGAGATAAGACTGAATTATCGATACGTTGTATTTACGAAGAGAATGATATACGCAATCGCGGAATATTTGCTCGATGTTGTGAATTAAGGTTAAATTCAATATTTCGAGAAATGAAATTTAAAGTAAAGTAAAGAAAATAAAATTCGTTATAACGAGCACTGATGATCTATTCAATTACGCAACATTTCTAGAAAAATGGTAAAAAAAAAAAAAAAATAGAAAAATAAAAATCAAAAAGCATGAAATATATATAGCTTTTATATATATTTAAATCACCGCATACCTTCGTATCCGAAATTTATTGCTGCCGAAGACCATCGTGCCGATGCTGCCCACAATGTTATAAATGCTCAGATTCAACATTTGTTCATCGGCAGTGTGCTCGTATTGCCGTGTCACAAACACCTCAGGTCATTGTATCTTTTCCGCCCGAGGATGTTGCCACTCGTGTTTTCGCCTCGCCTGTCTCGTCACCGTACAACCAATCACACATTTGTCAACAGCCGTTTACTTCCCCCGTCACTTGTTTTCGTATATATCCTTTAAACGGAAAGAAACGATCGAGAAACAACGACAACGACGAATAAACTATGATCGGCACTCGTCGCGTGTATAAATCGAATCGATCGCGGTCACGTATCGATATCACTGTTGACAGATGTCATCGATTCTTTCACAAGAATATCCACTCGATGCAAACTCCACAAATGCTGACAACGGAATGACTGGACAACACGGATCGCGATCACGAATGCCGCATTCACAGTGGGGGAAGTCAAGCGAGCAAGAGGAAAATAGAAAGTTGGTAGAGTGGTGGACAAGGACGGAGCAGACGACATTAGCCGAAGATTCACGAAGCGAGACGAGGAACTTGAGCGAGAGACGAATGCGCGGCGACAGGTCAACGTGTCTCATTATCTTCCCTTCTGATCTGAACCGGCAAACTATACGCATGTAAATAGTGCGGGAAACGTTCATGCTCGCACCCCTGAATCACATTAATGCTGTTGACAGGTAAAGCTGGCACTACTGTGCTACGATGGAAACCATCATAAGATGTATCTGGCTGAAGAACCGGTTTAATTTGATGCTGGAGAGCGGCAAAATAATAAAATTTGAGATATATGATTCGCTCTTTTTTGAATCGCCTTTCGTTTCGTGGCGACTTTTTCGTATTTCGAAGATATTCGAATGAAATGAGAAAAAAATTTAATGGCAAAACGAAATTATACATATCGATCGACAAATTGATAAATAATGTGAAATAAAACGTAGCAAAATCGTATTTTATTATAATCGCGTGTACATATTGCTTAAGTTTACAGTGTATACAGTAATATGATATACGAATATTGGATTCGTTTTTACTTTACAAAGAATACGATGAAAACATATTGAAATAATCAAAAAAGTTTGGCTTCTTAAGGATATCGAAACCTCGTTGCTGATCCTGTGAGAAGGATACTATAAACGTTGATCTGTACCAACTGTGATTATCTTTTTCACATAATAAATATGATCGAGATATTCAATTGGTTCGTGATTAAATTTCCGCAACATCGAGAGATCCGAACGTGAATCGAGCATATGCCTCGTAATTTATACGAGCTTTTTGTAATCTCTGATCTTCGACAATGCGTTCTGATAATACAAGATCACAAGGAGGACTGTTGACGAGGGGAAGAGGGGGAGGATGAAGTAACGGATGATTGTTACAGATATTGCTCGATTTTGTGGAAAAATTGAGCACTTATTTATCTTTTTTTTTTTTTATTAATGTCAATATATTTTCTTTTTTATCAATGTCAGTATATGATAAAAACGAATCAATATGTATGCAAGTACTTATTGGATATAATGTAATTCTTTGTAAGTAAAAAATAAGGAAAATATATAATGTAATTTTTTTATTCGAGATTTAATTTTCCAGTTTGATCAATTTTATAGTTTACTTTTATTATATATTTTTTTTCTTTTTCTTACTTTTTCACTAGACGAATCTCATGTTCTATCCATCCCATTATTCGATCGGACTCTATATAAAAATTCCTTTTATTAACCGATAAAAAATTTTTTTTATTCTTTGAAGCATATTCAAGATATATTCTTCTATTCGATCAATCTATTAGTATTATATGCTGCATGAGATCTATATGTCTGGGACATATGTTTCTCAGAAATCATAAGCGACATCGGGCATGTCTATATACGTGGCACGTCTAGTCTTTCCTCGGTACGTTAGCCACGCTTATTAGAAGCGAAGGGCGGCCAGCCATGTTCAGATACCGCCATACATTTTTAACAGTTTCCTCGATCTACGAAGGTCCGGTCCTCCTTTTTCGCATTCCCGTATAATAACAGGTCTGCACGCCGAGATCAAGCGGATCCGCTCCTCGTCCCAAGACAGAAAACCGGCACAGCCCCGGGCGATTGTCGTAGGTAAGTGAGTTTGATACACAACGCGGTTGAATACTTGGTCAAGACTTCTCTTATCCCTCTCTTTCTCCACCTGTGCACCTTCCATCACCGATCGATCGAAAATGCGCGATTTTCAATGTTCTTCCGTATTCGGTGAAAGAATCACGAGATTCATAATGCAATACACGTATTGAATAAGATGGAATACGAGACAAAGAGAGAAAACATCCCGTTTGATCTATGTTTGATCGATCGGATGAATCGAACAAATTAAAATAAAAATTTGCACTGATTATGATGTCTACGATCTCTCGATGACGAACAGAATTCACAAGGACGGAACGTGAAGCTACGATAAACACATGGCAAGATTCACGGATGAATACGATGATGATGATAAGATAGAAGAAGGAAAGCGAGAGCAGAAAAAAAGAAGTAAAGAGAGAAGGAAGGAGAAAAAGGAACGAAAAGGAGCGCATCCAAGCGGGCCAGTTTCACTTGATTTTTATGGGCACACTCTTGGGCTGCACGCGTACCACGCGCGTGATGAGTAATAATGTGGAGGTATGTTGTATACACACCAGCACCGTTACTTTTTATCCTGCTCTCCTTCCTCTCCCGTGAACAATCTCCATGAAACTCGATGAGATATACGATTTCGAGCTAACATCGAACAAACGAACATCGATCGAGCGTATATTTTTTTTAAGGGATAAGCAACTCGATCCTCTCTCTGGAATTCTATTTTGGCGCCAGTTTGGGTCTGTGATTGGACGGACGTCGACGTCGGACGTCGGGAGATCGTCTCGAATCGGGCAACTTTCCAAAACCTAGTCTCAGCCGCTTTTCACCTCCATCAACGTTCCAACCATTTGGAGTTGTTCTGACAAAGGATTATTATGCTCACGGTTTAAATGTTGTATTATAGAATTCTTCTATAAAGGACAATCTGTGGGCTTAATATCACGAAACGTACGAGTTTTTCGCGAATTGTTTGTTCTTTCGTATGAAAAATTTCGTATTATTTTCAATATTCGTTTTAGCTTTCTGGATACGAGCCAAATATCCGGTATAGAAGAAATACCACCTATTTGACGCATGGAATATAAGATCTTTCTTATATTTCTGATTAAATTGCAAATGCTGTGATATTATCATCAGTTATGAAGAAGCTTTTATATAAATTTATATGTATATTTATATAAAGAGAGGAACACATAAGGACAAAACTCGTGGAAGAGGCATGACATATTGCAAAGTGGCGAGGCTTGTTCCCATTTATCAATGGAACGTATTATCGGTGCACTTCCGTGGACAGCTGAAAAAACGACGCGGTAGAAAGTGCGTTTATATTTTGCTCTCGTTCTTACAAGCGGAATGACAGATTGCGAGAACGAGGGCAATGCTATCTCTTCAAAGGCAAAGATATTTTTCTTATCGTTAATAGTAAAGGACGGTGAGTTTTGCAGCGAAAGTTTATTCTTTGGAATCGATTGTTAATAAACACTTATAAGAAATAAGTGGTTTCTCGATCGAAAAGTAATTCTCGTTTGAAAAGTTTCGAGTTACCGCAATGATACGTTTTAACAAAATTTTAATTTCAAAGTTAAATCTATTATTCGAAGATTTTTACAACTTTAATATATTATTTCTATTTCTTTGTATTTCTTAAATTATTTTATTTATTCTGAACTTTTTAAAAATTTTTTTTAATTTAATTTAAAAATTATAAAAAAAATTGACAACTAGTTATTAACGTATTTTTATATAATTTCATCATTCGGTAGATTTTAAATCGTTTTTTTCGACAACAAATAAAGTAACGATATTTCGATAAAATCAAAATATTCAAAAATGAAAAAAATTCTAATATCTAAACGAATCCAAAGATATATAATGCTATTATAATTTTATATAAGCAACTTTGATGATGATATTTGATGATAATAGAATGGTCATAACAATTTTTAAAGAATCGTATAACCACGCTTAAAAAGATCAGTTTAGCTTAGTAAAAATAAAATAAACTTATAATGGCTTTTACAATTTAAGAAAAAAATATAAAATGGAATAATAGAATGATCAGTTGAAAAATATTCTCTCGATCGTATAACACGTTCAAAACTTCCGTAAAATTCCATAAAATATTCAATCGAGAATGGCTAATATAACGATGAAACGAATGAGTAACCAGGTAAACCATCTGCTGGGTGATGTCATTAGCTATTCTGGACATCGGTAATGCCTTTAATTTAACCGTCGTGTATATAGTATAGCAGACGTTATTCCGGTCTGCTCTCGACCCTGGATCGTTTCGCGGGCATTCAATGATTTAAACTGGCAATCGATGCCTGGCAACCAGTCAACTCGCGAAAGAAAAACAAACTGCGTAATCGCCTTCGTCCATTAATTTAGTACGCATCCTTTCATTTGTTAATCTGCTTTAATAAATTCACCGGCTGTGTTTTATTATAATCTTGCAGTGTTGAGAAATTCGTCATACCATATTGTCGATCAGATTTGCGTCGATCTTTATGATCTCGCTGATAATTGCGTCTCGTTTCTCGATGCTATACTTCTCTTTACATCGTTCCACGCACATTTCCGTGTTTTGTGTTTATTTACCTCGTTTTTCTTCTCATATAAAGAATTCTCGTTATCCCTTGTCTATTTTTAAAATGGTCCGTCCATTCGTCTCTCGAGATAATTGTTTGCCAGATGACTTCATCGTCATCTGTTTGCCAGAAAGATTTGGTTCGAGGTAAATTCGTCGAAATTCATTATTATTTTTTCCCGAAATTCTGGAAAATTGACAATAAGCATAGTAGCATAATTATAATATGTGTAAACAGCAACGTTGTGAGCAGCGGAACGAATGAAATACGTTCGACTCTCATAATTATTACCGTATAATCTATTAATATAATATTTCGCTTTGAGCATACATAAATGAGTATATAATTTAGAAGTATCATATTCGTAAAGATATCACGGGAATATACTATCATCGAATTTCAATAAAAAAAAATTTATTATCATTGCGTTTACTTTATCTTCTAATATCGATTGCGATTGGTTTTCCATTATGAATTTATTTGAATCGAACGTATTATATTCAATATTTATTTTCGAATATAATTATTTATTATCTTCTTATTCATTCTTCTTGGAATTCACCTTGGAAAATGTTAATTTTGCAAAAAATATCACAATGAAAATATCACAAGTAGATCACGAAACTATTCAAAATATATGATTCAAATCGATGGTTTGTATCTGTTAAGGTTTACATTTCTTTGGAATTTCTTAAAAAATAAAAAGAAAATCATAAGAAATAATGGATCTCCGAATTTTCGAATTTCTGATTCGCTTATTCTCTTTATTGTTATTAATCTCAGTAATTCGAGCGTCTGTTATCCTATTTATATACATCTCAATAACTCGAGATCGTGATAACGCGTCCCACGTTACACGTGAAGAAGATTCGCTAATAATCTCTGTGTGGTTTAATGGCAATGGTCTTCTCGCAGGTGCAACACATGCGGTTATCCCTGGCCACTGGTGTCACTGACCCACAGCAATTTTCCAGAGAGCAACGGTCAACGATTTCCTCGGCCGTGTCGCGCGAGGTCGTGAAACGTCGCGGTCGTTTATGCGCTCGTTCGTCGTTGGATCGGTCGACCGGAAACTTTATGATCCTGGCCGTTTATTGCACGACAGTTTGGCTGCACGTGGCTACGAACAATCATGAAGCTTCGGAAGCATGCACAGGAAGTTAACGTGTTTTTCGTTTGGTCATTTGCGAAATCGGGGGCCACCCTAGCTGCGATAATAAAGTCGTTCTTTGAAGAACACGTGGCTGACGAAAAAGGTTTTGCTTTTTGAGATCTATTTTGAAGTCTATTGAAATTTGAAAGGAGAAAATTCGAATTTCAACGGAATTTCAAGAATATTAAACTTCAATAAAGTTTTTTTTTTATCTTCAATAAATATATATAATTTTATATTGCTTAATTATATTGATAATATCGTTTATATTCATTTTTATCTAGCTATTTTTTTTTCTTTTTTCTTTAAAGTACGTTCCTTATATATATTCCTTATATATTTCTTTAAATTTTTCAACGATACTTCGATACTTTTACTCGAAATGTAAAATATTTCATTAGTCGCATCGAAGCGAAAAAAAAAAAATAATTTAGATAAAATAAATAAGAGTAGTTTTTTTTTTTATACATATATAAAATTATTTTTTTATTTTAATATTGGATAAAGATTTTCCTTGATTTTCCAGATTTACGCACGATGAAATTTTAATGAAACGACATGTATACGATAGGACAATATACCGCAGATAATACAATCGCAAAAGAAAAATCTGGAAATTATGTCATTAATTGTCGTTTCTGTTTTTTATGTTTTACGATTAGAACCTTGAACGCTTGATTAACTTCGTCAATTGAAACAATCTTGAAACCTCATCGAAATATGAAATGGAGAAAAGAAGGAGATCGCAATTTTATCGCAAATTTAGAAGTATGCCATTTTTTTTATCGCAGATCGTTGATAATCTTAAAAACGCGAATATAGACTGATAGAGTTCAGAAATTCTAAGGATAAATATGTGTAAAATTGCTGCGATGAAAGTCAAAGAAAAGCAAAACATTTCGAAATAGCTTTGAACCTTATCGAGTGTCAACATGGTGAATTGATGTTAACAGAAGGCTAATTAAAGAAGAACATGAACGAAACTGGACTATTCGATGAGAACGAGACACGATGGATGGATGGTAAGCTTCATCGTCGAGGACGTAGGTGGTACACGTGTTTACCCAGGTGCAGGATGACACGAGCGGAGGATATTTCTTCGTGAATGGAATTAGCCTCGATCGAGATCACGAATAAAAAAAAACGATCAGTTCCAACATTTTGTCAGACGGTGGTTCTAACGGTAAATTACTCGGTTAATAACATCGAGCAATTTAACCATTTACTCGTAAGATAAAGTGTCGCCATGAAGATATACCGTTTCTTGAGACGCTCCCGTGAATCCGTGTCCGGTGTCCACCGGTTTCGACTCGGTGCCTATTGTCTTCCTCGTCGTTGTCATTCCTGTCCCCTGTCACTTGGTTCTTATAGCTCCCTTGAGCTCTCTTGGCACAGCTGTTTCCTCGTCGACGACGAAATACTGCGATGCTTCGCTTGAAACGAAGTCAAAGTTGCAAAGTCGAGGTCATTCGTTACAACAGCAAACTAGAATTCTGTTACTTTGCATATTTGAATGAAGTTTTCGACAAAAATGTTTATTTTTAATTCGATAAATCGAAATATTAATTTTTTTAAGAATAGTTTATAAAATATAGTTTATAAAATAACAAATTTTCTTAATCAAAATCTATAATCATTATAAATCTGTAATCATTATATTATAAGTAATAATATATAAAAGTATATTATTAATCGTATATTATAAATTAAACGTATATTTATATATCTATTCTAATAACGGGTTATTTAGGGAATATTTGAATTGATTCGACGATAAACATTTTCATTCATTAAATATATTTTCTCTTTTTATCATTAAGTTGTCCTTTAAGTTATATGCTTTTTATCTTAAGAAAAATTTTATGTCGTATAAATTTTATATTTTATAAATTTAATTCTTTTAATTTACCGCTTTAAAATTTAAAACTTGTCTTATTTATTTTTGTCGTTTCTTTGTTTTAAATGTAAAACTATCAACATAAAACTATTCAATTGATAAACGCGTACATTTGCGATACTTTGATATTTTTAATATAAATTTTTCCAATACTTCCATACTCTTAATGCAAATTTGAAAACTTTTAATTTTGGAATCATCACTAAATATGTGATGAATGAATAAATTAATAAAATAACTTTATCTTCATCAACACTTTTTCACTCAAAAATTGCAAATTTTAATTTTAATTATCTCCTTGTTATTACAGCAAATGAACGATATTACAAATGAAGTTATCTGTTTATTACGTGTAAATTATATGTGTAAATTTTACATTGACTCGGAACCAATATGATTATGAAATTCCGTAAGCACATCAATACTTTCTTTTTGTTGGATATTAATCGGTTAATGAAGGCGTATAGGCTACTGGTATTACTACTATCGTTCCTAAACCCGCTTAGAATTATTAGTCAAGATTGTATGCAATTGACCTCGTTTCTTGGTAAGTCGTCAAACGAGTCCCGCCACGAACGAAGAGAGGACATTACGAGTCTGTGGAAGGCTACACTCCAAGGACCTCATCGCCGCGCTCAACTTTCCGACACTAACAAAAGTATATTCGTTTACTCATGATATATAATGAGAAGATAAACATCGTTTCTGTTTTAATTACCTGCTAATAATTAGTAGAGTGTTACATCGTATTCTTGTGTTACATGTATTTTTGTTACAGATGATTGTGCGAATAATCCATCTTCTGTTGAAAATTCTGTTAAATTTGAATAACAAGAATGTGACTGGAAATAATATTTTAAACGATAGAACGAAAAAGTGACGGTTAGCGATCTAACATCTGCTCGCTTCGTCAGCGAATTTTTTATTGCGGTCTTGTTCTCGAATGTCGAGCAATTTTGGTAGCTTAAACGCACCAATCAGATGGAAGATGTGGAATGGCTTACGCTGATTGGTTCAGCCTTGACACCAACAAATGCATAAAAGGCGAAAATATTGGGAAAATATGGTTAGTTGTACTGTGATCAGCGTGTGTGATTCTTTGTGCGAGAAATTTTTTTTAATAATAAAAAAAAAATTTATTATTTCTGTACAATACATCTTATTCTCTTTTCTTTTTTTATTTCTTTTTTCCATTTTTTTTTTATCCGATTTAAAAGATTCTCGAAGGAAACTTATAATTAAATAATTGTGCAAATAAAAATTTTATTTTATTTGTTATTCATTTCGATATCTGAATAATGATCTATTTGAAAGACAAATTATTTTATTATATTTACTAGAGAACCGTATATAAAGATATTTTTTCTGTTTCCAATTAACCGATTAAAAACAATTGATGGATAAAAAGAGAATGGAAGTTATAAGAAAATTTAAAAACATTTTTCGTGTCTTTGTGTGAAGAATATTTTAAGCAAATCTTTTCGAAAAAGATTTGTTCCATTTTTTTGATCTATTATACAATGTGGATAAATTATTTGTATAATTTATATTTACGAAGACATTGTTTAATCATAGATACAAAATAAAAATGATAATAAAATATAAAATAGAATAAGAAAAATGCAATTATGATAAATTTCTTTTCTATTTTTTTATTATCTATCTTTTAAACTAATTTCGATAAATTATTTTTATCAAATACTTTCCAGAAAGATCTTGCGTATAGTCGCTAGTAGTGAAAAGGATTGTTTTCCAATATTTGGTTAAATAAAATTTTATTAGAAATTAAAAAGATTATATTAAAAAGATTTTTTTTTAGAATTCAAAGTTATGCAACGCAAAAAATATCTAGTCCAATTTCTTTATCTTTTTATTCAACTCTCAATTATTCTATCTTTATAAAACTTTGATATACAAAAATTTATAATTAAATAAGTATTATATTATACTTCAGTTTTCCTGCGAAGTGAATAAGAAATTATGTTGCTTCAACCAATCAAAAAGCTGGTAAGGCTTGGATTCTAGACGAATCGGTGTTGCAGTGACGTCAGTCTATCATCAAGAATAATAGAACATTCGTTACAAGGATGTAGATATATTATATATAATTATATATGGAATTTGATATTGTGGTATAATTTCTAGATTATTAGTGCTTTTGTTTAATATGTGTGTGACTAATTAATAATAATTCAGTATTATATCAAAATTAAATTATGTTTTGAACTTTTTTTGTGTGTTCTTTATTGTTCGTATTTGAGTTTCAGTTTACCGATAGTTTTTTATTATCGTTTGAAACAGCATTTGAAATTAAATTTTTGAATTTAATTATTATTTTATTTAATATTATTTTATTCATTCTAACCTTTATTTGTGCAGATTATCATTTAATTATTGGCTTCGAAAATATTATACGATAGATCGTGTATAACTCATAATGTGATAAGATTTATTTTAACAAAAGATATATAATAATTACTATAATATTTCTTTTATCTTTTTACTATAATATTTCTTATGGAAATAAAAAATTTTTTTGTTAGATCAAATTATTTAATTCAATTTTGATATATATATATATATATATATACACACATACACTCGATTCTCATATTTCTTTCCTATACGTGTCTTCTTATATCCGTGCGTTCAACTCATATTAGTATTTATGTTTTGATTTTATGCTCAAGGCTGAAAACGTTTTCTATGATTCATATTTTTGTATTTATTTTGATATTTGTTCAAGGCGAAAAATATTTCTAACAATAGTCTTTCCAGGAAATTGGTAGTTCACGTTCGTGTCATATTTCGACATGTTTTGATTCTTTTTTTCCAAACTGCCAACTAGATGAAATCACGATATTATTCTATTGTCGAAAATCGTGGCATTTAGAAGTTCTGTTTTAAATTTTGCTTTTGATTAATCGATTACGTAATATATTATTTCTATAATTATTTTATTTTTCGTATATCATTTAATTAATACATTTATCCAATAATTTATTGAATATTGTAATTAATAGTTCTTCGAATAGTTTAATCAATTCTTGAATAGTTTATTCAATTTTTTTTTTTTAATTAATCTATTCCATTATTAATGTTATTATATTTTAAAATGAAATTTGAACTCGTTTTAATACAATTTCGGTGTTAATTTTATACATTTTATATATTTATCTAAAGATTTGATTATTTTTTATGTAAATTGATAGAAGTGGTAATAATATTTTTGTATCAAAAAAAAATATTTTTTATTACATTGTAATAATGTATATCGATTTGTCAAATAATTCATAATACATACATCGATTGCATAAATTATTAAGAAGAATACTAAATAGAAGAAAAGATTAAACGAATTATATTTTTATTTTATAAAATATATTAGATTATATTTTTTATTCTTTCATTATTTATAACTCTCAATTCATAATTTCAGAAAAATACGATTGCGTAACAAATAGAAGAAAAAATAGAAGAAAAAAAAAAAAATGAGAAAGAATTTTCCATTTCAAATACATTCTTCGTTACTAATGCAATTTTTCTTTCAGAAAATTGTTGACCGTGTGCAAGCAGCGATCGATAGATGTTTGTGTCGTAATAGTATTTAAAGTGCAATAACTGTAGATAAATTTAATTACAATGATTATTCGCGAAATAAGAGCCCAGTGCTTGTTCGCCGATTGGATAATATAAACAGACGCGAAAAAAGCATATTAATAATTTTATTATTTTTATTTTTTTATTTTCAATATCCGTTTTCGGCACAAACTAGAATCGATCAATGAGGTGATCATATCTCACGCGAAGAGATAATTAATCTTCTTTTTTTTTTAATTTAAATTTTTATTCGAAAACTTTAATTTTTTAAATTTTTGTGATTTTTATTGAAATTTATTTCAGAAATTATTTCGATTTGCAAATAAAATTCTTAGTTTCGAAATCGCTTATCAATTACGGAATAGTTCGTAGTAGAATAAAACGAACAGAATAAACACACGATAAATTTTTTTTCACGATCGATCGAAATACGTTTTCGTTCGTTGTTGAACGTTACGAATGTTTTGATCATAATCAAAATCGCTTCAAATACCAATAAATATAATTTAATATATATTTATAATTTAATATATATATATATATAAAATAATTTACATTTGATTCGTGAGATTATTGAACATACGCTATTGTGTATCGATAAAAATATTATTCAAATACACATTCTCATATCATCAACATATTTATCACATCGTTCATCATAATATGAAAAATATATATATATATATATATATATATATCTCGAGTATATCGAATATTATTTCGTCTGGCTTCGTTTATTTCTATGCGTTTACTGGCAGACAGGCGGCACGATTCCGAATTTGTTGTTGACGAGAAGCGTTTAGAAAGCATTTTGAAGAAACATTTCAACAAAGAAAGAATGTGATAACGAAATTCAATCTAATTTCTTCTATGTAATAACAACTACTCGAAGATTCTAAGTACTCTCTTGATAAAATAAGAAGAATGATGTCGCGATAATGCGATGTAGATATAGCTTTTTTTCTTGCGCAGTATCATCCGTTACGCGTAGCGAAGAGACTCGACGACGAGTTTTTCCAGTGTTATTCAGAAATATTATCGAATAAAAAATAAATTGACGAAACGGTAGAAACTTTGTTGAAACGAAGATTTGAACGTACAAGCGTTACATTACCGTATTCTCTAACTATAGATAGACACGAATATACATATCATCGAACGAGACCGAATAATCGACGAATTCTCACGCGTTCAATTGCTCGATCCGTGCGGTTGAAACAGCAATGGCACAGCGAGCATAATCGAGCGCCAAAGAACAGGCAAACACGCCTGTGGTGCCACACGGGTAACCTTTTTTCTGACATTTCTGCCTCGTGGCTGAGTTTAGCCGAAAGGTTAAACCTTTGCGCGCGCGAAAGAGAAAGAAAAAGAGATAAAGGTGGTGAACGAGGAAGATCAACAGCATTCACGTTACAAGTATGCCATGGAAATTTTTGTTTGGAGTAATAATTAGAGATTAATAATTAGATCTATTTTATATAGTTATTGCTGGCAAACGTAGTGGAAGAAGGATATACAAAGGATATACAAAGCGTATAAAATTCGAAAGAATTTCAAATGATTTCGATTCTGTTATTAGTAATAGTATTAGGATTATTAGTAATAGTATTAGTATAGTTATTAGTAATAGTAATAGGAGTAATAGCAAGACGTGGATATCTTTTGTTTCTTGTTCGCACGAAGGTCATAACGAGCGTTTGATCCTCGAACCGTGTCGCGAGGTCGAAATCCGTTGGAAGATCGTTCGACCGTTACAGAAGTCAAGTTGGTGGTCATCCAATCAGAGCGAGAACGAAACAAAAGAAAGGTGAAAAGACTTATCGCCTCATGAGATCGAGACTATATCCTGTACTCTCCATCTAACGAGTCTATCCTTTGATGAATTCAAAGCGACCGTGCAATTACTATTAATCGATCGGCTATTAATTTCCCACGATTAAGCCGTTCGAATTGTTTGAAATAATAGTCGCGACAGATCGATCGAAGAACATTTCGTGACCCAAAAAATCATCGACCGACAAAGAGGACAAAGAAATGGAAGGTCGAGTCGGAAAAACTCGCATAGGATTCGATCCTTTGGAAAGAATAGAGAGCGTTTCGCCGTTCGATCAATCTTGCTTCCAAATTGTTCTTTTTTTTTTTTTTTTTTTTTTTCAACTATCGCGATTAGTTTCTGTCGACTCGAAATTTTCCATCTTTCGAACGATCGATCTTTTTTCTTCGATTCGGCGATGTAATACGATTTATCGGACGAAAATATAAACGGAATAAAAAAAAATACGGATCGGAAGAAGGAAATGACGATTCCGCGGATTCCCGGAGTTTTGAACGTGGACGAGAATTCGCGTGGACGCGAGGATTAAAAGTAGCGGGGATCGTAAATAGTTCCGTTCGAAGTCGTTGGAAGACTGTGGCCGGACGCGATTCAGGGAAAGTCACACGCTCGTAAATCAAGGCGGTAATGGGACACCGTTAGATTTGCAATGATAATCCGATGGTAATGCATACGATTCGGTCGAGCGAACGAACGAGAAAATAATTAACGAGGCGAGCCGAACTATCGGCATCGCTGCCGTTCATCCCCTGGGATTTACGAGTTCTTGGATTTAAAGCGGCGCAAAAACGAGCATCGAGGGATCTTTGGTCTGGCTTCGTTGCTCGATAATCCGTCGGTAATTCTTGCTCAACGCTCTCGTATCGGGTTGGTAACGATTCCGCTTTTACCGCTATTCCTTAGCACGGGGAGTCGAGATTTTCTTTCCAGGAATATACGTATACATAAACCGCTTAAAGAGAAGATGATTCGCGAATTTTTTTTTCATTCTCGTCAGATTTAATCTTTGTTAATTCGCAAGGGAAACTTCAGTTTCGAACTATAAATTCATAGGTTGGCATTAATGGATGGTGAAAAAGTGCGGTGAGCGGAGAATTAATAAGGAGAAAAATGTACGATGTTTTCTCGAAATCGACTATTTCGCAAAAGATATTATATACGTATATATCGTAAGTTTGCAAAATTGTTGAACGACTATTATATCGTTTAAGTCGCAGGAATCGAAACTATAGCGATCGGAGCGCGATAGCTTGTGGAATTTAAGAAAGACCTCTTTCTCTCTCTCTTTCTCGCTCTCGTTACTTTTCGTTTCATAAATGAAAAGCAAACTCGTACCCGTTTATACTCGTTTCTCGAAGGATGCTACGAAAGAAGAGATATGTCTCTCGAGAGATTTTTCGCGAGAGTGATCTATCGATGTTGGAGGGTCGTTAATAAGCTATCTCGTCGACAGTTTAGGATAAGGTATGTATATATATCTAATTCGACCGATCGATCGCAGGATAACAGAGGATCGTACGATGGGACACGTTGCACGGTACAAATGGCAGCAACAGTGTTACCGTTCAATTAAGCCATAATTACGGAATCGTATGCCTCCTGTAACCGAAATTGTTGAAAGATCGCGCATACCGCGCGCCTAATGCGCGACCGACGTTTCTACGACCGTAAAAAAACGTAAAGAGCTTGTGGAGGTTCTTGCGTTTACGAAGCACGATGGAAAAAAAAAAAAAAAATCGACGATTCGACTCGTAAACCGTTGATCGAAAAGCGACGATTCTTGGGAAGAAAAGATCGATCGTCGGAATTTTCGACGCGACACGTCATTTCGCATGTATTCGGCGTAGTGATGTAAAAAGAGAAGTTAGACGCGACGAAATAAGAATTGGTTGTAAAAGAAGATTTCAAACTTACCCCTGCAGGGCGTGCGGTGGAGCCGGTCGGGGCGGTGGTGGCAATGACTTTCTACCCGCGGTGTTTTGCCTTGGCGCCAGAGGCGGAGGAGGAGGAGAACTCGGAGAAGCGTTGGTAGAACCGCCGTATCTATCCGTTGAGGGGCATTGAGGTTGAGGCTTTTGCTTCGGTGCGTCTATATACTTGGGGGGGAGCGCGTAATAATTCCCTCTTTGCGTCCCGTCCCCGCTGTGACGCGATTGATGGTGATTATTGGCCACGTATTTGGGAGGCTCGTGATACTTCTGAGGGCTCGATTCCGATGGATACATCTTTGAATTGGCTTCGTAGCCCGTCTTCACCGGGCTACCGATCGTGAAACCGTGACTCCCACTCTCCAGATACTTGGACGCGCACTTCGAGTTTTCCGGAACGGGCAAGTAATTAGGTCTGGCCGTTTGATTGTTCGAGCCAGTTTTGTCCGCGTTTTTAGCCACTTGGGGCTGAGGCCTCTGACCGGAAGACGATTCCAGCCTCTGAGCGGAATCGTTCCTGAGCAAACCGGAAACGTCGATTCGCGTCCCATCCACTCGCATCGATTCTTGCCGAATGATCCTCGGCTCGACGGGTACCTGGGGGGCGGGCCTCTGATTCCCGGAGTCGGTGTATCGTTGCGAGATGAGATCGGGCAATTGGGCCGGAGGTCTGCCCGAGAAACCTCGTTCCTCCGATATTCTTCTGGCTGGCGTCACTCTACCGTTCATCATTAACTTTTGCGCGGACGGGTATCTCAAACTGGAACGACCGGTGGCCACCATTCTGTGCGTGGCGAATCCAGCCGAGACCCCGTTCTCCAACACCATCTCGGATTCCACGTGTTTCAAAGCTATACCACCCCTGACGAATTGATGTTGTTGTTCCTGCTCCGCCTGCTGGTGGGACACAGTGGTTTTCGCGGCCGAATTCGGAGACGATTTTCCTGAGGAGGAAAGTTTCTCGTAATCCCGTTTCGATCCGTGCTTCGATCTTCTGATCGAGTGTCTTTCCAACTTGTGCCTGTCGCAAGATCTATCGCGAATTTTCGACTCTTCGGACGATTGGTGATTGTGGTGGTGAGCGGTCGTGGCCGCGGTCGCGGTCGTGGCTGTCGTCGTTGTATCGTTGAAGCAATCGTCGCTCAGCTCCGGTGGCGGAGGTGGCAGTGGATCGTCGCAATCGTGAACCTCGTTTTCGGTTACCGTTGGGGGCGAGGGTGGAGGCAAATCGGGGCTGGGTACGCGATCGTTGTAGACGTTTCTCAGGTGTGGTTTCTTGGGTGGCCTCTCCGGCACCCAATCGTCTATGGATATCGCCGGCCCTACTATCACGGGACCTAGCAAATCCGTGGAAAGACTGCCGCAACTGTTGCTGTGTTGATGCTTGGGACTCGACAGTTCCCCCGCGTTCCCCTGACCCTGATTCCTGTTCCCGTTTTCCCGCCAAGCGCCGCTCGCGTAATCAGAAGCGGAGCTGGCCCTTCTCGAGGACGGTGGTCTGGGTCGCGGAGGTGGTTGAGGGGGAGGACTTTGGGGCGCGGCGATCGTTTGGCTTCCCTGGGCCAATTGCGGTTCCGATCTCCAGGATGCCTGATGATGTCTCTCGTAGAACGAGAGCAGAGCTTTTTTCTGTATCGCTTTCAACGTTGGATCGGACACTCTGTGACGCTTCTCCGGGTCTAGATAGGTGTAGCGCATTTGTTGCTGTTGCTGTTGCTGCTGTTGTTGTTGCTGCTGCTGCTGCTGCTGCTGCTGTTGCTTCTCTAATTCGTTTATGCGCTCCGCAACTGAAATTTGCTGAGACGGCAATGCTGATGACGGCATTCTGGAAGAGAGAGAAACAGAGAGAGAAAAGAAAATATATACGGAGAATTATTTTGCGAGATTAATTATCGTGACCACGATCGTGGTCGTCGGTGAACTTTGCGAAAGAACATACCTCGAGGATACCTGCGCAGAGTCGAGTTGAGGTTGAGTAGTGGCAACGGGATACAGCTTGCGTTGATTTCGTTCACGATCCAAATACAAGACGCTCTCCGAGTGATGTCTCTGGGGAGTCTGAACTCTGGCGCTATGAGCGATCAATTGCTTGCTACACGATAATCCATTGACCTGACTGACGTCCGACATCGATCCGTGTATAGGATGATTCCAATTTTCCGGGCTTTGGGGCGTCGTGCTACCGATTTGCTGGCGTATGGGACTTTGAGGCATCGGTTGAGCCAACGAGCCGTACTTATCACCCTCGATCCTGATCGAATTGTCCCACTGCATAGACGCGGTAGTCCCGCTTGACGATACTTGCGACTTGTCCACCAATGACTCTTCGTCGATACTCGACTCTTGCCACTTGCTCTCTCGTATAGCGGACGAAACATCGGCCGCGTTGCTCGATGCGTTGCAATGATTGATCACAGCCGGTAAACTGGATCTACCTTGACCCTGTTTGTTACGATCGTTCATCGAAACTTGCCACTTGTCCGGCCATTTTTCAGCCCCGTGCCTCCCCTTTGCGGTCGGCGACAAGCCGCAACTGGTGCTAACGTCGCTCATAGATCCTTGCCACTTGTCGCGACAACCGTTGTTCCCGGCCTTCTGGGATAAAACTCCACCGTTCACGCTGCTCACGTCCGACAACGATCCGTGATGCCATCGATCCGACGTACCCTGGCGAGCCGGCAACCCGCTCGACACGCTCACATCCGACATCGATCCGTGCCATTTCAGAGTCTCGCTGCTCGATGCGCTTCCGCTCGACGTCGTCACCACGCTGTCCCTTCCTTCCCTCGAGGTCGAGTCCTCCCAAGTGGATGTCGGCCTTTGGGCCACCGCCTCGCTGTCTCTTCTCAATCTAAACGCCAAATTCGAATTCGAACGTGAATATACGTGGACGTCGTCAAAGCAAAGAAAAGAAAAAAGAAAAATCGGTATAAATCGGTTGCGGATTTTAATCGCACCTGTCGAGGAACGGAGTGTTGGTCGTGGAATCGACACTGGACACGTAACTGTGATAACCTTCGGATTGTGCGTAGCTAGCTTGTTGAGAATGTTGCACTCTCGTGTATTCCTCGAGGCCTGCTTGCGTTAGACTCGACTCTCTATAAATGTCCACCTACGAGGAGAGGAGAAATCTCGGAATCGTTATCCTCGAGATCCGACGAGAAGAAGAAGAAGAAGAAGAAGAAGAAGACGAAGGAAGAAAAATGAAACGTTACCTGGGACACCTGAGGATCCACCTGATAACTCCTAACGTAGGCCTCGAGATCGGCATGGCTGAGAGTCTGAGCTGTCTGAGGTTGCTCGCGTTCGGGCGGAGAGGGGACCACGTATTCCGCGTCGCCCAGAGCTTTGCCCTCGCGATCCACGCGAGGCCACAATCTCGGTTCCTCTTCCGTTACGTTGCCTCTGTTACGCGACTCGAAAGTCTCCGCCGGGATCTTCTCGCAGCGTTCCATCACCGTCTTCAACTGCAACAAGGAAGATGCGATACTCGTCTCTTCCGACTCGCATTTCGAAATGCTTTGGCGCGTCTCTACCTTGAAGTAATTACGCGAGGCTGCGTAATCGATTGCGAGATCAGCTTCCACGCTGAGCGTAATTGAACTTAAACTGAATTCCGTTTTTGCACCGCGAGCGAGCAGCCGCTCTTCCCATCGAGCGTCCGATTAATGCGTTTCGCTTTAAAATAAACCACCGGCAGCAACGAGCTAATTACCGAAGCCGGCAAAAACCGAGACCAACTAATAAGGAAGTCCTAAATCGAGCAAAAGGAAAGTGGAGTGAATTACGGGGCATTAACGTTCCCCCGAACCTGGAAACGTTGGAATTCGCGTACGACTCGGTAAAAGGAGGAGGAAGGTGACACGGAGGAGGTATTCTGCTCGGCCGAAAACAGACCTCCTCTCGAAATTGGCGGCCTAATTTTCGTGCAAAAGTCAACGTGCAACCACGCGGCGGCGACGACGCGGTTATGTCACCGCGCGAGAACGAAACGAGAGTGTGAGAGATTAATTACACGTCGTTTCGTTTTCGAGCGGGACGCGATTTGCCAACGTTTCGATGCCGTTCGTCGTGATTTTTCCCACAGTCGTGGCAACGGTTGACACGGGTTCGTCCAATTAAGCTTCCTAAGGGGCGCCCCTTCCCTCTCCCCTCGTCGTTGAAGACACTTTGGACTCGCGGAGACCCACGCTCGAAATCGAAAAGACTCGAATAACTCGAGTCGAGAGCTCGAGTTATTTCCATTCTTCTCCTCTCCTCTCGTTGCGAGTGAGTAGTTCTCAATTTCGCAAGAATCGGAACGCGACGGAATGTTGCCGGTACGCGGCAGAGGAGGAGAGCGAGCACGTCGAATCGAATCGGATTCGAGCGGTTGTGACGCGCATCCGATTCAGGAAGAACCTGTTCGTACCTGTTGCGTGAACGCGGGATTGGGCCTCTTGGTATGCGGTCTGGTGTACTGGGCAGGTTTCTCCTTCGGATAATTGGTGTGATCGGTCCATGATTTGGAACGATGGGATCCGCTGTGCCCCGACCCGTGAACGTCCTCGTCGGGATGTCTCTCGGGCGCGCTCGGCCAGGACGGGTATTTCTCGTGGCCAGGCCCGTAGCAGACACCTTTGAGGCTAGACGCGTCTCGGACCGGCGGCGTTGGAGGCGGCGATGCCTCGTCTCTTTCATTGAGAGGGAGCGTGTAACTGTCGAATCCAAGGCTCTCGCTATACCTGTCGGATCAAACGATGAGGAAATCTATCCTTTAACGGCCGCCTCGTCGATCGCGTTCTATCTCTAAAGGATGGCGATCGATCGCGCGTATGGGAGCAATTATACGCGAGTCGCGCGATCGAATCGTCGGGACGTACTTACTCGCTTACCTATCTCTTTCTAGTCTCCGTCGTCGATGCCGTTCGACTCGGCCACTTATCGACCAGATATACGTGGCCGACCCGTAATTTATGGAATAGCGAACAAGTTCAACGTAACTGGAAACGCGTATGATCGGACTATAATTGCGACGTCGTACGAGGACCTCGTCCCGGCACGACAACGAGATCCTATGTCGTTCGACCTATCGCGAAATCTAAGTGTGTCGAGGACTGATACAGCGAACGTCTAATTGGCTGCCAAACGGTATCTCTTATCTCGCCCGCAAAAAGCTGCTCGATAAAAGAGTATGAGCGAGCGAACCGTGGAAACGTTCGTTCCTCGACACACGGGAGGACAGGAGAAAGAGATTTGAAAGAGATTTATTCTCCTGCCAGCTGCCTGGACTGGCTGATCGAGAAATTCCGCAATTCGAAAACTTTTTTTTTTAAAATTGCAAAATTCGAAGATGGAAAGAAGTTTGAAAATAAATTAATAATAAAATTAGATGGGCGATATCGAAAGGTTGAAAGAGATAGTTTGCGAATACGGTTAAAAGTGGACGAAAGGTCGCGTACCCGCTGTCGTTCTTGTAGCTCGTAGTATTCTTCTTGTGACTTTCGTTGTAACCGGGAATCGTGGCTTTCTTGGTTGCGTTGCCAGCCTCGTGCTCGTTCTCCGTGGATCTCCTCCCGTCGTTTCTTCGCCGATAATACTCGTTAGGAGGTACCGTCCTAGACGGGCTCTGCTTAAGGCCACCATACCCTTCCTGAGGATACGACGACGAGGTACTTTTGAAATTGGCAGCCTCGCTACCGTGGCCGTGACTCGCGTACTTGTATGAGGCCGGGGGACAGGAAGGTGGGCCCGGGGCCTCATCCTGGACTCGATATCCTGGTGGCGACGGCTGCAATTCCGTCATCGTGTAACCAACGTCCCCGCCATCCGGGATACACCTGCGCCATTCCGAAAAAAATATCTCCGTTAGTTTTCGTTATACGCGTCTAATCTAATCTTTAAGATTAACAATTTTCTAAATTTCACCGAATCCACTACTACGTAAAGTGAAAAAATTATCCAGTTTTCTACGTACGATTTATTAATTTTTACGATACGAACTTTATCGATCGAACTTTCCTTGCTCTATGCTCATTAATATTTTAAATTACCATTCTCTGCGATAACCTAATCTATGTTGATTCATTGATTCTCATCGATAATCGTACGATTCTTCCCCACGTTTTGATTAATGTGCGTTTTATACGCGCGAACCGCTATATAATTTATATTCGAATTTTTGTTGTTTCGATCGAGATTTTTCGCTTTTCGCAAGTAAAAATTCCAATTCCGTTAATTACGTTCTATGGATTAATTTTCCTTGTTTCTCATAAATGTTAAATGTTCGATTGTTTCGGAGCAATTTATCGAGAACCAAGTATTACGTACAAACCAAGTATTCCTTTTTTATCGTCAATAGTTGTTTTTCTTTTTTTTTTTTCTTTATCGGTTTAAGAGGGAAATAAAACGGACAGTTCTTAATTGAACGGTCAGAAGGTTAATCACGACGGTAATCGATCGATTCTGTATACCGATTTAAATTAAAATCATTAATCAGCCATGATTATGAAACGATTCTCGATTAGCTTTCGTTTTATCGAATATCATCGTTGATCGATTATAATCGCGCGCAAATTACGATACGACGTTGCTTTCGCTACGGTGTATCGTGTACAGGATGTTTCCAGTTATAGATTTAAAACGAACGAAAATTGGAATAAAATACATTTTCGAATCGAGCACACGCATCCCATAATTGCTCGAATTGCTATTTAATTTTATTCAAAAGTGAAATTTTATTCTTATTTTATCTTCTAGCACAGTTGTCTTCGGTTGCGCGAAACTGCTTCGTTCGAAAACATGGATTCTCCGAAATCTGTATCCGAGAGGATGAGAACGCGCCTTTTACGATTGTCACCGCTCTACGCCGATCCAATTGTTCGCGAAGAAGTATATTAGAAACTCGCGACGAATCGAACAGCATATAGGCGTGCCCGTGATAAAATTCTCGATTTAACCTTTCGCTCGCGAGATATCGAAGCGGGATGCATGGCGTTTTATCGAGGAAATCGAGCGTCGTTTCTGAATTACGTGTGCCACAACGTAATTTAGCTTTATGGATAGGGTGTGCCTACCTACCAGGTAGTAGCTTACTAATGAGGATGAATGGATCTATGATCCATTCACCGTGAATTAGCCGAGAATCGAGGATTAATCGAGAAATTATGGAATGACTTTTACCTTTACGATAAACGTGCTTTATATTTTTTTGTTTATCGTGACATCTTTTTATTTATCATGACACAACGACGATCATTTATCGTTTCATCGTTTATCGACAAAATACAAGTCGTAAAATTCACTCGTTCGTATTTCTACCTGTATCGTTTTAATCATTTGCTTGTAAACTTTTTATTCGTCTTCTCGATAAATTTATTACTTTTTTAGGCAAAGAAAATTATTATTCCAGATTTCCAAAGTGATTACGATTCGTGACTCGTGAAATTTCTATTTGAAAACGATCTAACGATTACTGTTACTACTACTATTAAAATCTATCTAGTAAATATCTAGTAAATACATTATATATTTAATACAATATTTCTATCTGATTTTTTTTACTTACTCCAACAAATATATCAACGTCTAAACACGTAAAAGCAGGATGTAGGTTGAATACACAGCGTGTAACAAAGCATTATTTATCACGAAGATTGCAAACGTTTCTCTCGATCGAAACACCTACATTATCCGTTTGATCAAAAGGATCCAGATGAACTTTGGCACTTTACAAAGGATGACTCGGTCGCTTCTGACAAACGCGCTTGCGAACAGCCGCGAATAAACGATTGCTTTCATTTGTCGTTGATGAGAAATCGCTACCCACGTACTATTCGCCCCCGCGAGACTATTTCCTATTGACCGTCATCCGATGGAAGGATGTGGGTCAGCTAATTACCTCCGACGATTCGCGATTCGTCGAAAGATTCGTATCATCGTATTATCACATATGAATCCAAATTGTCAAAGTGATCAAAGTATACGGATACCTATAAACGGTACAAATATGTAGCGTACGAATATTCATCGAGATTCCACGCATTTCGCATTCCTCATCGAGGAAAAATCACCCTGGATTCGCGCGGTCTGCACACATTCCGTTGCAAACTCTTAACTCGATTGCAAAATATAGAGAAACGGTTTTGTAACGAGCGAAAGTGCACCGTTGCGCACAGCGAAAAGTGACGATAAGCGAGCGACGATTCGAGAGTAACCGACCTATGGGACTGTTGGTAAATAAATGGGCCGAACCCGCATTGACGAGTAACGATATATTAATAATGATGACGGAAGGGTGACGATACGTTGCGAATTCGACAAAGCGTTTGTGGTTAAGAATCGTAAACAGCTCGGAGTTTAGCAGCGTTTAAGGCTAATAAATCGAATATAAAAGCGCACTATCAGGCTTCGTATACACCAAGGAAGGAATTCATGATCTTTAGCGTGCGTTAAATTGAATTCGTTATGGTGGGCGTGTCGCCGCCCTAGTTTCGCTTAATAAAAAACGTATCTGAATAGACACGCGTGACAGACTTACGATCCTTTGGGATCCTTTGTATACAAATGTACCGAGAATTTTGATATTTCAACGATCCCGCGTGTTTCGAGTAATCTTTTTTTTATCTCTCAACCAGTGTCGAACGAGTACGTTTTTATTTTTCGACGAAGTATTTTTTTTTTTTATTATTATTTTTATTTTCGTGTTACATTATACATTTCGTATCGATTAAAAGTTTGAAAGTTGAAATGGCTTGAATCGACTAAGTATACAGCATACAGTCGTAAATCATTTCTCCATTACGTAAATTGTCTTTGGGAATGCGTAGAAACGAGTTCAATTACTAAGTTGGTCCCTTTGTATTCCGGAATGAATTGCATACATGTGGCTGACAACAAAATGCTTGATTCTCTGCAGCGGTTCTTAGCGATAGTTTAATAATAGTCCATGTAATCACATCCTACCGGATTCGCTGCACGCAACTCTGGACCGGAACGTGTAATTTATCCTGTCGGAATCGTCAAAAGTTTAAGCAGGAGTACGCGATGAGTAAGGAAATGGGAGAAAAATGAGGCCAGTGAGTGGAACTTAATATTGTATACTTAATATTGATGGATTTAATAAATTCTAATCGTTGCGCATCCTTGTTTTATGCGTTAATACGCAATTCTTGATATTTTTTTTCTTGCGAATTTTTTTTGCGAATTCTTTTGTCATTCTTCGATAATTATTGACAATTTACGAACAATCGGAGAGAACAACATGGGATTTTTATTTCGAAACTCTGTCTCAAACGGATGCTCTAGAATCTCGATAAAACTTAGGACGTTTTAATTTTATCGTATGTGAAATTTTGAAATTATCGAAAATTACGTATTAAAAAATTAAAAAGTTTTTACCTTTCCACTTTAAAAAAACTTTTTAAAAAAATATAGAAATATAAGAATTAAAAAAGCGAAAAGTTCCGGAATAGGATAAAATTGACTGTTTGAAAATGGAATGCGAAACGAAATCTGTTTTGAGTTTGTAAATTATCGTTATGAGAGTAGCGGACGACCCGAATCGAGGATTGGAATCGAGGTACAATAGAAGGAATCTGAATGGAACGCAACGCTCTCTGGAAGGTGAACGGAATGCAGCCAGACTGGAGGAAAACACGCGGAGCCGAATCAAGTGGAACGAACCGTACGATTTCACGATCGAAAACGAAAATAGATAAATGCGTACGCGATCGGAATCGTTGGGCGAATCGCGTAAAAAGAAAATCGATAGAAGAAGAAAGTTGGCATATATGAAGTCGAATGTTGACGCGACGATCGGGGAGTAAAAACGCAGAGGAGACGACGTTAAAACTTGGCCCTTAAATCAAGGCGTTAATTGCCGGCCGAGGCGAGGTGGTGGTGTCGCCTCGAGTTTCATCGTGATAAATCGGCGACGATTCATCGGTAACGTGCGCGTATTCGTCCTCGGGGTTGTTTCCTCCCTGTTGGCGCGCCGCCTCATCTTTCCTCACCTTCTTTTCCACCGACTTTATCGCGTCGCGTCGGATTACAAGCTCGCGAACAGAGGCGGATCCTCTCGACGCCTGTGGAACGACTGTCGGCAAATTTGTTGGCCGGCTGCGTAATAAGTTGGCGGAATCTGCGCCGGTACGCGGTATCGCGTTTCCAGGGATCGAGAAAGGTTGAGAGATGTCGCGGAGGACGAGGAGTATGCGCGACAGAGACGCTAGGAAATTTGTCGTAGCGCTGAACGCGTGGAATGCCGGGAAACAGTCTTTGCGCCGCGATGAAAATCTTTCTTGCGAATCGACGATTCGTTTTCTTTGTTCTAACGAATTCACTCGGAATGTCGATTTTTATCTTTTTTCTTTTTTATCTTGCGACATTTTAAAAAAATCTATATGTATATATGTATGTAGACAATCGGGGATTCGATCAATATTAAAGGGGGATACGAAATGTAATACGATTTTCGAAAATCATCTGTTATACGTATTTACGATCTTGTTATTTTTGTATTCAAATTTTCTCGATATAAGAATAAAATATTCTTATTCACACGTTGAACGACGATGGATTTTTATATAGTACATTGTGTTCAGAAAACATTCGTCGTTACATTGTTGTCAAAATATTTTCCTTTCTCAAATATTCAAAAATCTCATAAATATATACACAATTCTTTCTTTGCTTTTCTTCGAATATAAATTTTTTTCAACAAATCCTGTATTACCGGTTATCGGATGAGTCACGTATAGAGGCGTGCGAGTACCCGAAAACATCGGATTCTCGAAAATATCTCGTGATTCGAGATTGTCGGAATTTCCCAGAATTTCTTGCTCTTTTAATTTCACAAACGAGTGTAAAATATCGAGTGTATAAAATTTTATTCGTAAATTTTTTTCTCTTCTCTTCTGGAAAAATTCTGGAGAATCTTGAAATTCTCCATCTACGAGATTTTTTCGGATTCCAGAAGACATTTTCGAGCTCTCCTCCGAGTGCACCTCTATCACTATAACTTATATAATAATATATAATATATCACTAGATACACTAGGTGAATTTAATAAATCTAGTGCCAATTATCGGTTATCCTCACGACAATTAAATAACAAGCGATTAACTCGATCGATAAGTTAAATCAAAATCAGTTTTTGCGATCTAACTCGCGATTAATTCGTATCATCTTCGCTATTTTTCGCGATAATACTTTTTATCTAATATCATTACAGATGGCGAAGATATAGCATAAGATAGAGAATAAAATATCCACATGGAAAAGAGCTAGCCGCCGTTAATTTCCTCTATGACAGTCTAACTGTAGATGCAGCGGTTCGATTAGAGCCACCAATCAGGAAGCAAACATTTACGAATCTTTTATTTTCCTCTCGGGTACTGTTAACCGTCTGAGAAAAACTGAGTTGCACACGTATCCTAAGAATAGTAATCCACGTGTAATTACGATTACTTAAGCGCGGTTAAACTGTGCAAACGTAGTCGTGCGATAAACGATTACCCTTTGGTCACACTTTTGAAACGATACATCGAATTAAATATCTCGCGGCATAGAGCAGCGTCGTCACTTTTCCGTTCTTACCTCTTCTTCCGTGATTATACGTAAAAATCTTTTTAGCTCGGCGCGTGCCATCGAATAGCACGAATTTGCGTTCCATGTCAACGATATAACGAGTCGCATCTCCGTATCGCCATTTCGTCGCGATCGAAATTGGTATGCATACTTGGATTAGAAAAAAGAGAAAAAAAAGAAAAGAGAAAAATTAATTTTCAGAAAGCGTTACGAATGTTTCGCGTTGGAGAATTAATCGATCGAGAGGGGAAGAGAGAAAAAGAGAAAGAGAGAGATAAAGGGAGAGAAAAATGGTACGAGCGGCTCGTGAACGTGATTCGCGTTACATCACGTAATTAATGCGGCCGGTACGCGCATTAAGTAATTCAAAGGAACGATCGAGAACGAGCGTTCGAGAGCCGGATTTTAATTCGATCCGGTAATCCGCGCATGTACTATTTTAATCGAGGTGCAGGCGAAGTATGGAATTAATGGCGGAGCGGGAGCATCTATCAAGCTTCGGGAGATAAAGATGTTTCGATGCCGATACAAATTCCGCGGTTAAACGAGTGAAAGTATCTCGACCGGGGATTCGCTACCCGTATGCGTTACTAGTCGCGAGCATCGACAACATTGGCCAATTCAGAAATTTCTTCTCGTGGGAATGTTAATCACGAGTTACAGGACATCCTTTCGACGGCGAATCGAACAGCGAATTAATTTTTCTCCGTGCACGGTGGCGAACGGAACGGGCGATCGATTCGAAAATCGTTCCTCTCGATCGAGGAACGTTGGAATAATCGGATCGGGATGCGATCACGCGACCCATGGTGGAAAGAAAGGAAAGGGAGGGAAAAGGGAGAGGGATGGAAAAAAAACGAGGAAGGTCGGGTTGCGCGGGTCGCGTTCCTCTCGCGCGTGGACAGCGCGATGCCCGGGGAAAAAGAAATTGAGGAGGAATGCGGGAGGGTGGGTCGAAGAGGCGGGCGTGGAACGGCGGAGAGAGGACTTATCGTGTCCTCGCGTCTATTTCTCGATCGCTCCCAGCGGTAAATTGAACGCGAGCAAAACGACGGGACGTGGAAGGCAATTACCGGCGAAGACAGCGAAAAACCCAGATCGATAGACGATAAAGGAGGGGGGGGGGGGGGGGCTTTCGTTATGACGAACGAGCGAGACGGCCGTGTAGTACGACCTGTACGGGGGGAGGGGTTCAGGGACGATGAAAAATAGAGGAGAGGTTCTTGCGAGGCGAGCCCGAACGGATCGCCGCGCCGGTCTACCGCCGCCGAATGATCGATAATTAACGTCCCCATCGAGCAAGACTCGAAGGGTTAACACGAGCAAATAACGACAACCAGCACTTAATCGCGAGTAAGTGCTTCTTATAGTCAAATCGTTCGATCTTGTTCCAATTTTATGTATTTATCCATTTTCCGATAAATAACAAAGGAAGACGAAGAAAGATAGGATAACGACTCGAACTTTCGCCATGAAATAAGATTAATAAGATTCATCATTTAAAGCGTGATAAGCGTTTCGATTCAAGTGGAAAAATTATAAAAACCGGATTACGAAAATATTTTTCTTCTTTTCCATGCGCGAAATATCGCGATACGTAATTTAAATTTTGCGACTTTTCTTTTGCGAAAGAGAGATAGATGGAAAAGAGATACTTTAGAATCGATCGTTCCACTCGTAGAAAGAATTATCTTTCGAACTATGTCTCGATATTCGTATAAATTTGATCGAACGACATGATTAATAGATCAACAACGTTCGGTCGATTTCTCTCGAATTTCTCTAGAATCTCTCCTCGCCGCGTTTGTTATCGTAAGTTGAAATTATGAAACGAATACCAACATAAATCGTCGGGAATAAATTGTAGCAAGTGTTAGGACACCTTCTAATATTCGTAATTATCCGAGGAACATGATGGACCGCGTTACTTGGAAAAGCGAATTATAAATATTGAGATTGCGACGAGGGCGGAACGGTGGGTTACGAAGCGAGGAAGCGTTTCTCGAGAATCCGTGGGCCGCGGAATGGAAATCTGGCGGCCGCGATTCGACTTTTTCTCCTGCTCCCGACCAGAATTATGATCCAGCCTTCCGAAGCTCGAATGCGTTGGCGGGCAGCAGGGCTGTGGCACGGATCTGCGTAGGCCCCACCTCGTTTCGAACGGTAGCTATCGTCTCGAAGGAAATGCAGGCCCGCGCGTGCACTCTGTCGAGTATTCTCCGCGAATGGTGAGTGCACACCCATCCATCCGTGGAACATGTCTCGAAGATGAATCGATGGAATAGGATCGCGCATCTTTCCAACGTTGTTCGCGAGAATCAATTTTTTTATCGCGTTTCACTCCATGGAACAAACTCTAAATATCTTCGATGATAAATTACTCGTTTACTCGATTAAATTACGAGAATAAAATGTAAAAGTGGTTATGAAAATATGTATTGTATACGTACGATATGTATATTAGCGTCGTTCGAGTGTTCAAGTCAGGAGAGATGCGTTACGATTCAGAAAAACGGAAAACTCGATTCTTTCGTAAAAAATTATACGTCATCAGTTTGATCACCATCGCTGTCGTTGATCGCACGTTTTTTTTTAACTCGAAGGTATCACCGTTTCGATTCGCGTGTGCGAATGGCGGAACCGATGTGCTCGTAAGGCGAGTAAGTTGCACGATCCAAGGATGAAATTACGAGGAAAGTGTATCCACGATTAATCCACGATCCCTCAACGGTCGTCTTCAGACTTGTAATTTCTCGAGAGGCAAGTGCCACCGAGTTCTCGTTTCTACTAGGTATAACAGGATAACGTTTCAATGTTCATTTATCAAGGTACTTTGTGACTCCGTCGTAGCGGGCTACGATAACGCGTGTATTAATAACAATCGATTAACGAAGACGAAGCGCATAACCGGTACGCGCGTCGATAATCGAACAATTGCGTGAGTAGGATATAAATCCGCGCTCTCTCCCACAAACGGTGAGAAGATAAACTTGGATTTTTTCCAACGATCGAACGTGCATGTTTGCACGAGCTTTCGCGCGATCGCGCGAAAATATACTTTTACGAATGCGGTTGATCGATGATGACATCAATCATTTTTATCGCCTCTATTTTTATACCGACCAATCATTCGTACGACGCGAGATCTAGTTTTTCATTTTCCGGTTTCGTGAAGCAACGATATCGTTTGTTCGGTTCGATAGAGTCGAGCGCCAATTCGAAGAAGGTAAGAAGGTAAAATGAGAACTAAGAGCGTATGTAAAACGGGCGGAAGTGAATTTTTTTCATTCGAAACAGCCAAAGACTTTTAGAAGGGAATTTAAAAATGAAAAATTAAAAATAGCGAGGAACGAAGACGTGGGTGGGTTCCGCGTGGCTCGAAGATTCGCGGTAAAAGAAATAATTTTAATACATCAAACTTTCACAATTTTGCCGTTGTTAAATCTCGTTAACTCGACGTATAATTTTAACTTCCCTCTCCAATGTTGTTGCCGAAAGCATCTTGGGTATCGAACGTGTTCGTAAAACATCAGCGGAGCGCGTTGCAAACTCGCAAAATTTATAAGAAAGCAATTTTACAGGCGTGTTACGAAAAAAGTGTTACACCGTTCGAGAATTATTCTCGTCGAGGCGCGTAAATACTGTTTTATTCTTGGACAGGATGCCGGGATGAAAGTTATTGCCCTTATTAACGCGATCATTCGCGAGTCGGGATAAGGACGTACGATCGCGGAAGAGGACGAGGGTCGAGAGAAGGGAAACGACGACGCGGTGAAATACGACGAAACGGGCGAAGGTATGGATCGTAATTTTCTTCGGTTTGGTCCCTCGCTGGCGATCGAGGGCTCGTGTTCCCTTTCGAAACTCGGCTCTGGTCTTTCGTTCCACGTATGAATCACGGGCCATTCGATTCGACGAACTGACGAAACGAAAAATAATATGGAACAATTGCGAGACACGATCGATCAATAAAACGATGATCCTTTCCTAGACTCGAGATATATCTGGTCGTTACTCGGATTTCGGAAACGATCTTATCGATGGATTTCTGGCGTGTACGAGACTCGCGATCAGATTCGTCGTCCCGTTGATCGCGATCCGATTCTCGGATCTTGGATCGCTCCGCTCGGTGCGGCGCGCTACCATCAAGATGAGATTAGATAGCCGATGGAGAGAAAAGGGTGGCGGGACGGTGAAAAATCGAGGCGTCGCAATTTGTTATTTACCATTCTCCACGTTCGGTAGCAATTATTCCTCGGCGATGCGATTCGATAGCGCGCGGTCGGGTGCATTTTCATCCGGTCGCGTTGAATCAAGATTATCTATCTGCATATTTCTCGGCTCGCGAGAGAGATCTCGATCGGCGAGATCGTCCGGGTCGTCGATCGATCACGTTTCTCTCGAATTTGATCTCCTTCTCCCGATTTCGATTTTCAACCTGATCCGATTCCGCGTTTTCTTCGATCCTCGAGATACTCGAATAGAAATTTTATGTACACGAATGAAATTTTGTTCGATTTTTGTGATCTTTGACAGAAAGTAGGTAAACAATTAACGTATCGAGCGATGATTATTTTCTTCGTGATATCCTTTTCAAATTACTAAAACTTATCTTTTGATTCAATTCACTTCTTACTTTATAAAGATATTTCATTCGTTATAAATTATAAATAAAGTAGGTAAGAGCGACAAGCGAGAATACAATTTGATGGAAAAAAATTGTGGAATTTCCTTCTATTTCTCGGAATGGGTATCATTCGCGTATTATTCGAGGAATTTCGATCGATCCGGTCGCGCATCCGGAAGAGAAGCACAGCATTGAGAGGCCGATCGAATAAATTCGTCCCGCGGAATAGGTCGCGGTTGAAAACGCGGAAAGGCTCTCAAGATCGAGACAACAGCGCTCCTTATCTGCTACGTTTGGTGCGCGAGTGCGCGGAAAAGTATATGTAACCGATCCACGGCTTCCCTCTTATACGCGTGTCACGCAAATGCGTACGCGAGGCACGTACGATTTCCTGGAGTAACGGCCCCGAGTCTCGTGGTGATTCGCGTTCCTCGCCTTCTTCCTGCTCTTGTACGCCCGATAAACGCCCGAAAAAAAGAAAAAATACTTATCGATTACCGATCGAGCCACTGAATCGATGCTATCACGATCATATCCGAAGAGCGTAAATATTTACTTGGTCGCTATACATATCGCGCTCACGAGTTTTATACTTGCAATTATACTGGAATAATTTTGCTTCGAACGGAGTGGAACGGCATCGAACTTTATCGATCGTCGTGGCAAAGTGTTAATTAACGGATAGACAAATCGGTCGGGCATACGAAGGACAAGAATAGTAAAATAGGTTCGGTGCAGCTGCTCGATTCGACCGATATCGATTGATCGTACACGTGGAAGCGTCGCGCGTTGCGTCAGAGAATGTATATAGTACTCGGTTAATTGCGCCATAAGCGACGCTCGCGGAATACAACGAAGAAGAACAACTATTAATCAACGCGAAAAGAGGCGAAAGGGATGAACGATGCATGGGATTCGACGCTTGTCGAATACGTTCGTTGATTAGGAATGCGTAGAATTGCTCAAAATTTGAAATTCTATCGTATTTATTACGAATCATTGGACAGTGGATTACCGATCGCGGAGAGGAGAACGATGGAAAAGAGAAAGGGAAGAAGAGGAGAAAAGGACGCGAAATTGCGGAGTGTACCGCGGTAATATCGCTGCTATCTTGCGTCCAGCGACGCAATTTAAATATTACGCTCCCCGCATCGTTGGGAATAAATTTGAAGAGGAAGGATAAATTTATTAATTGGTATAAGTCTCGAGTTCGCCTTTGGCTAACTCTAGCTTCCTTATCGAGAAAAAGGAGTTATCGCGGATGACGTATCGACCGATCGATATCGTCCCGCTGCGAGTTATCGAGCCACTCGCGTGCTTCATCGCGTCAAGATCGAGGGGAGGAAAAGTGGATGCGAGATCGTACCACCTACGGCGACCGCGTTTCTATACGCGAGAGCAATCAAAGAGCGCCGATTCCTTCTCTCGTTCCCTGGACGATACGGCTTGAGAGCAGCAGGATTTCTTGCCTCGTTTCAGCGAGAGGACATCGTGAGTTACGTCGCGTCCGACTTTGTACGAAACGAACGATGCGATCACGATCCAGGAGCGTGGATGCCCTCGTTCGTTCGATTCGACGAATTGAGCAAGCGATTCGTCGATAGGTAGACCTTGATGATTCGTCGATTCTCGTCGATTCTGATGCAATCTGTCTGTAAATTGCTGTCGAACGAGCCAACTCTTCGATACAGATCTCGACCTCGTTGTTACGAACGAAGAAAAAGAAAAAGAAAAAAAAATCGCGTAAATTACGAAATATAGCTAAGGTATAGAAAAATCGAAGTCGATCTTGTTTAATCTTTCGTATAGAAGAAAAAAATAGAAGAAAACCTCGACCTCGTAGTTAGGACAAGGAATATTCGATTGTACGTACAATCAGAAGAAGAGTTTAAAATTATACTCTGTATCGTCGAGATAGAGTTTCAGAAGGTGGAAGAATTTGCAAAAGAGCGAGGAAAATTGAGAAAGAAATACACGATCGTTTGGCCCGGCGTTGAAATCTCCGGAGACACGAGCGCGCGATTCCAGCTTCGGAATCCCCTCGGTTGACGAGGTACGCGGTAATGAGCGGGCCTCATCGGTTATTCGCAGGGAAACCGTTCGACTTGGAAGCGTGGTGGCAGTACGTTGGTCGAACGAGACGACGATAGGTAGGGTCGTCGAGAGGGCGAGAGAAGAGAGACCTCGAGTGGAGGGGACCTCGTACGACCGGAGAGAGAACCGGTCTTTCCCCTCCCCGCCCCCCGCCCCCCTCTACCATTGGCGTAGGACATCGAGCGTGGGTGCCAACCAAACCCATCCGCGCTTTTTGCGAGAAGATCCTCTTCCTCTACTAACGCGAGGCCCTCCGCTGCTGCCCCTCGTTAGCGGCCGATCGATACGGATCGGTATCGGACGAGGCGAGGAAAATTTTACGAGGAACGTGCCTCTGCTTCTTTCTCCATTTCCCGTGGATGGACGAATTTCTTCCGGGACGCGTTGCTCATTTTCCTTTCTTCTCCCACCTTTTTTTCGCGCGCGAACGCGTGGAATCGCGATACTTTTTCCGCGACGGATCCCCTCCCGTGTTTCGGTCATTAACCTCGTAGCCCTTTCGCGCGATGCGAGCTCGCATATACGTACGAAAAGGCGGAGATCGAGGCCGCGTCTCGTTACACCAGCGTATACGACCAATGGACCGTTCTTTCTTCCCGCTCTTCTTCTTCGCAATAATTCCTTCTCCGATAGTATCGATAAGTACGGACGCCAACGTATTCCATGGATGCGACGACGGAAGGAAAAAGAAAAGAAAGGAAGAAGAAAAAGAAAAGAAAGCGGACCGCGAACGACCGCCTTGCGTGGTATTCGATTACGTAACACCAAGTAACGCCGTTACTTTCCATAAAAGACAACGACCCACCGCGCGAATCCTCGCTTCGAACTTTTTTCGCCACGCGAATCATCGTAAAGTCGGGCGAGATCCTCCTTTCGGCGTAATTGAAGCCACCTACGCGCGACCGACCAGAGGAGATCGGTGCTTCCGAAGCGGACGAACATCCGTGTTGGTCGTAACCGCGAGTGCCGTTAGACCACCACCTTTCTTGTCAACGGTTGTCGGCCGACTCGCAACGCTCGATATCGCGGGGCGACTGACAACCGACTCGCGCGACAGGCCGCGATACCTAAGTACACCCACCTGCGCCGTAAGACGACGGAGATGTGAATCACGCGTTGCTCGCTCGTATAATTCACGCGATCGGTGGGGGCCAGATACTGTTAACCGCTGTCGCTCGCTCGAGACGCGACCTACCGCTCTTCTCTCGCTTTTTATCACGATCGCCTGGATTTCAGATCGCGTAAACAGCGTCTAGGTCAACGAATCCTAAGACCGATCGATCGATCGACATTTGCATCTCTCGAAGCTTCGGTCTCGGAATATTCGGAACGGTACGATAGATCGGCGAACGGTGACGCGAGGGAACGATAGATCGGGCGGTACTCGATCGGATTTGGGGCACTTTTGAGGGGCAAGAGTTGTTGGACGAGACTCGCGGAAACGCGGACGCGAGTGCATTCGTCGGCAATTTTAGGTCACGTTCACCGTCCGTCCCAGTTGGTGGTTAACTCTGTGCACCGATACCCGCCGCCTTTACCTCGGCTGCCTACTATTTGCGGTAAAAGAGATAAACAGCGGCTCCTTTCGCGCCTGTTTACGGTACTCGACGGGACGGATGAAAATCGAGGATTCTCGCTCGATTCTCTGGACAAAGAGCTGCTCGGGTTTCTGCGAGCGAAAATGAGGGAGACCCGGGATGGTTGTCGTCGACGATAAATATCGGCGACAAATTAACGCTGGAGGAACGGTCGATCGAGTAAATTGCTAATTGCAGATAGCCCCGTCGATCCCGTATAACGGGAAAGCGAGGCGCGTCGCGGTTGGTGCGCGCTCGGGCTAATTTAATTAACGGCAATTACATCGCCAACGCGTCGATTTATGCGATCCCGATGGGATCGCGACGTCCGTAACGCGACACGGATTACGGATCCGACGCCAGCGCGCACCGCCGACACTTTCACCGTATCCGCACCCTGTTGTAACCGTTGCACTTTTACCTTTGATCGACGTTTCTCGCCAACACCGTTTCCCTCTCGTTACGCACCCTGTGCTCCCGATATCGAGGTTATCCGCGATACGTTTCGAGGCTGGAGAAAGTTGTCCGTCTCCTCGAGTCCACGAATATCGGTAGATAGATCGGCAGATAGAAAGAGGGAGGATGGTTTGATATCGTCGTCGGGTAGAGGAGACGAGATCGAGTTTGCCTTTAGGAACGCGAAGAAAAAATTAAAGATTTTTGCTCGGACGATGGTCGATCCGTCGTTTCGCCGGATGGTGTGGCCGGTTGGCGCGAACCGGACACGCTCGAGGAATATCGACCGGGTTGCGCGAGTTTCGCCGCTCGTTCGCTCAGGAATTTCACCTAGGCAGAAATGCACTCGGCGAGTATCGAGAGAGACCGGTTATTGCTCGGCATTCCTGACCGTCGACCAGATGTCATCGGCCAAGGCAAGCTCGCGGAAAAAGGCGAAGCGAGGAGGACGTCGACTTTAATGCGACGGTATCGGTTTCGGTCTCCGAATACCATGGCAAAAGAGCCACCTGCCTTCTCCCTCGACGTCGCTCGTCGCACGTGGGATCCTTCTTTGTACGATCCATTCACAACGTCCATTCGACGTCCATTCAACGGGGGAGGGGGAGGGGGGGGGGAGAAGGAATAATTATCGTGACGGGGTCCGCTACAAAGAGAACAATCTCGATAATCGAACAAAGTATCTCGTTCTTCTCGATCTCGAAGAAGGAGATCTGGTGTAGGAGAAGCGGCGTTTCTTTCTTCTTTCGTCGGGAAAACGAGATCGTGATTCGTGATAAATAAAGAAATCTAAAAGTAAGAATTTCTCTAATCTCGTTGACTCGCGAATCGAGATTTGAGGGAAACTCGATAGTGATCGATATACGAACGAATATTCGTACGTTTCGATCGTAACGATTATGGAAGGATTGGTTCGTTAAGCGCGAGGTCAAGTGGGTTAGGGGGTTATGAGCGAAGATTTGAAAAAATGGCCGTGTCACGTCGCAAGGCCAAGAATGCAATCGGCGGCGTACGTCTCTTTCTCGATTCGTTTCCAGGCCTTTCGGCCCTTGTACGGTCACCGGTCGTCGCAAGAAGTGGTCGTTGGGCTGCTCAAACCGTATGAGGCAGCGCGACACCTCTTTCGTCGGCTTCGTGCCTCGACACGTGCTGCTCCAGAAATCAAATGCGCCGGGGAAAAACCGGGAACCAACAGTCTGCCGATTAAAATAAAAACGCGAAACGGGCGCAGCCCGCTTGAAAACACCGGCCCAACCTTTTTCCTTCTTCTTTCATCCTCGACCGTTTGTAAAAAAAGAGAAAAAGTCGCGCGACAGGTTGCACCGTAAAAAAGTAATTGCAACCGTATCTCGGTGTCCATCGAAATTCCATCCTGTCGCTCGGAGGATAGCCTCGGAGCAGCTACCGATAGATCGAACGGATTTCGGCGACGAGGCATCATCGATCGCGTCGATCTACTTTTATCCGCGCAATCTGTCCGTTCGCTCGATCAATTAGATCGCGTAACCGAGACAGTAGAAGAGTAGGATGTCGAAGTTCGGAATCGAAGATGAACGATATAAGGAATATAATGTAAAAGTATCGTGGATCGATGGATAAATCGTTTGTCAACTCGTGGAGGTAAAATAATGGGATTGAAATGCGATTCACGTTTCGATTTTCCGTCAGTTTTTTCGTTGCAAAAGGAATCGAATTATTAATCTTTTTCGAGCCAGGTATAAAAGTTTACCAAGACTCGACCGATACTAGACACCAGTATTTTTCCATCCATCGCGAACGACGATACGCGACCAACTCCGATTGCGAAATTATCAAGAGCGGTAATGCGTTCAACGATACAAACGCGATCCTTCCCGAATGGATTCTCTACTTTTACCACTTCGTCTCGAGGGGATAAAGCGATCCTCTCCCCTCTCCCATCCCCAGTCCCAATTAATCTTAACGCGTGTATCTAATCGAAACGCGAGGCGGCTACGGATTCGTATTGTTGGAAGGGGTTGGAAAAGAATCCGGATAATGGAGAGCGGCAAAATGCCGATTAACCGGAATAATAAAAGCGGCGGAAACGGCGGCTCCGTTGAAACGGTCCGTTGCCGTAATTTCACGTCGTTTCCTCGCAGCTATCGTCGGATCTCCGCGCCGCGTAAACCTGGATTGGTTGCGCTCCTTTACGACGTTCCGCGCCATACGCTAATAACTCACGCTCCCAACTATCAGATAGGTGTATAACAGAAGCGCGCTCTCCTCCTTCGTTCCGTGTTCCTCGTTGGAGCCGGGGAGAGTCGTGGTTGCTCCCGGGCAGAGGATTGGTTGCCGCGCGCGAGAACGAACCGAGCGATTTATCGCCGCGATTTCGCCCCTTCGGGACCTCTCTTTTTCGCGGCGGGATACCGATCCAAAAGGAGAGCGACGAGGTAAACGAGACTTTATCACCGATGCGTGCAACGTTGCGTTCAACGCGTAACGTGGAAACGAGTTACGGGAAGGAGGAAGCGATCGAGGATCTATATTGGAAGGCCAATAGCGAGATTGACTTTCTTTTCTTTTTTTTTCGTAATTTAATTAGATATCGGTGGAACACGAAATCTAATCTAAGGAGAAAAAGATCAAAGTTGAAGATATCGAAGATACGTCCCAACCTTTTTTTTGCTGTCGAATTTATCGACGCATTGGTATTACGCAAAATGGACGGATAAATTACCATTCGCCGCGAAAATCGTCCCGTTTATTTGCTCCGTTTATCTGTTCCGGTTTGATTCCAGCTCGATCACGTCACTAATGATGTTATGAACCATGTCCCGTCATTGCACGGATTCTCTTCGACAAGCGGTTTTAGGCTGTCGTATTATCGTTCCGCGTGCCGCGCATATCGCCGCCAACGAGTTTTTCGTCGTACGACGACGACGACGACGACGAGAAAAGTCCAAGACTCGTCCTCGTCGAAAGAAGAGGAAGAAGAAGTTGTCCCTCGTCGTTTAATTTCGAAGGCAAGAGAAGGAACGACTCGGTATCGATCGCAATTACCGGCGCGCAATCGAGAAGAGGAGAGAAGCGGAGAAGTAGTTCCTTCGTGGCACAGAACGCGGAACAGTGGCGAACAGATGTCGTTCCGTGGAATGCGTCGATCCTACGGGCTACCGTCTTCGTTCTTCCTCGTTTCTTCCCATTCTGGAGCCGACGACGCGGCGGCGGCGACGGCGGCGGCGACGACGACCACCACGTTCTCGGAACTGGGCCTTCGCTGATATCTTGTCCACGGATGCCCATATTTTTCCCTCCGCTCCGATCCTTTTTTCTCCTCGGCTTCTTTCGACTCGGCTGTCCGTCAACGTCGTTGAAACGCCGTGTCTTTCGATCGATCTTCTTTTATCGTTATTATCATTATTATCGATTCGTTCGTTCTCGACGAGAATCGGGCCGGTACTCGAATAATTTACAATAAATCAAATTCAAATGTAATATTTCTGACTTTGTTTTTTTTCTACGGATAATTCGTAGTAGTAATTAGAAAAAAAAAAATAGGTTTACAACGGATGGTAGAAAAATCGGTCGATTTTTCAAAAGAAACGAAACAAGGGCGTATAAGCAAACGGTAATATCGGCGCGCCATTCGAAACGCAGCCTGTTCACCGATCTCTCGACACGGTACGCGATATTTTCGAGCCAATTAATTTCCATAAAAATTGCGCGCGAACCGAAGAAGGCGACCCGAGAGGAGAGAAGTCGGCGGCGACGTGCCGATAAACTCGCCAGCCAATTACACCGAATTTATTCGCCACGACGTCGATTAGCCACACCGTGGCGAGGTGGCTCGAGGCCTCGATTATTCCCCGTGTTTCCATGCACGTCGTAATTCCTGACGGACTTCTCGACTCGACGGTGATACATCAACGATGGTAATGGAGAGAAAGCGCGACGCGCGCGAATTTTTTCCCCGAGGCCGGATACGGTCGACGCGCGTGGGAGCAACCTTGGATCCATCCATCTTTCCGCACACACCGGGATAAATTCTGTGCCTCCGTACCGATTTTCCACCATTCCTTACGAGAGTAGACGACAACATTTTTCGCTTCGAGGAAAAAACGGAGTCAAATAACCGAGAATATTCTACAAATTGGCGTAAATCGACCAACGATTGGCTCGAGTGGATTGTTCGCACGTATGTATATAAGTAAGTAGGTATATAGAGGAGAGCTTTTCAATAGGAAGACATCGTTCCACGGATAATCGATCGTTTAACGCTCATCACCGGTTTTCGACGTTCCATTCGAGACGTGTCTTACGCGTGTTTGCACGCGCGTTACACGAATACGCACGCGTGTACGAGTTTTTTCCCCGGCCAAACTTTGCCAATTCGACGACACATCGATGTTAAACACGCATCCACGACTGGCTACCAGTATTTATTTGAAGCTTCGTCGTTCATATATATATATATATATTTTTTTTAGATATTACGATTCTTATAAACACTTTGTTATTCGTTATACACCTTTACCCTTAAAATTAAAATTGAGAAAAATAGTATGGAAATATCGGTTGTACACCGTAATCGAGTTTATCAAATGGAATAACGTCCCGAGACGGAAAAACTCTTTTCTCGCGAAGAGCGTCGAGTCGCGGGAAGGAACGTTTCGCACGAGAGATACCCGTTGCTCGCCCCATAAATCTCTCTTCTTCCTTCTTCTAATCACCTTTTTCGATTTACGCTCGCTTCGAATACCGTTCCCCGCACATCGATGAAAAAACTGTCTCGCAGAACCGTCCTTCGAGGAATAGAATGGAACGATCTCGTCGACGGAATGCGAAACATCGATCCCTTTTCTACGTACGTGGTGTATAAATATTGAAAAAAGAAGAAGAAGAAGAAGAAAAAAAAAGAGGGTTCGTTCGAGGGATAAGGGGAGAGCGTTGATTCAAAGATTCGATTCGTTTCCCCCGTGCGGTCTTGGATCGCGTGAAACGGAGAGAGAGAGGAAGGGAGAGAGAAAGAGCAAAGTGGGAAGACAAAGTGGAGGATGAAGGCACGACGCAGGTGTGGCTAAACAGCCGGCAACGAGCAATCATGCGCTATTAAAATGGTGCAGCTCGAGTCCGGGAAGCACGATCGGCTATACCAAGAGAGTCGAAACCGAGTCCCGCTAATGCGGAGTCGTGAAACAAATTTATGCGTGCGTATCAGATGTCGGCAATTACGGTGAGTTAACGTTTCCGTGAATCTCGGGAAGACACTTCTCCTCGTGTAATCGCCGGGATCGACCGCGATCCGTCCGTTTCCCGCTCGTGGGATCATCCAGATCACCCATCGTTCGAGAAAAGATTTGACTCGTGAAATCCTTGGAACCGGAGTTTGAAACGTTAATCGTTAGAATTACCCGCCGTCGATAACTCTTGATTATACGCTTTCCACCGATTATCTCCAATTTTTAAATATTCCATTTGAAAATTTCAACTCCTCGTCGAAGCGAGTATCTAGGAGAACTATGCATAAAAAAAAACTGCAATTATTATTATTATTATTATTATTTTAAAAAGGAAATTTTCGAAAATTTACGTTCGAATCATTAAAACGTACGTTCCAATATTTTCCGAATCAAGCTGAATCAATTTCAACGATGGAAACGTAGCTTCGAAAAACCGATGTGAAAGAAAGAAAGGAGTAATATGCATAGATCGAGGAACGAAACGCGGAATATACAGCTATTGCGAAAGGAAATTACGTTACGATGAAACGACGATAGATTTTTTTTCATCTGCACTCCCCGTTGTACACGGATAACGGATTAAGATAAGCAAATGCAAAATAAATTGTGCAATGTTCTCACGAGTTTGCGTCTCGTCTCTGCGTGTAACTCGTACACACGATAATTAATACGAAGCGATTGGTAGCGTTTAATCGGCGAGTCGAGTAAAAAGACGAACGGGATAAAAAAGAACGGCGAACGCAGGTTGGAGAAAAGAAGAAAGGGAGAAATTGTTCCCACACGAAGAAGAGAAGCTTAGGGGCTTGCCGCTCGCGCGGCATTGACCTTTAGCACCGCGATCCGCGTTAATCCTCCTCCTCCCCCACCTCTACTCGGATTCAACGATGAATGAAACGATCCCGGCCATTAATCGTCTCGGCGTGGCGCGGCGTGGCGCGACGTTTCCACGAAGGAACGCTCGACTCGGCGCCGAGCTATCCCGCTTTTCATTCCAATTCCACGATATTTCGCTCTCAAGTGCAAAACGAGATCGCGAATTTTCGTGGAAGAAAATTGAACTCCCTGAAGCAATTTCAATTTTATCTCTCGGCATTTTTTTCTTTCGCGAAAGACCATCGATATCGTCGCTTGGGTAATTTTTACGAACGAGGCGCTCGTCTTCTTTCGATTTAGAAAAGTGATGGTCGGTCGTCGGTTGGGTATTCATAATTATTTTACTCGAATCTTTTGTACTCGACGAGTTTTTCAATCGGTAGCTTTTAAAAAAAAAGTCTTATTATTTAAATACGTTATTACAGGATATGGAAGGTCCTGGTTTACGAAGCGAAGGTTAATTTCTCCTCTTTCTTATTTCATTATGCAAATTTGCATCGAGGCAAAAACATCGAGGATCGATTTAACCTAGGTAGTTTTCCACGTACCATGCACCATCAACCTCTGGCGATAACTGGTTGGAAAATTTTACGAGTGTCCAATGAAAAAGACCAGGTGGATATTACTAGGAAAATAAAACAGTCGGTAATGAAATCTTTCGTTTACGTATCGGTTTTTAATTGATAAAGCGTTGAACGACCGCACAGTGCGTAACGTTCGTTTACAGTCCTCGGAAACATTACGCTCGGTTGATGAGAATTTGACGAAGAGATGAATTTGAAAGAGAAAAGAAATTCCGTTGATAGGATTCGTTGAATGAAAACGGATGATCGCGAGGGATCGTTTAATGGCCGACGCGTTCGATCATTGTCGCGCGATTGCTTCGTTAACGATCGTTTTACAAGCTTGGAGGGAAGGAGGTAACGATTATACCTCGCGGATAGATTGCTAGAATACATACATGGATAAATTTTCAAACTTTCTCCGAGACAAAACGTACGACGCGAAAAAATATTAAATATTAATATTCTCCTCTTTCGTTCTTTCGCGAAACAGATACCCTTTCGTCGCGAACAAGCCTCGAGACGTATCCGTGTAAATGGAAATTACGAATCGCCCGCGTTTCGTAAATTAAAATTATCTAATTCTATTCTCGAATAGTTGAATCGATCGACCCGTACAGGGAACGCGTTGTATTATTGGATCGCAACTATTAATTCTCGAGAATAGGAGGAGATTCGAATTATCGGATGTCCATGCTAGGCGAATTCTAACCTATATTCAAATCGATTTCGACTTTTGCGTCGGATATATAATTATTTCTAATCGGGCATCAATTTTCATATCAATTTCTAATCTCGTAAATTTTTACAACAGCTTGGAGATGATGATGATGATGAGATTGGAGATCGTCGACCATAAGTAAGTAAATACGTAAGTACACGCGTATGTAGGACGACGATCGAAATGTTATCGAAGCTGATTTCCAACATTTATTGACCTTGTTCGATAACGTACGACGTAAATCACGACGTGTGTCGACTAAATTCCATTCTAAACATTGTTTATATACACGTAGATATTTACGAGGAGACGATGCTCGAGTCAGTATCGGTCGCGCCATCGTCGCAGAAACGCTATTTCATCGAGATATTACATATACTATATATATATATTCTTTCATCCTCCCGCGGAGATTCGCAACCGTCGTTTAATCGTTGCAAAGACTCGAAATGTGAAAAGTAATCCCATCGGTCGATCATCCGTCACGACACGTCTCCACGGTGAACAATGACATTGGCGATTTCTGCTTTTGTTCCGGCTGGTTCGTTTCGTCTGGCCACGTAAACCAGTTGGAGCGTGAAGCGCGTAGGCGGTCGACCAAGAGCGGGACGAGACACGCGCGTTTACGCGTTTCCATAATAAAACACAATGCATCCAATGGGAGGTATATTGTTCGGGCCTACGCCTCGGAGATCCGCCATTCAAGGTTTCTCGGGGTACGTCCGTGCAATCGTAAAGCAACGTCCATCGCGAAGGAAGCGTGCCTCTTGAAATGTTTATATCTCGAGACCTCGGCCACAAAATCTTGTGGCGCAATAACAGCGCAAGGACGCGGTTTCGACGTCGCGATCGTGAAAAGAACTCGACATGTCGGTTGGTAACGGGGAAAAAAACTCGCGATCGTAAACCTTTTGTCGCCATCGTCATCGATATCTTTACGATCGTCTTCTGACATCGCGACGGATTACACCTCCGTAATTAGGAACGAAGAACATTGATTTCGATAAAGCGAGCACGTTCGAAGACGATGGCGATCCATTTCGCCTACAAAACAATCGAACGAATCGAACGTTTCGTGTTCTCGAAAGATTGGATTCTTCGAACGATGATAAACCGATTCGAGATAATTTAACACGCTGGTAACCGTGTTAAGTTAGGTCAAGTTAGTTTGGAATCTTTGTTCGAGATCGAACGAACAGTTCGAGCGAAAAGGAAATATTAATCACGCGAGGGTAAAAACGAGCAAGATGACCAGGTGCAACATCCTTGGATCTTGGAGCTCCCGCGTTGTATTATACAGGGCGTAGTAAATTTGCATATTTTTTTGATTACGTGAAAACATAGTGGCAGCGATAATCTGTGCGAACAAGGGAAGGAAGACACACGCACACGCAGCAACGATATCGAAAGCTCTACTTTGACTCGATTCTAAGTTCTTCTTATCAACTTCCTGAATCCTTAACGAGGGAGAAAACTCGGATAATCTGGGCGAATCGCATCCTCGGATTACGTGGCTAATAGTTCGTTCTTCGTGATTTAAGGCAAGTGATCGCGGAAATTGTCTCGACGCGGCGATCTTGGCTACGATTAGCCGACGAATTTACCGTATACGTATATATTTAAATGGACGACTTAAAAAAAAGACGATCACAGTAGTGATCGATGTAACAACCGCACGCGTCCGTTTCCTGCTTTTATCCATGGCACGTTAAATAAGCCCGATCGTAAAACGGAAAGTGAATTTATATATTTCTTCTCGTTGGAAACTGTTGCGTGAAACTTGACGTTCGACGTCCGATTCTGGTTTATAGACAGACGGTAGTGACATGTGCTAACCGGACGCTTGAAATCGATCAGCGGGGATCCGTAAGCCACACCTGCAATCGATAGCCACCAGAAAACCGCACGCGTTACGTTTCCTGGCAATGAAGTGCTCCTTTTACGAGGACGCGTAGGGAAAGGGATGTCGTAGTCGAAGCGACGTGGACGGTTAACGAGGCTCGACGTATATCGGGTGTCTTTAAATATCGATATATTAGATTAAGGAAAAAAGGTGGCCGTTGTCGCTCGAACGGGATTCGATGGGAGAGAAAAATTGAAATTTCTTTTCTCTTATTACGCGAGAAATGTAAAAATCGAATCTGGATTCCTTGCATTCCAGAAATCGAATTATGTACAGTTGGTTTAATTTAATCCAAGAAACGGTACAAAGAGGCAATCTGATTGACGTTTAATGTTTAAATTTACGCAATAGGTATGCAAATAAGAACGTAATCGCGAACATATGATGCGTGTATAAGTGAGTAATAAGTTTGATTTCCAGGAACAATATACGTACACTTGCTTTAATCAAACTGACGCGAATCGACGAAAATAGGATTCGCGTAAATTTGAAAAAAATTTGAAAATTGTTCGTAAATTTTTTTTATTTCTCGGAAGAAATAGAAATTGACTATTCGAAGCTATACATTTCAACATTTCGCAATGTTATTCCGAAATCGTGTCATTTTATTTTTTTTATAAAGAATAATGTCGTTGCTCTAACTCGTTTTTCGGGAACAAAGACGAGTGAAACGCCTAATAAGCATTCCACTCGAAATCTATTTACTCGGAAGCATATAATTGAATCAAAAAGTAAAAAAAAAAAAGGAAAGTAAAAAAGAAGCACGAGAAGTGAAAAATGCGACGCGATACGAAAGAAACAGCAAAGTAATTCCGGTCAAGGAAGCTGAATCTGAAAATTATATGGAGCTCGGTTTCTACTTTCTTCCCCCCCTCCCTTACTTTCTACTCCGTAACTAGCAACTCTGCATTTAGCGTGAAAACAAGCCGCTTTGTATATTTCATGCCTTCGCGTCGAGAACACGAATTTTAAGTAACGAGTCTCGGGTCACGATAAATTAGCTTTGGGACTAGTTTCACGGAGATACGTTCTCTCCCGGTTTCGGACCGCGAGTGACGTTGAAATATTAAAACGAACCGGAGTCCGACCTTGTCGACGATCCTTTTTACTACCGGTTCATCTCGTACTTTGTGCCTCGGCTCGAGTGACGAGCGCACAATGAGAAATCGCTTCTGTTTGGATGCTGCCTTCTGTCTTCTCGCTTTTAACGTCTGCGCTTCGTTTTCAGACGAATTCTCGAGATCTTGTTGGCGATTGCCTCGTCAAGAGAGGCACGAGAGAAGAATAAAAGAGAATAACGAGGTCATCTTAAGTTTAATCGTAAGTATCAAAGTTTCCACGAATAAAATTGAACGGAATTCTCGACATTCCATATTTTTTTATCAATCGCTGTATAATCGATTCAGGCTGTGTTATTCCCTAACCTCGATATCGACGTCCTCTCTCTTCTCCAATTTTGACATAAGTAATCGTTCTTGCAACATCGAGCAAAGATTCTTCGCGCTTTATTCTTTATTAATTCGATTGTGCGATTTTTCGACAAACAACGAGATATATCATTCCCGTGTGCCATTATTCAAACACGATATATACAACCTACGAAGTTCAGCGAATTCCTTCGGGCGAGAGAACGAGGCCTGTCATCGCACGCGGAAACGGAGAATATGGAACGTGGTCGCGTCGTAAATCGACACGTAGCACCGAGGACGAACACCGTCTCCTCTTTCCGTGAGGTCAGCGAAGGAGCCGGAAATGCGGGCCTCCGTCGAGCCCCGCCGTGGACGTGTACTTATGCTCTCGCTGGCCTCCAAGGTCAAATCGTTGCGAGCGAGATCGGCGACGATCCTCGCTCGAAGAGAACGGAGAGGAATAGGACAAGATTTATCTTCGAAACGAAGATTTTTGAGAAAAAAAAAAAAATCATTGTCTCGACGAGAACGGATTCTCTTCCTCTTTTATTTCTGTTACTTATTTTTTTCGTTTCCAAGTTAGATTAGATTAGGATATTGATTAGGATATTTGAAACAGGAGTATCCCGCGAGAGTCGAACGAACGAATAAGATGACGTATTCCCGAATTTCCAACGTTTATTGTCCTACGTGGTTAGTTCGAGTTAACGATTTCGAGTTGTTTTATTACAAATAAAAGAATCTTTACAAATACATCCTGTTCCGACAATGTTCTCCATGATAAATTGGTCGATTTTCTCGAGAAAGCCATTCGGTTGGAAAAGAGGGAAGAAAAAGCTTGTGGTTACGAGCAATTAGATGATTCATAGAACACGCTTGTGCTTCTATTTGTTTTTTACCAATAAAAGCTTTTTTATTCTTTAACCTTAACAGGTTAGTGATTTCAGCCTTGATAAAACATACCTGATAAATGTACTAATATATGTATATCAATATCGACAATATTTATTAGACATTTTTTTCATTTATCGCGGCAATACTCTGTTTGTCGAACTTGTGGAATTTCTCGAGTAGATAATTGAACGACAAATAACACAGGGATTAAATATTTCTCGCGAGAAATCTTTCTCCTTAATTAGCTCGGTGTTAATTTTACGGAGATCACGTCATTGTGATAAGCACGCTAAACTGGCGAGCGACGCTATACCGCTGTTCGTTACATTTCGTTTACCGTGTCTTTCGTAGAAGCTTTCGTTTCTCACGCACCGTCGCTCGCACTTTGATACTAAATTCGAGTAATTTGAAAAATTGTACGACAGAATATGAGCTATTAATTTACACGGATAAAATAGATACAAGAGATACGTGATAGATAGAAAATTCTTGGTGTAAAGATTTCGAAGATTTAAGGATATTTCGTGATATCTGGAATTTTATCTCAACGTTAACTCTAATAAATCGAGTAGAAGAATCTAATATTTTTCGAGAAATTTTGCCACGTTAAGTTTCATTATTTTTTATTACGAGTTGCGAATCTTTATTATTACTATGAGCATTGATCGGCCATTAAAAGTTAGAAGATATATTTCACGCGTCTGATGCCAAAATTTTCAACAATTTTCATAACGAAAAAATAATTAGTTTCCATTTCGAATCGTTTCGTAATTTCATCGCGTTATTCGAAGAGTTAAAAATAATGGGGCTCGGATTGGAAGAGAGCGGTTATGCTTCCCCTTTCGCGAGTCCTCTTTACCGTTGGGATGACAAAAGATGGGCGCTACTTTTCACGCTGTCAACGCGAGAGGAAATTCAACGAGGAGAAAAAAGCATCCGCTCGTACGTGAAAATTGTATCGCGATCCGGTGATCAGTCTGAGAAACGTTGGAAATCGTTACGACACACCGTATGTCACGATGGCCCACGAAGAGACAAAGAAACGTTAGATGCATCCGTGAATAAAATCGTGCTCGCGTGTATCTAAATGTTCCCACGTGTTACTGGGTCAGTATACTTTTTAAAAGCGAGTACCGTACGGTCACCTTAACCCGTAGATAATCTACCAACCTTTGGGGTCTTTCTTCTGTTATAAAGACATTATTCTCGCTCGAAAAAAAACTCGTAACATTTCTCGTGAACGCATCTTCGAATTTCGACTCGCACGAGCACGAACAATCGCAATCGGCTTTGTCATTTATTTTATCGACATAATTTTACTCGAAGATAAAAAAAAAAAAAAAAATAACAATTTTAACTTTGATATTTTAAGAACAATACAAGAACGTTAAAATCATTTACGAGTAATTTTTCATCCGTGTGAACGCGATAGGATTCTATTTGGATTTTCTTTACAAAAACTTTATTTGAAAAAAAAAAACGTATTTCTATCATTCTCAAAAAATAGTAAAATTAATCTTCGCGATCATTTACCGGGTGATTCATCGAACAGCAATAAATTTGTACGACACAGGAGATTAGCTGTATAGCCGGCGATCAACAAATTGTTACCAGTTTCTTGCGACTTTTGTCCGTTCTCCGACAGAGAGACTCGGCGCGTCACGGTTTATCAATTGACGACGTTATCGACAACGCGAGGCAACGCTTACACGTCCATTACACGTCCGGGATAATTGCACGGCTGTTTGGAACGAGGAGACTCGCGGCTAATTAACGTTTATCCCTATCGGTGGGATCGTTACGCGGTCTTCGAGAGCGACCAAACCTCGCAAAAACTTCGCGAAACTTGACGTTCCCGCGATTTCCACGAAAGCCATCGCGATGCGCCGCAGCTCGTAAATCCCGCCGCTTACCGTTACCACTCGAGGAGAGAAGGAGGCACGAAAAGGCAACGAAAAAAAGAGAGGAAAGAACGTCTCTTCGAAGCGCGAAAATATAATTGCACTTCTCGAACACTAGCGTGAGCCAAAATCATGGCGAATCATCCACGGATCGGACGAGATTTCGCGTCGAGACGATTTCCAAGAGTTTACCTCAGTGGCGCCATCCTCAGTTGCGGCAAAAATCTCGCGGCGCAAAGATTAGTTTCGCAATCGTCCGAGCCAACGGTGAATCGGGACGCGACGAGATTCATTTTGGATTATGGATTTGAAGCCATCCATAGAAGCGTAGGCGACGGTTATCGACGGAAATCCGACGGAGACGATCCTCACGAATCGTTAGGTTAGGTTGGTCGGAAAAAAACGGAATTCTTTTTGCGTTCGTAAATGCGATAAGCTGCTATTGGTAATACGCGATAACCAATAAGGCAACGTTTACACGACTTTGAAACGTGGCGCAGTTATAGCAAAAATGTGGAGAAACGGCGGAGAAAAGGGGCGTTTAACGATGCGGTTAAATTGCGAGTTAAGAATACGGATTTTTAAGAGGAAAGTTTTTTTACATACGATAAATGCGAGAGCGGGTTAAGGTCTTTTTAAAAATACGGTTTCGTATGGCTACATCGATTCGTAGGTTTGTTTTTTAACGATTTAAAGGACGGAAGAATCGTCGATAAATCACATTCGCAATTACAACTTTAATTAGACCATGTAACAATATCTAGTTAGCGCGACACGACCGTTTGATCGGCTACGTGACTAACGAGAAATGTCGCTTTACGAGCGTGAAATGAAGGGACTCTCGGTGACTGCCTAATTAGTTCATGAATCGATTTGGAGTCGCACGATGAATGAAGATAAGATTCGATAAAAAATCACATCGGATCGCTTGTCTATCTTTCATAGAACCATTGATGCAATTATCCCGCTTTATAAACGATACTTTCACCTATTGCCACGATCAAATTCGATAGCACAAGCGGTTAATTATCTCGAGCAACGTCACAGCCAACGTTCCAGCTGTTTCCAATAGATGTCTCGATCGAATAGGTGCCTAACAATCGAAACGTTAACGAGAACGGAAATTGTATCTTCGTAACGATGCGTTTTCAAGAAGAAACAACGAAATCGATTCGAACGAAAATCGCACAAAATAGGTGAAAATAACCAATCGTACGATTCGATCCTCGCTCGTACCAATCATTTTCACTGTGAATTACGATTCTTCTCTTCTTGTTACGCTCGACTTTTCTGCAGCCAATTTTATCGATCTCGATGAAAAATGTATTGGGATCGATCCGGAGACCAGTTTGCTCGATTCACGGATGCCACGTCCCGACTTTCGAGCAGACTTTTCTTCGTACTTTATAGAGCCGCGCAAACGTTAAACGGTCTACGTGGCTAGTAGGAAAACGGTAGTCGTGTCACGAGTGGATAAAACGTGTACCCGTCAATCGAGATGCCAAGAAGATCGATCGAGCAGTTACGCGTTAATTGTATAATTCTACAGGCAAGTTGCTGGTTGCGCAACTCGTGGTCCCACCGTCCCATTGTCCTCTCAAAGCCAGACGTACTCTATAGCCTGTCGATCGAAAGCCGCGTCGAGTCTCGAAATGTCGTTGTCGTTCTCGTAATTATGCACGCGAGCTATTGCATATTCGTGATACCCGTATAATCCGCGTAAAGTCGCGCGAGTGGCAAAGGTTATCGTTCCAGGTACCGGGGCCGATCGATACATTTGCCACCGTTTGGTCGATGTTACCGGTTCGACCAACGTCCTTCTTCTTTTCCCTCATAATCTCTTCCCTTCATCGAGATGATGGGTCGTCCGTTTCGTCGTACCGTTTCGAAGAACGGCAAGATTCCGCTACGATACGCTCGATAACAACGTGTCATTATCGGGTAAATAGACGTACGGATAGGCTTACAAGTTGGCCCAATAAACGACGGAGGTAGCGCGACAGCGTTCGATCGAATCAATTCTCTTCAGATAAACGGATTCGATTATTGGAACTCGCGCGCAAGACTCGAGGTAAGTCGTAACAGAGAGCTGTTGTTCGAGGAGAGAGAGAGAGAGAGAGAGAGAGAGAGACTCGTCGATCCACCGAGAGAAGACGCGTGCGTGACTGGATACGCGTTTGTCCCAATGGCGGAGAGGTTAGGTAACGGTGCAAACAGTCGAGTAGCTAGCAAGGAAGATGCGTGCCAAGACCAAGATTCGAAAAGGATATCTTTTTCGAAATCCCGTACGTCGTTTCCACCCAATTAACTTTTCGTCACGATCTTGGAACGTGACCCATATTTTTCCACAATTGCCAGTCTCCAACGATTATCGTTTCGTTCGCAAGAGCGAGACGCTGGAACGTGAACAAGAGACAAATCTAGGAGAAACCCTTCGAGTTCTATGCCTGGTAGAGATATGGGGATCTGGGAGGAGAGAAACGGAGAAAGCGAAAGCTCGAGTCATCGTGATGAATCCGGAAGTTTCTCCTCGGGGAGGAATTCCGGATCGAATCGTGACGGCCGAGGAGCCACGGTTCGATATCGAGACGGATGGTTGGCCACGAAAGAGAGATATCGAGGGTTGGAGGAGCAAGAGGAATATTATAAAAAGAGATTTTATTCTCGTTTATTCGACAGCGATATACGAAAGATTTCGAGGTGTTGGAGACGCGCGACAACGAATGGGAAGAAGCGTTCTCGCGTTGATGAAATCAGACGACGATTGGCAATTTATCGTTGCGAACAAAGGTGGTATTCTTCGAGTATTCCCCAACAATTTTTACCAGGACACGAGGCGAGACGCGGACCACCTGTACAACATTTTCGAAACTCGACACCGAGCTTCCACGTGACTTAACGAGCCTTAACGATCGACCGTGCAGGGTGTGCTTTTTTTTTTTTTTTTTTTAAAGTTGCATGCTTTTCGATCAAACACCGCGGGTATTCAGGGGCCAACCAGATGTATGGGAGGTAAGCCGAGACGCGGTAAGGTCTAACTCCGGTTGGATCCTTCGAACGTAAGGTCGAGGCGTCATTCCTCGGGACCACCTGGTAACCGGCAATCGTATACGTGTATTCTCGGTCCTCGAAATTCCTATGATTCGAAGCGGAAACGATCCTGCGGCCGATACTGCGGTCGATCGAGGAGCAAAGATTCGTTTTCGCTCGTCGCCTCTCGGAAGTATTACGAGAGGAGAAATTCGCGAGAAGGATCGATCGGCTCGTTTCGAATGGATTTCTCGAATGAGGTACGGTGGTCGACTCTCGTGGTTAAAATTATCAATCGTTCGAGAAGGCAAGATTAAAACGCAAGTTTCGAGGAACTCGTTTGTCACTTTTAGGAAAGTCTCTCTCTCTCTGTAATTCGTCACCGTTGTGCAGAAAGAGTGAGTCGAAAGGTGACGACGCTTGGAGAATCTTGGACGAAAATACAATTGTGGCAAATGAATGCGAATAAATTTGCTCGATCGATATATCGCGAACGTAAATTTCGTAATTCGTTCGAATGGAAAAAAGAAAAGCGAGAGATAGAGGAGAAATTTTTTCGGATTTTTGGATCGGAAAGTTGGAGAGTTAAAGGCGCGGAAAGATTGTACGAGTTGTTGTTGTTGTTGTTGTTGTTGTCCGCAAAAGAATGGCGTTCTCGCGTTGCGGAATCGAGGAGGATGGCGACCGGCAATAAATTACGAAGATTGATGTTTGGCAAATGAAAGGCGATCCGGCGGAGGCAGCAGCAGCAGAAGAAGAAGAAGAAGAAGAAGAAGAAGAAGAAGAAGAAACGGCGCGCCGCCGCATGGCGGAAGAAGAGGGGTTTAAACGGGCACGGTGGAGCGCGGTCGGAAGAGCTGACAAAGAAATGGTCTCGCCACCTACGACGACCTCGACGGGCCGTTTGGTCGCCCTCCCCTCGCGCCTCCCTCCTCCCCCACCGGTATTAGGATTTACGGTCCGCGCGGGATTGGAGCCGCTCTCGTGGTATGGCGTTCACGCCGCTCGAACGAGTTTTACGAGTCGTGTCGATTCGCAGATCGGAAAGGTTGACCCGTTCCTTCGTCGGTCGGCCGCCACCACGTCTTTTAAACCCACTCGAAAAGCACCAGTATTATACTTTACGTCCGTATCGAAGTTTACGGTTCGCACGACCCCGATGCCGCGCGGATCTTAGAGGCCATCACGACGATTTGCATGGTTCGAATGTCGTTTTCGAGGCGTGTCGTTCGCTTTTCAACCTAGAATCACGCTTGTTCCTTTCGGAATCGGCCAACGCCGAACGGTGTTAACGATTCCAATTCCCTCCGATCCGGATTTCCACCCAATCTCCCTTCTTCCCCCTCTCCTTTTGTCTGCCATCGATTTACGATTTACCCCGCGCTCGACGATACAACGTAGGCGTACAACGTGACGAATCCTTCCTTCCGACCTGTATATATACGTGAGGCTAGAAAAAATATTTACACTCGTTATAATTATCGATTAATCCACACCACCTGTACGATGGTTTCTAATTACTTAGGTATCACTTACGTATTCTCGTGACCCGTACCTCGCGGTTAAACACGGTTTAATCATGACGAGGATACGCCGTGTAATCGGATGCATAGGATCGGGAAAGAGACGTATTACCTCGGCGAAATTGTACGGAACCCACGCTCTAATTACAGCGAATCGCGTGCAATAATCGTTCTCGTCCCTTCGTGCCGTGAAGCAATTTCGGCGATTCCCACCGAGAGGGAGGGAGGGTTATCGGAAGGGGGCGCGCGGGCGCGGGCAAAAATAACGGTGGACCAAATCGTTAACGGGAAGAAAGAAAGGCGATGGATGAGACGGCATAAAGGCGAGTCGATCACGATCGCGATTATCGTCGTAACGGCATTTCTCGCGATAATTGAGGGATCGTGCTGAGTTTCGGTCAGCGCCGAAGAAACGACGAATGGAATGGATCGCGTTGAAAGTGGACGCGAAATACGATGAGACAATTCTTCTCTCCCTTTGCCTATTAGAGTACGGTTAAAATTCGGATCAAGGACGATCGCGTTGGGTCACGACTCCGGTGGATCGTTGGCGAAGGTGATCTCCCTACCACCCCGTAACAATAAGGAATCGGGGAACAATAAGGAGCCGATGGCAATTTCGCAATTCGACAGAAATGTCAGCCGACCGACGTGCGATACGATTGTCCTCCGACAAAGTATTCGAAGTAAGTAAGTAAGTAAGTAAGTAGCAGCAGCGAAACGAGACAAGAGTGGATCGAATTGTCTCGTATCGTTGCAAGTTAAATCATCCGTTTTATAGAGTTTTATCGCGACACGTATATCGTGGCATTAAACGTAGCATCTTTATACGGTAGCCCGACACCAAGGGTAACCAATGTATCGCGCGAACGTGAGATTTATCGTTGGCGATATATACGCTCGGTCATGAAAATTTTCGTATCGTCTACGAAAGCCTTTATCGCGCCATACCACTCCGTACCTTACGTTACCTTACATTAGAGGGATTGCGATCGCCAATTTAAAACTGATCGAATATAAAATAATCGGGCGATAAGCGAAAACGATGGGAGGCACGATCGCGTTAATCGTCGCGATGCGCGTAATTTACCACTCCAAGTAAAACGTGATTCTCGAAGGATCGCGTTGCTTTTCCTACAAAAATTCTCTCGGGTTAACTGTAAAACGATGCCTCTTCTCTTCTACACATGCGCTCGCGCGCGCATACAGCCGCAAACACACCCACTCGCGGCTCGCTAATGGAATTACCTGTTCGAGTTTACAGAAACCCATAACTGGGGTTTGTTCTAGGAACGCGGGTCGTGCGAACGCGAGCGACTCGGTATGCGTGCTCCTTAGCCGTTCCGACCGCGCGTAACATCGCGACCTCGGATGAAAATTATCCCCAAAGGCGAACGGTCACCTTCCATCTTCGCACCATTCTCTCGCTGCTTTTCTCCATCTCGATCGGATATTTTTCGAACCGAATTTATTTTTTTCAATTTATTTTTTAAATCGATGCGAAAATTTATTTACATTACTCGACGATAAAGGTAATGCTCGATCATTTCGATATATACGTATATTGCATAATGTAATGTAATCTTATCTTTGATATCTTTGAAGTAGTATTAAAGATTAATTTTTCCAACGTTTAAGTAATCACCGCGTTTGTTTTCAAATTGTTTTCAAATTCGTAATATTTGACGCAAATATAATTCTATTGAGTAAATTGGCAAATACGAATCGAAGGAAAATACGTGTAGACGAAATAATATAAAACAAAGAATAAAAATACAAGCAAGGAATATAAGTAAATGAGAAACTAAAATATGTAAAAGATGCGTGGGTGACTCAGCAAGGTAATAATAAATAAATAAAAAAAAAAAAAAAAAAATGTAAAACGAGTAACGAAATACGAAGGAATAGATCGAAATAGGATAGAAGAAATTTATGCGCTGTGTCTGAATGTTTATTCGTGTCCTTAACTGGAGGGTAATCATTTCGTACGATTGGCCGAAAGCGGTTCCCTAATAGATTCCCACATCTCATACCGCTAATTAAACCTCGCGCGCAACCAAGAGAATACTGGCAGCTGACAATTAAGGAATACTTTTAAATCCGCGATAATTCTTCCCATGATACGCGATACACGTTCAGCGTGAAATTGCTAAAGGATATCGATGGCGTGCGATTGATGAAATAATTAACGATGTCCGCGCGTTCGTTGCCGCGCGTCTTCGTAGTACATAGATAGAAATCTCTCCTAGGTTTTGTTCATCCGGTGTAGCGGTACATCGAAAGGAAATAACCAGGCGAACAAGCTTGCTATACGACTTCCACAATCGCGTCTATATTCCACGTTCTTCTAATTCTACGTTATTAGAGACGTAATGTCTCGTTCGCGATCGATATTATATCAAAATTGTGTAAAGAGGGATTGTATAAATTAAAATTGGAATCGTTCTTCGAATTAACGTAGATTTTAGATAAATACTTCTAGAAATATCGTTTGGTTGAACGGTTAACGGTCAAGGGAAAATTTATCCATCGCGTATTTCAATCGCCTGCCTCGACGAAAATTCCTTGCCTTCGGAACAAGGGGAGAATCGCAAACGAGGCGCGTATACACCGCGTTGAGCAAACAACGGGAATTGGTTTCCGTGGGATGGTGCACTTCCACGCCCACGCCAACTTCTCGTTCCTCGTTGCTAAAGTACACGCACCTTCGATACGGAAAGAATCGAGTCGGATCGAACAATGCTGTACTCTCCGATATTTACTTCCCGGCAAATCTCTCCGTTTCCGTATCGGTCTTTCATTTCTTCATTGCACATGTATTGCATTAACGATCGATGCGCTACGCCGCATAGAAAATTGAATCGCATCGTGAATCGAGCAACGATATTTAAGAGACGAATAAATCGAATTTTAGATTTCGTTTTAAACGTTGTAATAATACGATTTATATCTCTCTTCTTCATCCACGCTCTCTTCATCCACGTTCGATGGAAATGGACGAGAAGTGTAGAAATTCAGTTTACGATTAATCAAATAAAATTAATCAAGTAAAGATTAATTATACAGGATACAATTACAAAGAATTTGAACAAAAGATATAAAAGTGTTTAGTTTTGGAGCATCGATGGACAGGATAAATAAGAAATATGAATGAATGTGAATTTATAAATTTTTATCGAGGATCGTGACTTGTACGTTATACGTAACGGAACCAGAGATGATTAATGAAAACATCTACGAATATTTGTAAATTATTTTTCAATTCGATTACCCTAATTCTTGGATCCGTGGCTATTCGTTTACAATCGTTGGCCGATGAGAGACGAGCGACGAGGGGAGGGAAACGAGAAGGGATAGAGGCGCTCCACGTAATACGACCTCGTTTCACGGTTTCTTCTTCTTCGTGAAAGTGATCCGATATTACGAGATTGTAGCGCACTGTTAATTCTTTGACGACTGAATACGCGGTTGAAATCTGGCCGGAGCATGGCCACCGAGATAGATCCCCGCGTTTCGTTTGTTGGCCGCAATCGCGTTGTTCCGCGTTTGCACGCCACGTTACGTAAGAATAAACGTTTCGATAAAACGCGATAAGTTGTCGTACGAGTTACGATAAACGTGGAAACCACGATTCATTTCCATGGATAAAAAGAGGAAAATCGAATCGTCTCGCGTTTCTTTCGATCTAAGATAATTTTCCCCGTACGATGCGATAACAATGATTCGACGACTGTCCGAAAAATTATCCACAGACGTATCGTTTGTTCTCGCATCGAAATGAGCAAGTACAAAGAGAGAGAGAGAGAGAGAGAGAGAGAGAGAGAGAGAGAGAGAGTGGTGGATTGAAGAATATCGGTTGGAAAATCAAAGTGGAAAAGTTATAAAGAAACGCGACGCTCGCTCGTATTTAACGTTAGCGGTTGGTCGCCGAGACTGGTCTTGGAGCTGTAAGGCGATAAGGAAAGTATAATGACGAGAAAGGCTGCTGTTAACCGGATGATTCATTGGCAAACAGCGGCGATTGGCCGCAAGGTTTCTCCCGACTCTTTGGTTCGATACGACGGCTCCCGAACGTTACCCGCCCAATCGTTTCGCGGGCGGAACGATCGGATTATTACGGCTAAATTGTGGAAACCGCTTTGCCGATTTAACGGTAAAAGCACGGGGATCCGGTACGTCAACCTCGTTTTTTTCATCAAATTCTCGATTGTATCGTTCGATTCAAAAAGGTGGGGGAAAAGTGGAAAAATTTGATTTTTTTCGAGAAGGGGAATCGAGAGATTCGTTTCGACTCGCAAATACTATCGCAATAAATCGTTGGATAAACGATGGAAGAAATGGCTGGAGGGACCACACGCGCGCGCTCGAGCGAGTTGTCCAATTGAACACGATTCCTATCCACGTTGAATTGGCTGGCAGGCGATCAATTTTTGTTAAACTGGAATCGCTCAAGTTCGTTCTATTTTTTTTCCGCTGGTCATCTTTATTTCCGGTAATTAGGATGTCTCGAGTAGCAAAGAGAAAACTCTCCGCTCCCTCGCTCCTCTCTCAATTGGACTCTTCTTGACTCAATTCGAATATTATGGAATTTTCGTGGGAAGAAATTCGAAATTGATTCAAGCCATCGAAATTCGCGTAGAAAATTCTGTCTGAGCACCGTTACGTTTATAACGTTGCGATAGAATACCTTCCTTTATCCGAATTTTCATATCTACGATGTCTATCTAGGTAAAATCACAATCGAAAAATTCTTGTATTTTTGCGTATAAAATATGGTCTACGCAAACCACATCGATCGATTTTTAATCGAGATTGATAATTACTTTCTCGGGTTAAATTATTCATACGATATTTTCGATTTATCCGCGACCGAAGAAAGAAAGAAAGAAAGAAAGAAAGATGTTGGTTGGCAAAGAGGTTGGCCTTTCTGGGCGAATCGATTCTTTGATTTCGCTCGCGGATGACACCCAGCCGAAACGAAAGCGACAGTCGCATTTTTTAAGACGCGTCGTCGCACCGAAATAAACTGGAGATCGCTGCGACGAGATCTCGAGGCGTCGAAAGTGCGAAAGCAAGAGGAGCAAGTGCGAGAGGCGAGAGGAACACCTTGAAGGCAAGGCCTAGGCGTGTTGGATGGACACGCCCGTCGCTCCTTCCTTCGGAATATCGACACGTAACTACTCCGATGAAATATTTAAAATCGATCAAAGACACGCGATGCTTCGTATCGTTTCGTTCGCACGGCCTACGTAAAATATACGTTTTCTCGAATAACTCTGTTTAAGGTTAATTTCGAACTTTAAACTCGCTCCGACAATTCCATTGTCCGAGAATAAAGTCTCATTCGATACGTAACGAGATCTTAAGGATGGTTAAATTTAACGATTACGTCGTACGTATACGCGTTAAAAAATTGTTGATATATTATCTTAATCGACGTACGTACAACATAATGTAATACGATAATATAACAAAGATGAAAAGTTAACGTAATAATGTTTGAACGCGATAATATAATATAACGCGTGTTTTTGTAACTATTCCTCGGAATAGCCAGATGCCAGAAAAGAAAAAGCATCTCGTATTCTTACTCTCCCCCGCTCCCTGCAGGACACGCGACTATTAGATGCTTGGAGGCAAAAAAGAAACACGGATACAGATATGAAAAAAGATGGCGGCAAAGCTGGTCGTAAATACTTGGATAGATTGCGTAGCGGCGCAGCGAGGAGTCGAATAAAACTCTCTCCCGTCTCGGGTGCGGGAAATTTAATAGCGCGTACACGATCTCGCTTATTCGTTTTGGTCGTAGGATTGCTGTCGCGTTTAATGACGTCAGAGCTGAGGGCAACGCGTAGGGCACGCGACTCTGCACGAGCATGCGAAGGATCCCTACTACCAAGGACGCCTGCTACCGACTAGGATTATCCCGTGAAATCCTCGATCGATGCTCGAAGCACGTCGTTCGAGCAAAACGACGTCTCGTCCCGTCTCGTCCTTTTTCTCGAGGTCGACCGGATAAAAGAGCGAACGACTTCGCCAGAATTTACGATAGTTAATCCGTATCTAGACTCCCGTCTATACGTACACCGTCCTCGCTTGCGTTCCTTGCATATGCATAATTCACGTTTGCATAAAACGTCCGCTCCATGATTTCATTTCGCCCCTCGGAATCTTCCTCCTTCTGTATCCTATTTAACCATCCATCTCTCGAGAATCCGTCGCTGTTTCTTTTGCGATTCGTGCCCTATCCCTCTTAGCGTTCCGGGAATATGAATTTGTAGAAGCAAATGACGGTGATCGTTCGAAAACCTCGAATTCCGGCCATTCCTTCGTTTGGAGGGAACATGGATTCGGAAGAAAATCTTGTTCTTGAGATACATTCCCGTTAAAACTTTTATCTCAATTGCGTGCCTTTTTATCCGAATTTAGAAAAATTTATCGTCGATTTCACGTATTACGTTTTTCGCAACGTTAAGATTAAGAGAAAGATCGCGATTCAACGGAAATTTTTTAATATTTCTAACGACAGAGGAAACAAAGGAGGATAAATCCATTGTTGAAACTCTCGCGGAATACAAATGTTCCGCTCGGTAACTAGATCCTTTCTTATTGTATATATTCGACTACTTTTTGCTTCATACGAAAACTCGCCAAGAATATAAAATTCGATGACGATGGCATCGACGATTTATATTTCCAAACGTGTGAGATCACACGTTGAAATTATTCCCGCGAATTGCAAACGACAAAGTAATGACGAATCGCATTACATTGCTGTTACGAGATCGAAAAGGCGTGTCATGGATCAATGGATCAGGCCTGAAACTATCTGAATTACATTTCGAAATCTCGTTGTATCGACGAGTCGTCGATACGCGTTTTCGTTTCATCGATCCTTATATCGAGGTATCGGAAGAGGAGGATTTCAAGAGGAAATCGATACGCCGAAACCCGGCTCGTTTCGGAAACCCTGCAAACATTTCCGCTTCTCCGTCCTATTCTCCGCCTCATCGCTGCTCTTTCGAGAGCAGAGCATTGCTCGGAGAGAGCACGAGATTTTCGAGATATGGTGATCTCGATGAGTCAGAATTCGCGATCGTCGGCTCGAAAGTCTCTCGACTCTGTCCGAGGCATGACAAACGGTGTACACGGTGACCGTGTCGCGAGGATGAAGCGTGCGCGGAAGAAGGCGAGCACGGTCGTTGGTAGTAACCTCACGTACGGAACCTCGAGCTCGACACCGAGTACGTAAATAAGTACTTTGCTTAATCCCTCTTTTCTTGTCTCCTCGATCAACCCAATCCTGCGCGGAAATTTCCTCCTTTTTAGATTCGTGCACGGAGATTTGATAAGCGGGATGACTAAGACCCTGTTCATTCCGATCTACTTGGAGAAAGAATTCGAACGTATATAACTAAGTTTTTCTCTCGCGATCGAACAATTTGATCGAATTAAATTAATTGCGAAGGAATAAGTAATATTTTCTTCTTCAACTTGTCGCTTCTTGTTAAAAAGTAATTACAAATTTATGGAAATATTTATTACTTTCTCGGTTCGATGGGAGATTAGATTTTTCCATTTGCACGAGATAAATTTCCTTCATTTCGGATAAAAGATAATGATATCGAGTTAATATCTTTCTTTCTTTGTTCGTGCATTTCAGCACGCAAGTATTTACGTCTTTGCGATCTTTTTATCCAATCTTTGCTTCGTAATCTCGCACGGAAAAGAAACGATCGGCCCGATCGATCGAATTCAATGCCAAACGAGTGACGCAACCGAGACGAAGAAGGCGTCGCTCGTTCACCATTGAATCGAGACTCACCGGTCATCTTCTCCATCCGCTCGTGGTCTCGTGGGAACGTTAATAATCCGGTTAAAAATCTCCAAACCTCTGAGAAAAATATACCGATATTACGAATTTATCGGTAAAACCGTTATCGCAGCTAGCTTGTCATTTTGACTTCTGATAAACAACGATAACGGCGATTTTTAAACTTACCGCGAAAAATAGATGGAAGAGAATCCGGTTTGAGATTCGAAATTTCCCGAAACTCGAAAGTAAAATGAGGCTCGGATGAAAGAATCGGATGGCGTCGTCGCCCACGAAACTTGATAACGAAAACTTGATAAATGGAGCGGAGTAATGGCTCGAAACGGGGATTCCGAAATCGTCACGGTCGAAAAGATGGATTCGATATCTACGGCGAGATCCATCGTCGAGTCATCGCGATGCTAGTTGGCCGAAATGGTAAACGAAACGCCACGCGATTAATCCGGCATCGGACAATGGAGCCGTTCTAAATACCGGTTACCGATCCCGTTCACCAATCCGCGGACTTGGACAGGCGGTTGCATCGAGGGAACTCGACCATCTCGTTTGCTATGCACCGCTTGAGAATGGTTGCTCGGTAGACACGTCACCAGACACGTAGAGACACGTTGTGCAACGTAACCTAGATACCCTGCTGGCATGTTGCACCTAGCTCCACGTTTCGCGCGCGAGATCAAGAATGCCATTCAAATCTTTGGATTGGAATCGAAATTGGTAAGCGGTTGGAAAATATTCGTATATATTTTTGTTGCGCCAATTCCTCGACGCGGTAAATAATACGATTTTTTCTTTCGTAGACAGGATACACACGGATGAAGGAACGCGCGACGTTCGAAACGAAGGGAAAATTCAGGGCAGTAGCGAGGAGTGTCGGAGCGTCACAATTTCTCCTCCTATTAAACGGGGAGAGAGTGTTACGAAATGGAAACTCTGGGACCGGAACGAGCAACCGTTCGCACCATAAAATGAGAATGAGCCGATGTTATCCAGCGCGATAAACTGGAAACGAAAGCGGTCGATGGAACGATTCCGGAGGCGAAGGTCATCCAGCGACATTTTTATTCCCCGCTACGTAGGTACGGGGAATCGAGGAGAACTTTTCGAGGTGAAAACTGGTTTACACTCCCAAACCTCGTCGCATCCCGAGGGATACTTGTCGAATAACGCGAGGTACGATCAGAGTCCACGTCACGATAAACATATCCAAGTGTATGAACGCATACACTTTCGCTCGATCTCGCAATCTCGTGGATCGATTCGACTACAAACATCCGTTATTGCGAACGAAACGATGATTAATCTCGTAATAAATGTTTGGACGTTGGAATTACCAAATTCCTCGTTCTCCATCTCGCTCATCCAAATTTTCACCACGAGTTGACGCGGATGCAAATTTGGCCCGTTCGAGATTATTTTGGTTACGATGATAAGGAACGATGGTGACGATCGGCGCCAACAGCTGTTCGAAAGAGTCGGAGAGGACGAATGGCGAACGATCGCATTCCGCGATGCGAGAAAATTCGACGGTATGGTGATCGTACGTACGCGACCAGTAGAGCGTACGATCGTTCCCCTCGAAAAGAAAATACGTTCCAAGGACTGGGGATTAAGGATTCGTGGGAACGTTCACGTTTCACGTAATATTATTCAGAAGCAATAATGATGAATTATTATGCTTGTGTCCGTTCGATGAAGCGGAGTTGGATTCGAATCCAATCGGACGAAATTGGGATCTACTTGAAACGTCCGTGCATTCTCTCAACTGGATGAAAACTATTCCGTTGGGCGCTTCCGATCGAACGACACACTCTCGAAACGACGTGGTTGCACGCGACTGTCGGCCGTATTGATCGCGACACGCGCACCGTCCTGGAAACTCGGAGAAAAAGAAAACGAACGATCTCGCGTTCTCGGTAAATGATTCGCACGAGCGTGTCGTGCACGTGACATTGAGGATCGATCGCTTCGAGCGAGTTCTTCTCGCTGCGAAACACGGCTCGTTCGATCGTTATCGCATCCCACCATTCAGTCTATTTCCCCTGTTTTTAAACGCATCGTGCCGGCTCGAAGCTTTTATTTTTTTAAAAGTTCGTTTTAAAACAGAGCGAAGACGCTCGTTGGTGGCACGATTTCGCGAGAAAGGTTAAGAAAGAGATTGTTTTTCTGAAGGATGCGATCTTTTATCTTTTTCGAGAAAAATATGCGAATCGCGAAGGTATTATTCGTCGAGAAATGCACGAAAGGGAGTTTGATACACGGAACTGATAATGGATGGGTAGAGGTATACGAAGCGAACCGTCTCACGTTCCGATCCTAATTAGTTTCGTTATCGATGGATGGATCAATTGTTTTTGCAAAGATTAAAATAATTATTATTATTGACTCGTACTCGTATAAATATTTAATTCTGTTCGTCCAATTTCTCGAACCTCGAGGATGCAAGACAGAAAAAAATGGCTTCGATTCGTTATCTTCTCGAGTGATTTCATCTTCGATCGATAATCACTGTACAAAGAGTGAAATATTTAGGTAAAAAGAGCAAGGAAACCGAATAAAAGCGCTCAAACGAGGCTGGAACCGTAAAAATCGAATAAGGGTAAACTTGAAAAGTATAATATATATAGAGCGGTTATAAAAACTTGGCTATTGTATACGTCCGTAATTCTAGCAATATTAAGGTGAAGTTACCATAATCTTGCTAATTCGAATCAATTCGCTCGAACGGATAATTCGATTTATCTTACGGGTTCTCTTAAACCTATTTGTATCGGATTAATCCTGTTTCTCGTTCGGGATGGATCCGTGGTTGTCCTCGAGCACGAATGCGGCTGATTAAATCGAAAAAAAAAAAAACTGATCGATCTCGTAAAACGATCAAAGGAAAAAAGATCGAGCGTGAAATCGCGATTTACTCGTTCCCACGAAGAAACGCGTCGCGAAAGTGGATTCGAAAGAGGAATTTGATTTTTCGCATTTTCTCGAAATATTCCTTTTCCTTTGGAAACGAGAGATTAAAAATAAAAATAGAAAATATTTTTAGACAAGAAATATAATTTTTATCGTAACTGAAAATCGTCGTTAATGTTTCGTTGGATCGTGTGAAAAAAAAAAAATAGAATTCGCATGTAATGTGTGAATTTGATCTCTGGATAGACGATCGAGATATCGAAGATTTGTAAGATCGATCGATACAGAATTTCGACCGTTTTCGCTTCTTCTTCGAAAAGAGAAGCAAACTCGAATTTAATCGATTCTTTCGCGCTTGGATACGTCGAACGAGAGAAAGAAACGAATGCGAACGAGAAGGATGATAATTAGAATTTCGAAGTGACAAAGAAAATCGGCAAACACGAGGAAAACGTTACGACATTATGGAAAAGGGAAAAATTAGACGAAAATCGAAAGAGAGAACGACAGTTTGACGCAGAGAGTCGTGACAGTGAAAGTTTTGAATCACATTCCGACAGAGAGAAGTTATTAATAATTCTGGTTGGGATGATTCGATAATCGATCGTTATCAGCGAAAGAACCGATCCGTTAATTGAATTCTTTTTTTTTTTTTTTTAGAGAGGAGAGGAGAGCGTTATAAATACGTTACCCGATTCGATATGGAAACTGGCAGACTCTAATCGAGTCTAAACTGGTTGGAAGAGATTCTCGAACGTACCTGGAACAAAAAGAGAAAAACGATCGAGATTATTAACTTGATTCGGTAACGAGACTTTGAAGCATCGAAAGACTTTTATCGAGGCTACTTTTATTAAAATTGCCATTCCAAGAGTTTCGTTATTATATCGAGATATATCGTTTTATCGTGTGTGCCGATTACTTCATCCGATCGGAACGCGAAAATGATTCATTTTAGAAAGAGATTAAACAAAAAACGCGTAGAGAAATATCGATCGACCGATTATTATCGTTTTTTTCCGTTTCTTCGCGAATATCTTCGGATTGATAAAAAAAAAAAAAAANAAAAAAAAAAAAACAACTTCGCAGTTATAAATCTTACAATTTATCAGTTTCATTTCGGTCGATAAATAGATGAATAGAAAAAGTTTGGTTGAAATTATTTTCGTAATAATAAGTGAGTTTCGGAATACTTTGGCAAGGTAGTTTATCGCGCGCGCGCGCGCAGTTCGAAATAAAAGAAAATGAAAGGAAAAGAGGATGAAACGAGATGAAGAATTCCGAGAAAGATCGGCCAGTTTTTTGGTCGGGCAATCTTCACAATGGCTCGACTCGGGATGAAAAACTGTTACACTTGTTCGAAGGTGGATCAACGAACCCAGACTCAAGCCGGGACTAGATTGGACTCGGGAAGACGCGACCAAGAATGTCAAGAAACGACCTTCGCCACCTCCCCTCGACCAAGCCATCTAGCAACGTATATAGCGTGACCGGATGGTCTCCACTCGCTTCGCTCCTCACTTCTCGTCGCAATCTTCTCTTTTCTCTAGCATTTAAAATCTTTGCATACGTACGTTACGAGGAGAATCGAAAAGGAAGAAATATTTTTTTCCTCCGTTAGCTCGATCCAGTTGACAAGTTAAATCAAAGTCGAAGTTAAATCGAAAGGTGTGCATTTGCTCTCTCTCCCCCCCTCCCTCCGCACAAAAATTCTTGAAATTCTCGAAAAAAGTCGAAAAAGAGGTACGGTATGTAGAGATGAGAAAAATATCAACCCGAGATATTTATTATTAACGATATAAAATTTGAATAATCGTCGCACACGCGTGCCAAAGCAAGTGCGATCAAGCTGCGATGGCAATATATACATATAATTATGGCGTCGAAACGTCCGATCGTAGGTTCTCTAAGGTTGGACACGTTGTATAGGTGTTTCTTTGTACGAACGTATCGAAAAACTAGCATGGCCAATTGGTCATTGCGTGATTACACGTTTATCGTAAAATTTGCTTCCCATTCGCGTAAATATCGGTTATAAAGTCTGCGGTTATAAGTTGAGCATTCGAGGATCGATAGGTAAATTTTTACTTTACTGGAAAAAGATACACGTAGATAGATTTTGCGTGGAAAATGGAGAATGGATCTTCTCTCGATTTAAACGGGCGTGTTAATCTCGCTGCGAGATGTTATAGGGGGAGACAAGTGACAATTAGCGTAATTGACGGTTGGGGAACGTTGGAAAACTCGAGCCTTTGTCCGATATTTAGCCTGATTGGTATTCTACGTTTGGTTTATTCTTGGAGCTCTTTGGAACGATTACATTGTAACCGTGCGTTTCTCCTTACCTTATTACTGTTAAAAATAATCACAAAAATGGAGCAAGGACGCGATTTTTTGTTTCGATCTATATTCGAAGAAACTGAGAATTATATCGAGGCTAATTATTTAGCTTTTAATAATAAATCAGTTAAACATTGATTTTATTTGCGCATTTCGACGATGAATATTTTCTGTTTTCGATGAGTAACTTAATATCCTATATTTAAACGTAAAATGTACACGCCTATGCGAAGAAAAGTGATTCATCCTTTAGCTATAAACACGTTTTATCGAGGTGGTTTTAACCTCGATCAAAGGATCAAAGGAACGTTACAAAGTTTCAAGAATGAAACAGGAAGATCGAACGAATTTGTACTTTGTCGCGGAAAAACAAACGAATTGTCTGGAATGACGCGCGATAGAAGGACGAAGGATCGTCCCGGAACGTGATATACAGGCATGGTCGGTAGCAAGTTGGGATAACCGCGTTCGTGACGCCGACAAAAGCGTATCGTGGCGCGAACAATAAAGATTCGCGGAGAATAGGCGGTCTCCGCGACGATAATACAGATTGCACGGTGGCGAACAATCGTGGTGACTGGATGACCAGTCGTCTTAAATCACGCCGAGCGAATGATTCAGCACGGAGGCATCCTAGCGAACCGGAAACTGCGCTCGCACGGCCAGCATCACCTTTCACGAGCCCGATTTCATTTACAAAGGATCGCCTCGTACGTGACTCAGAATCTTGGATGCGGTGACCAGACGCGTTCTCGGAGCGGTAAACAGGGACTAAGTTGGGATCCCGAAGAAACCGAGTTCGTTCGTATTCGTAATAATGGAACGTAATAATCCGTTTATACGAGCAACGCGTTTTAACCTATTTCGTAGCGATCCGAAGTGGTTAGGACGAATGAAAATAAGGTTTCACCTTAGCGTCTCTAAGCGCATCTCTACGTAGTATACACATGGAACGATACGCTTGCATAACCTCGGAGGATGTATCCGAAGGGTTCCGATTCGATAGCTCGGCTCGAAAGTGAGCGGATCGCACTCCCGCGTGGGTCGTGGAGCGAGTTCAGTGTCAGATCCGAGAGACGAGTACTCTCATCTGGCATGCATAAAATACTTGGGTGGCGCCAACGTGTCGGCCAACTCTCTTATACCCGATACCCGCAAGCCTCTGCGTACTCTCCTTCCTCCACCTTTCTCTCCTCTCTTTCGCTCCCCATCGACCAACCACGTGTCTCTTCTTTCGTCTTTACCTTTACGCCGACTTTCTCTCTCTTTCTCCCTCTCGCGAACCAGATCGCTCGCTCTCTCGACACGCTCGATCCAAAGGCGAACGCGAATCGAGCTGGCAGGTATGCGCATTTTTATGCGCTCATTTATGCCCACGCGTTCACTAAAAATAATCCTCGGTATCGAAGACCGAGCGTAACCAACGCTCCCCGACCGCTTCTTCCGACCGATCTTTCTTCCTCGGCTGATCCCATTTCGTGCCTCTACCCGATCCTACCGAGAACAGCCGATGCCTCGACCTTCCCCCCTTCCACAAACGGGGGAATACCTTCGCAGGTATGCAAATGCGTTCATTAGAAGCTCGAGGGCATTTACCATGTAATCATCGGAGAAACGATTCGACTTTAACGCAAAGTGTTGCAACCTTCCACTCGGATTTAACCGGTATTAACCGTCTTCTAACTTCTCCATCATCCTTGCCTCGTATCTTCTCATTATTCCGTCCGAGTATTACGGGGGAACGCGATCCTCCTAATTGGACCTCGCTACTTCTTAAAAATCAATATTCCGCAACCGATACTTTACCCTTTCGATCCGCGTTCTTACGAATGATAAACCTTGAGCACGCACCGCCACCGAGATAAATCGTGCTTCGCCAAACCCGACGCTTGTTTACATACCGTTTACGTACCGTTCGAAATTATACGTCTGTTTTCCCATCGATCGCTGCTCGCCACTAACGATCTCTCACCTTTCCACCTTTCCTCGCACCGCGGACGCGTTTCCCTCGTTTCGCCAACGCCAACGACTGCAAACGGCACGGGAGGCATGCTTGCCAACGCTTTGCTCTTCACTCTCCGATCTGAATCCGAAAAAAATCGTGGAAAAAATCTTCCTAAATACCTTAGGAAGATTTACGGTCACTGCTCGTGAGTTTCGAAATCGAAAACGAGAAATCTAATTCGATATATCGGGTTAGATACGATTGACCTTTGGACGACGGGAATTTCTTTCTTGAGAAATCGAAACGACTCGGAATACGTACGATTCGTAAGCTGTTATCTCGGAATTGTCAATTACTCGTTTCATCCCCGATGTATCGAAAACGATTAATCATTGCGATTCACTCTAAAATTCACTCTAAAAAGTGCAAATAAACGAATTCTCTTTTCCTTCCTTATCTTCCTCGATACATACTTTGATTACTTTGATAAGCGGTTTCCAACTATAAATACGTTACGTCATACGTATAAAAGATATATAAATTCACTGTTGATGAATCTATTTATTTACGTCAAAGATACGCGAATAAAATTCTCTTCCTTCCAACTTGTTTCACGAAAACTGTTATTTGCGTAGGATCGCGTAGTTGAAAGACTCGATCTGGCTCCTCTTCTTTTCCCCGTGTCGAATCACCTTGACGACGTCGACGCGTGGTCGACCATTCCGGACGAAACATTTTAATTGGCGGCAATTGTCCGTCCCCGCCTAATTGGCAGCTGTAAATAATCGAGCGTATAATTCTCGGCATAACATCGGCTCGAGAACGCACACGAACCTCCGTGGGCCGAAAATGCGTTAATGATCGATATCGAGAATACGAATGCGCTCGGTCATAAACAAATGGGCCCATCGTGGAACCATCGTGGCCCGAAATCGCCCACGCACCGCTCGTATCGATCTCTTGTTGTTGGCTCGCGTGAATTTTTAAAAGGAGATGGTTGGATCGTTGGGTTGTTGGGGCGACGCGTCCCTGTGGTCGAGGAGAAGGTTCAAGGGTCACTTGGCGAACGATCGTTACGTAATAATCGCTCGTGAAAGTAAATTGCGCGCAACGGTCCTCCGAACACCCACGGAGGAAATTTTGCGACGCATCGATTCGCAGAGAAGTGAGTTCGGTTCGAAACGAGTTTCGCGGGCGTTGAGAAATTCTGAATTCGATCAAATCGTAAGAATTGCAAGATCGACCGACGATGGAAAAGTTGGCGAATACACGAATATATTTAGCTGTTCGCGAAGGACGCGATGCGATATGTTTAACAAGCGCGATAATTGGAACGCTATTTGAAACGTTTTCATTGGAAAAGGTAAATTATTCCGAGAACCATTTTACAAATTCGTTCTACTTACACGTTTAAACACCGACATCGTCCAAGATGAAACCCCTTGCGCTGCACCGATTACTTTGAAAGCCGTTTCGCAATTTGGATCGCGAGGTCATTGTCTCAACCGCGAATCAAAGATCGGGATAAACTCGGGAGAGAACGTTTGACGAAACTGGTTGCTATGCGGCTTACCATTTCTACGTGTACTTACGTATCTATACGTGCGCTCGCTGCGTACCTGACTCACAAACCCTCGCAACGTACGAGTGTTTCGCACGCGTGCACGCCAATTTAGAATGTTGCTCTTAAGTGTTTTAATGCGTCGCGAATGAATCACGAGATATATAGAGGATGGTTTCACTTTTCCAGTTTTTCTAAACGTTTTATTCTTCCATTCCAAGTGTTATTTTTTTCGAGAGAAAAAGTATCGAATTACGAGAGAAATTTAATCAATATATTTATATTTGGAAATATATATTAGAGTGCAAAAATATCTTAATATATCATTTATATTATATTTTGATTTCGATTTATCGAGAGAGGCATTCTTTGACAATTCGATCAGTCTACCATTCTTTTCTTCGATTCGTTTTCTTCGTACAAAAATATTTCTTGTCCGACGATCAATTTTACGTATCTTCGATTCGATGCGCAAAAGAAAAACAGGCATGCATGTAAAATATTGGCGCGCGTTCCTGCCATTAAAAGAATATGGGAAAGGATTGATGCCTTTTAAGGGACGATATAATTTATAAATCGTAAAGGTATATTTAAATTTTAACCATTATAATCATTGGAGTGATTTATTTATTTATTTATTTTTTCGCTTCAGTGGAATAAACTCCGTAATGAAATCTTGGTGGCGAATCAATCGATAAACGCATTAAACCTTGGATCGAATTCTTGGATGCGTACCTGCCACATTCTTCCTTTGTCTTCGCGAGACGAAGCAATTTATCGTAATAGTTCTATACAAATTGTCTCGTCGTATCTCAATAAATAAATTTTGCTCGTGCTCTGTTTCGAAATTGTTTTAAACGGATCCGATCATCGTCCATGACCATGTAAAATCGTTGAATCGATGGAACAAGGGTGTAATTTTCATTGGACGTAACCTTGCCGTTGAACAAAGTCATCTAATGACCGCCTCTTCGAACCACTTGCCGCCATTTACAGAATGGAAAACTTCATTTGTCTTCGCGCGTTAGTCGTTGGTCCCCCTTCCAAGTTGATGACGCATCAAAGAACTTGTGCACGCGTCGTACGTGAATATTGCTACGAGTCGAAAGGCGTTGGGGAAAGAAGTTGCATCGACGATAATTATGGGGATGAAAGCAGGTGTTTCTAAGATTGCAACATGGCGGAGAAACCTAAACGATATTTCTATGCGCTTGAATAAATTATAGTGCGTGCCACGATATCATCGAGTCCGATGAATATACACTTGTGGCATACGAAAGTATATCGATGCTTTAAACTATAAAAATATGCGTGTTAGATTTGCGTTTTGAAGATAATTTTATGACTGTTATAAAACACGTACACGAGGATAATGTATGTAAAATTTGGAGCGAGTCCGATAATTTTCGTACATACTTATAAAATATTCAAAATTGAGATAAAAGAAGCTTACAAAAATATTGGAACGATGGTGATTAGTTCGTATCGAGTCTATACGATTTAATCGTGTCTTTAGATTATCGTAAACTTTTTGTATCGAAATATATTGGAAAAGTTACAACATTTACAATTACTGTCACGTGTAACACGATTAACGACATGCTGTCAATATTTTTACAATATGAATATTAATATTTAGATATGCCTCTTTTTAATTTCAATTGCGATTCTTACATATTATATTTGATTCGAAAATTTCGTTTAAAACTATATCGTTTCCATCCATTTATGCAATCGTTACGTGTTTCCCGACGTTACGATTATAATTTTTAAAGTTTTCTTTATATGTATAAGTTAAAGTGAATTTTTCTAGTAAGTTATTAATAACGAGGAAAGTGGTAAAATTTATGATGAAAGTTCGCAATCTTGGTTTTGCATTTCTCAACGAGGAGAGAACTAGTTACAATGTTCCGAGAATAAGACCAGTTCTGACAATTCCACGTTTCCTGTGTTAACTTCCTTTTCATTACACTTATTAAACGCAACTACGTTCCCGCTCTGCTCGAACGTAATCATCATTTCCACGCTTCGTTATCGTATCGTATTTATTATATAATATAAATCGTTACATAAGAAAATTGAAGCAGCGTGAGTTAAGTAAAATAACGAGTATAAAAATGATTGTTGAACGTAATAAGTTTGACAGAAATTAAAGTCATCTAATCAAAACTATATTCCGTGAAAGTGAACGAGTTTCAATGAACGAGTCGTAACGAACGGATTTATTTGATTGAAAAATGACAATGTTATTTCATCCGTTAAAATTGTAATGGTAGAAAATTCCGAATATTTATAATAATTATTAACGCGTAAATTTATTTATATATGAGAAGTTTAAATTAATTTAAATATTTTTTATTTTAATTTCGATTCAGAATTTTATCTAGGAGAAGAAAGTTACGGTAATGAATTTTTCATTAAAACTATTTTCAAAAATAAATTCGAGCGGATTTACGATCTTTATTCCGACCGCGACCGTGACGTCTCCATTTTGCCACCACTTTCCCTTTTCCCAATAATCAGATATGCATATCGTACATCCGCCTATTCTTCCATATAATCCACGCATCGAGAGATTCTCTTCGCGAGGAAAAGAGATTACGCGCGTGTTTTGTGAAATTCTTAACGATTTTGCTCATTTTCGTTATTAATTCAACATATAGGAACAATTGTAATTATATTAATAATGATTGAAATTAAAACTTAATTTTATTATATAAAATTAAATAACACATAAATTAAAATATTTTATGATAAAGAGTAGAAATCTATATTTGTCGATTTGATCATTTTCGTATAGACTAGACACATAGATAGGTAAATGATATGAGACAGTTGATTGGTACGGTAATTCTGAGTACAATAAGTCTTAACTTTTTCCAGTTATTGCATCCTTAACCTATTATTATTTTCAAAGCAATTAATGCAACGGATTTTATTTTTTTTTCTTTTCTCTCGTGAAAAGAATAATAAATAAATAATTATCTTTTAACGCAAAAGTTTTTTTTCAAATTTGATCAATTTTTTTTTTTAAACGTTTCAAATGTTCATGTTTTATTTCAATTATTTTTCAGTATTATTTCAATCTTTCTAATTTGAATAATTTTTATATTAAATTAATTGTAATAATCTATCCTATAATATTTTTAATCAGAATATTTTTGTAATAAATCGGTATATAAGAATCTACAGTTAAAATGTGATATATTTTATTTTAATTTTTGCGCGGATAAAATAAAGAATTATACCGTTCGAGCCAATCAGAAAATAGCTAGAGTCTAACGTCGAGACGAATCAGTGCGCATCACAGTGCGCATGTCATCAGTCTACAGTTGAAAATCGTGGTGATAGGTCACGTTTCACCGGCTGAGGTGCGTAATTACGGTGAAATTTATATTGTATTACGGTTATTAAGCTTACATTATAGATTATTAAAACTTGTTTTATTAATACATGTTTGTTTAATCATTATTATACTAGAATGAACATCTTTGTGAGAAATTATCATTTGATCGTAAGCAGAATGGCTTCGAAAGTGTAGTTTCTACGCATACCATGGCAATTGAGAGATAATTCGACAACTTTGACACAGATATGGTAAGATTTCATTTATTGTAATAAAAACGTAATTACTATAAATTTCCTTTATCTCTTTTTACGCGCTTAATGTAAAAGTAGCTGGATTAATACAATCTATTCACATGTATCGTATTTCATACATATTTTCATATACATACATTTCTTTCCTAAATGCGTCATTCGTACGTTCAACTTGTACGTTATTATTTCTACATTTGTTTTGATTTTACACTCGAAGTCCAAGGAACTGGAAAACATTCCTTATAGCTTTTTCGAGAAATTGACGGTTGGCGTTGGTTCGTGCCACGCTCGACTTGCCGTATCGTTGACTATTCCCCCACTCCACTTTGTAATTCGATACGTTGAGTGTCATTTCGTTTTCGAAGTTTGCGACGATTAAACGTTTGTATTATGCGTGAGTTACATATTACACAATACGTTTTTACATTATTTAACATTATTTTTTTATTTTTTGTATTATCAATACGTATTTATTCGATCATTTAATTGAATATTATTATAATTGATAATTCTTTCTTAAGAATAATTTTTTTTTATCCGTCTATTTGATTATTAAAGTCGTTCGTTATTAATTCGTTTTATAAGTTTCTAAAATAGGATTTGATTTTAATTATTTATTGTTTCTGTCAATAGAACGATAATACATCACGTCAAGAGTAATTTTTTTTTCTACTTAAATTTTTATACAAAGATTTCAACTTTTATTATTTTTCTATTTTATTAGAATTTCATTCTTTATCATTTTATATTTATAAATTGTAAAAAGTTGTATTTTTTCGTTACAGATATTTTCCATTTCCTGAATGGATCACGACAACATCAATGGCAATACAGATTCTTCGCATCTAATGGTGAGTTGCATATATTTAGTTTCTCCGATCGCTCGATAATTTTAATTAGAATATATTTAACATAGATATTTGAAAAACGTCAAATATATATATATATATATATATATATATATTTTATAAGAAATAATGTGGGTTAATTGACTGCGAATGCATTTATATTTTTCATACGTAGAAAATTTAGATATAAATAATGGATAACGTTTTCGTTTCAATTTTTAAAATTGTGAAAGCATAAATTTTTTTTTTTATATTTTTGTTACTTTTTGAGTGATTTAATTTCACATACTTTAATCGATAATAATATGAAATATATAAGAAATATTCCGATCCTTTTTGAGATTGCTATTTCAAAACACATCTGTTCTATTTTTTCTCGTCGTCGGTTTACTCGTGAAATTGGAATCGTACGTGTGATCGATGCGAGTAATCGTATAGATAGTTTAATTAACGATCTTTGAATCGAGATTCGATGGGGAAATTGATTTGAAAAGAGGGAGAGAATCGCGTGGAATAAAAATTGCGTAAAGAATGATCGATATATCGATCTCTCGATGATTGAAAAAGGATAAGAAATTATCAAAGATAATTCGGAATGGAATTATCACGTCTATTGAAAAATATAGTTGGGGAGGGAAGAGAAACTGGATTTGATGTGAGAATGAAAATTAAATGCATTCATCGATCGAGCATTCTCACGAAGATAGCCGCGTTGGAGTATTAACTTTCGTTGGAAGCACCGCAGGATCAGAGGCCAACCGGACAGGCTGGCACACAAAATACCACCTTGGAAGGTTTAACGATCGTGTTTCTCCGGGACCGGCCTTGGAAGCTGTTCCATTCGTATTCGCGGCACTTACGTAATCGCTCAACAACGATCGGTAGGAGCCACCCCGATAGCCACGCGATCTTTTCTTTCTTAGTGAAAAAGATGAGAAAAGAGAGAGACGAGGAATCAAGGTGAATTTGAAATGTCACCAACCAGCTAGATTCGATCTCCGCTACATACGTATATTAAATCAATTTCCCTAATCGTTTCGAGTATGTTGACCAATTCAATTAAAATCTCGTGCGAGATAGATATTAATGCGAATAATCAAGTATTAACGAGCGAGCATATTTTAGAGAAAAAGATATTAAATATCAAGGAATATCGTTCGAATCGAGGGGATTAAACGAATAAGATGGATGCATTCGTCGTATTCCGTATATTCCATCGAGGCCAGCTGTTGGAGGTTCGTCCCCTCTGCGATCCGATAAATTGGAATGTCCGCTGACCAGTTATATCCAGACAATGATACCACGGCATTGAACATCAACGGCCGCGATGTACGAATTGACGAACGTCACAAAGTAACCGGTCGCAATCGGAGAAAAAATTTTTCTCGGAGAAGAACAACTCGATTCGTTAATGAAATATACAACAACGAATGAATCTAAAATTCGTGCGTTCGTACTGTGGAAGCAATTAAGGGGAAAAATTTCTAAATTTCCATCCGATCGTTTCCAAGGGAGATTGTCCCCGAAACGAACGATTCTTTTGACGCACCACGTCTCGCGAAAACAGATATAAAATTGCTCCGACCCATGAGGCGACGTACCGTTCCGAGTTCGCCATACCGGAATCACGCTTCTCTTCCAGCCTCGTACATTCTTCGCCGCCATATTTACGTCCACCGTGTGTCGCACGGTTGGACGTCGCGAACCGAGTCCCGCGGTAGGAGAAGTGCGGGGTGACCGTGAGATCGATCCACGCCGTGACCCAACAGCGTGGACGATCCTTCTCGCGTTCGAAGCGCGTGGCGAGCGGAACGTAACGAGAATCGACACGGGAATCGTCCGTGTCCTACAAGCCAGATGGATATGACCGATAACGTGACGCTCGCGCTTCTGACATGCATTTGGGACGTGGACGTGTAGGTGATTCTGCCCGATGTATCGCCGCTCTCCACTCTTTCAACGATCGTTCCGTATAATGTTAAATAACGGTACGAACGCGATTGTGTGTCGGCCGAACGCGACCATGTACAAATAACGATGATACGCCGATACCGTGAACCACCGACCAGGACCCCTCGTGTTCTCTCGTATCTGCGCCCATTTGCATGAACAGTTGCTCTCGTGCTGTTTCGTTTCTCTTATTTACAGCTGCCTATTTTTTCTTCCCCCTCTTCTTCTTTCTCTTTTATCCGTCCATTCGAATCTCGCGAAAGATCATTTATTTCTTACGCATCGAAACTGTATAATCTTAACAATTGTTTCTATACGTGAATACGTCAAATTTCCTTTTTTCCATGTTATCTCAACATTGTTCGCGGGTTTGGAAGGGGGACGAAGTCGAGAACGCTTACGATCGTCGATGAATAAGGAGATGTCGCGCGATAATCCGTGAAAAACGAATATCGAGAATTATTTGTCGCGGGATGAGGGGAGGGGGGAAAGGAAAGGTACGCGCGTGCGTGTGGGAAATACATACGCGGAAGACATTCCATCGGACGAGAAGTGGGGAAAAAAGTCGAGTTAATCCTCTAATTATGAGTCAGATTCGCGGGACACGTTTCGCAGAAAACGATAGCGACGTCCGGGAAATTTGCAAATCCCGGCGTGTGGGACGAGCAACGCTCGTAAGGTTCGCGCGTTTATCTTTTGAAGCGTGGTGCCGGTATCGTCGCCCGCGACCGCCACTTTTCGCCACTCAAGTTTACGAACGTATGCCGCGGCCGTTGACTCCTCTCGCCGATTTACTCTCGACGAGACGAGAGAGAGAGGAGGCACTCGCGCCGATCCGCGTTACGAGGACTCGCGTAATTGCTGACGGTTGCTAATACGTCCTGTTGGGAGAGAGGAAAAACCAGATTCGCAACTCTGAAAGCGCGTCCGGTCGTTTGAATCCACGCCGTCCCTCCATTTAACATCTTGGCTAATTTCGCGAAAATTGAACTTTCAATTTGCACTCGTTACCATCGTTTTTTCCTTTTCCTCTTCTCATTTCGTTACCGAGCGAACGATACTTTATCGCGGTACCGATTATCTCGGACGGTTATCTTGGAAAGAAAGAAAAAAAGGAAAAAAAAAAAAAAAATTGCCGAGGAACGAGATTCGGAATAAAGCGAAATGGAGTCGTAAGTAAATGAAGGATAAAAAGAAATTGGAACGAAGCGACGAAAAGGTTGATTTTATATAAGGGGAAAACACTGGTATCTCGTTGACACACGATAGGTAGGATATTTGGCTTTAAAACCGAATTCAACGTGGGTGTCCGTGAACTCGCGGTTTGGCCGGAGTATTAATCAAACGCGAACGATTATAAAGCTGGTTCGATCGACGCGAATATACTACGTTGGCCGGGGATGACGTCAGCCGAGCGGCGAGCACTTGAGCTCGATATACCCGGTTGCTCGCGCAAGAAACGTTTGTTTTTGCCAACGTCCACCGCGAGAAAGGGAGAGAACACGAGAGAAAGAGATAATTTTAGCTTTAGCCAGGAATTACGCCACGATACAGGTTTTAAACGCGTATAATTTATTCCGCGTGGCGACGGCGCGTGTCTCGTGCGCGCACACGGATCGGCCGGTCTCTGAACGACGACGAGGGGGGAAAAAATGGGCGAGCAACGAGGCTGGCGTGTACACGCGCATACCGCTTGCTCGTACCCGTGATATCGCGTCGCGCGAGGAAACGATCGACGCCGTCGCAATCGAATTTCGAGAAAGAGAAATTTCGAACGCGTATTCGATATCGATGGTGATCGAACGATCGTTTCCTATATTTCCGCTCTTTCTTTCTTTCCTTCTATTCGATGCAAACGAATACGTAACGAGTATGCATACGTTGGTAAATTTTGACGCGAAACGAAGAAATTTGGTCGATTATCGTCGATCATCGCGAACGATAGATAATCGTTGGCTAATTCATTCGTGTACGTATACCGCGGATTAGGTTGTCGCGTTGTCGCGCAACGCGTTCCAGAACGGCTAAGCCCTCGAGAGACGCTCGCTAACTAGATCCGAGAGTGCATGGCTTCGCTGCTCCGTGTCGTCGAAAGGGGTTGCAAGTGCGCCGATACCGTACTAGTGACGATAACACTCGTTTACACGTTTCTTTTATTCGATAGTTGAGCGGCCCGTCAACGATGGACAACGAGGTCACTGTCAGCCCGACCACGCTTTATGCCACGCGTATGCTTGCGTTTCTCGAAACGTACGATGCATCGATGAAACGAGACGATTTCCTAATCCGTCCATTGTTCCGATCTATCGATCACGGACAACGATATTGCGATCGAATTGGATCTCTCTCTCGTTCAATTCGAGATTATTTCGAAATTGTGAACGATAGGGTAGCCATTTCAACGCTCGATAGAAGCGAAAATAGCTGAAGATCGGAAGAGAAGCAGTTGAACGTAACCTCCCGCGAGTCGGCCGATAACATCATGTCACTTGAAAACAACCTCGTCCGGATCTACATTATCCGCCCAGCGTTTAATTGCGACCATGACAACGTACTCGAACGATTCACTCGCGCGTATCACCGAGTTTCACGAATTCATTCCGGTAAATCTATTCACCAGACTCGCAATAAATCATGGATAAATCGGTTCGCGAGGCGAGCAGCCCGACAAAGAAGAGTTTTGGAAAAAGTTTTCGGCCATTCTCGTTCTCGTACGTGCGAATGTTGGTCGGAAATCGGGAGTGAAGGGGGAACAGGAAGGCACGCGCGCGTCAGAATGTCCGCGGATGACGCGAGGAGACACGCGTGCGCGCGCGCAATGTTGCACACGTTCACAGAACGGAACTGTCGGACAGGTTACCCGGTTATAGCAACGCGCTGCTACCACGCTCGGCAATCGCGAGATTACGATGGAGGGAGCGCACCCTATTCCCCCCCTCCTCCCCCCTTTCCCTTCACAGCCTACTCGCACACCGCTTGGGTAAATCGGCGTATAGAGATAGTTGCACGCGTCTCGGTTGCAGATGCATCCTCGAGTGGAGAGGAAACGAGAACATCGTCCGAGGCTGCGGTGTAACGTGAGAAATCCTCGGCCGGAGATCTCCGCCGCTCGTGTATCACCGTTTTGTGGCCACCGGATCGTTTTATGCCTATTCCGCGACCCGTCGCCCGAACAACCGGAAAGATTTTGCACCGTTAGGACGCGTTATCCTAAGCAGCCGTTGCTCTCCCTCTCTCTCTCTCTCTCTCTCTCTATATATATATATATATTCTACGTTATTGCATCAATGTTTCACGCGACGCAGAGAGAAACACGATAGATATTTTCGCCGATCGAAACGATTCACGCTCCTCGTTATCTTTTGAATGGAAACGCGGCGCGATGGCGATTCCCGATTCGTTGGCCGATTATTCCGTCTCTTATTTTTTTTTTTTTTTTTTTACGTAGGACACGTGACAACAGGCGGCCGAGGGAACCGACTTCCGTGGATCCTACCTTCTACTTTCACCTCGCGCGTAAATTACCAATCGGTAGTCGAAGTAGGATTAAAAATCTCGAGTCTTAAATGCTTTTAAATTTTTTAAAAGAATTAAAAGGTTTGCGTTTAAAAATTTAAGAGCGAAGAAAATTGGATTTCAGAGGAATTTTATTTCTTCGGGATTCAATTTTTCAGAGTTTATAAAATTATTAAAAACCGTGTCATTAATTAATTGGAAAAAAGAACTTTGTTTAAATTTCAACGCGTTGACGAGTTTCTTTTTTTTTTTTTTTTTTTACGTACAATTTATCCGTTTCTCTCTCTCTCTCTCTCTCTCGCGACGAAGCGTGGACAAAGGAGAGAAACTCGAACGGAACGTTCGGATATCTGTTCGCATACCGCGCGTACTACTATCGTTCGAAAAGCGAACGATCCGTAAAATAAGCGTCTATCGCTTCTTTCTTCGATTTTATAGTTCGTATCACGAGCGAGGAACGACGAATATCGCGTTCGGAATAGCAGCCGGGACGTTGAACTTTTCGCGTAACGTTGAAACAACGTTGGAATGAATCGGGAGATGCGATTAACGCGACGCTCGCTCATCGAGTTTTCCGCTAATCGTTTCACGCCGTACGATCTCTAATGAACCGTTTGGCCTCGTAATAACGCGATCGATCGATTGTTCGAAAACTGATCGGTACGGAGGCAGAAGGAGGGGAGGAAGAGAAAAAGATATCGTTTCAATTAGTTCCCTAACGAGACGCCCCGAGGTTCCGAAAATAAACGTAGATCTATCTATCTGGAACAATGCTCCATTATATCGGATCGATATATTAGTCACGGTCCGATATAAAGAAAGGATATTAGAATCCATCTCTCCCTTGTAAACTCCCTTGCCGGTGTTGTAGCCTTCGAGGCGCAGGTATCTCAGACTTGCCTACGTTTTCCGGTTACAAATTAATTTCGTGGCTTGTTCGGCGTCGAGGCCTCTCTCCACGAGGCTTATGACGTTAAACAAGGGAAACGTATGAATCGTATAAATCCCACGGAGAGATGTAACGCGTAGGTGTTTATAGGTGGCGACGCGGAGAATAAGAACACGGATTCCTTTTTCGGCTCGGCGCAGCTCGTAAGCCTTTCGTCGTCGATTAATACGCCGGATCCATTAGTAAGGCCGTTTCGTTCGAAAATATTCGCGCGCAATATCCCGCGGCTGGATAGGCGGATAACAGATCTGGACTCGACCACTTCATCGTTTCCTAGTTTATATGGGATAATTTGTCGAATGAATGGGCCGTGTCGATACTTTACGAACGAAATATAGCGAATTCGATTTGATCGATCTGCTCTTGCACTCGCGTATAATATTTTGGGCCAAATAACGGCGATAAAATGGATCTCTATACTTCCTCTCGGTCGAACGATGTTTGCTGGATTCTCTGCTCGCTAAACGAGCCGACATTGATTCCCACGAAGCTAGTAGTTTTCACACGGAAAAGCCAATCGGATGGGAGATACGAAATCTCGTGGAATACCGATCTCACGAAGGGGGAGTGGATTGGTTGCGTAAGACGTTGGATAACGGTACCGTTTCACACCGATAACGTCGACCGGGAAAAAATCGTTTAATGAAAAGCTATCCTATTTAACGGCTCGTTCTATCATTTCATAATCGACACTCCGTCGTTTGGGAACGCGTACACGTATTTCCGACAGATCGAATCTTTTCTTCGTAACGCGTTCGCCTCTAAATCAATGCCTATCGAGGTAATTTAAATCTCGAGCAACAGGTCGACACGAAACCGGATTTACACTCCACCCTGCGGTAATTTCCAATTTCTTCATCTCTCTTAATCTTACCGTGGCCGCTTTCCCCTAATCGATCTTCATCGACCCCTCCCCCTTCGAATCCCCATTGTCGATGCCGTACGAAAATCCAAACAAAGATTTCGCTCGCGTTACATTCCGGACACACCGCAAATTGCGCACCGTGTATGCGAAAAGAAAGGTTAAATCTCGTTACACGCACCACCGACCAAGTGCGTGAATATATGTACACCAACAACGGTACGCTGTTTATCGATACTTATCGATTCTTTTAATCGACATTTGCATTTCAAATGTCAGTATACACGTATATACATATAACTTGGACACTCGTTGTTTTCGACCAACTGTTATGTATCATTATTATCGTGTAGAATCGTGTTGGCGATTAAATTCTTACGCGATACGATACGATAAAGTAAATGAAACAAATACGTAATATTTAGCGAAATTCCGTGAAGCGTTAGATCGAGGTTATTACGATCTACGAGGAGGTGTGTTTACACGGTGTGATCGCTCACAAACGGAAGTATGTATTACGCGCGTGCATTATACACGCGATATCCTGGGCGTGCGTGAGTCGTATCGAGAGAAAGTTAGGGTAGGAACGTAGATACACGCGTCTCTCGGTAAGCAGTGGCACGATGACAGTGCTAAATGATTCTAACCGCGTTAACGACGCGCTTGGATTTTGCCACCCGTTCGAATCGTAAGCTGCCCTCGACGCGAGACGGATCGATACTCTTGCCGAGCCAGTGCGTTACGTCGATTACGATATGGAAATTTGAAAGCACCGGCGAAATTTATCGGCGCACAACGAGACATTAATCCGACCGCTCGCGATCTAATCATTTACATAACCGAGCCGGCAGTGGGAGGGGGAGGGCTCGACGTCCTATCGATGCTAATTAAGCCACGATGGGCATCGATCACTCCGCAACGATTTTTAATACCGATACCGATCGCCGAGACAATGGAAACCGTAGGAGGATTGCAAAATCTCTGCGGTTTGCGCGTTTCGCTTATTTCCCTACCGACGTACGTACGATTTATTTGTTCGTAAAGTGACCGACAATCATGCATTGGATCGTTGTTGCGCTCTCTGCGAAATTTCGAACGTATTATATCTCGTATTCGGTTTCATCGAAGAAAAACTTGAGAAAATAATAATAAGCGATAAGTAAAAGAAAAAATGTAACATCGAAATCGAATATCTCCGCCTCTTTTATGACGTTACGATGGATATAAATCTATATCCAATCGTGAGAGAAATTTTTCATTTCGTACCTTGCACCCGAGATTCGAATCGAGCTTTTGCGATGCTTGGGTATGGATTTATCTCGCGTCTAATGGAACGTAGATAAGCAGCACGTAGATAGGCACGTGGTAATTAAAAGCGGGAAAGGAGAACCGGCAACGCGATCGTCTTCGAATTCTTGGCTCTTTCGCGGACGAATCGAGAAAGTGGAAGAAGTTATGCGTTTTGTGGAAACGCAGCGGTATATAGATACGCGAAACGATGCCCGTCGATAAGAATTTCTCGTTTACGATAGCGTAAAATAAAACTGTTCCTCCGATAGCGTATTTCTCGACAAGAATGCGGCGATATACGTGCTATTGGGGGAGGGGAGGGGGAAAAGACGCGACGCGTGTGGTATAAAGTTGGTTATAAGCAACGCGAGCCGACTTCTCCGATACAATTTCACGCGGACGCGAGAAAAATGGGAGCCGCAGCTAAGAAGAAGAAGAAGAGGAGGAGGAGGAGGAGGAGGAGGAAGAAGCAGCAGCGGTCGGTGAAATCTCGCGCGGTGAACGAGCGATAGAATCCCTGTGTGTACGTTCGAGGCGACCCGATTGTGTCAGCTCGAGACGAGCACGCTTCGCGGATTCTCTAAGCGTACCGTTAAGCAACCCGGTGAAAATAATGAGATCGATAGAGATGCACGAGAAGCGAAAAATGTCCCGATGCTACGTAGGATAGCATAGCAAAATTATATCTCGTAATTTGAAAATTTCGAGGAATCGAATAACATTTTGGGATCGACTTTTCGTTCGAATCATCACCAGTGGATGTTTCATTGTATTTAATTTTATTCCTCGAGTAAGAAGGAAAAGGAGAAGAAGAAGAAGAAGAAGAAGAATTTAGAAATCTTGTTCTTTCATCGAGTCAGATGTAACCGTTCAGTCTAGTTGAACGCATGATATATATAATAGACGCAATTAAATAGGCCGAGAGTTTAAAGATATGGTTAATGAATTAGGATTAATTAAATACGTTTGATGTCTTTTTTATTAGGTAATCAAATTTTTCTATAAATTCGCGAGTATCTTCGATACTCGTTAACTTTCATTTCTCAAGGAATAATATAAAGGAAGTAAGAAGCGATAAAAAGGAAAGCAAGAGAACGAAATTTACGTTTAGAATCATTTACGGATAATTTCGAAAATGATTATCTTTTGAAAGTTATTATACGAGTAAAGAAAATGATTGTTCTTTTTTTTTTTTTTTTTAGTATTAAATTCTTGTAACGAACGAAACGTTTCGAGGCTGCGTATCGAATGGGAACGGAAACAATCTAAATTTTCGCGCAACTTCGCCGGAACGCTTTGGCAATCGCGACACGTTCGATGGCCAAATTCGTAGCGACCGGTAAATTCTCTTCCTTTCCAGTCGTTCTTCCCCTTCTCTTCCCTTCGCACGACTTCCAATAATTCAACCATGGCTCGATGATAACAAATCGTACGTCGGTATTTTTCGTATATTTTTCGAGAATAGAATATTCGTAAAAATTTTCTTTTTTTTTTTCTTTTAAAATTTCTTCGCGCGATATAGATTCGAAACGTCTCTAACCTATTTCCAATCGATCTTTCGCAAATCAAGCTCGGTTGACACGCGACAAACATCGACATCGCGTTCCGTCGTAAACGTCGCAAATTATAAACGGCCCCCGATCGAAAGAAAGTCGAACTCTCGGCAAAGGGGCGATAACGAACGCGCGTGTTTGCTCGATGTCGAAATCACGATACGATGGAAATGCGAAGAAACGAGGGAACCGAGAAAGAGAAAGAGAGAGAGAGAGAGAAAAGTACCGATTCTCTCAATATCTCCGGTTATCCTGGGTGGAAATCTAAGTCAACAATCGGGGCAGCGAGTACCTGCAAGGATGCAACAATGCCTTCCTATCCCACGAATCCCTAGTGGATCATGGAAATGTCATTTTTCCCGTCAGAAAAAGAATTCGACCCATGGTTTTCCTTTCATTTTACGAGCACAAAGAAGGGACGTGAAGGCAAACGACGCGCGACACGGAAAATTATCACCGTACCGCTCTAATCCATTATCGTGGATTCCGGACACAGGGATGAGTCATCGCATGTGGGTTAATCGCAACCGAGAACGAAGCGGGCAAACGGAGAATCTTCTTGGAATCTGGAAGAAAATTGTTCGTGTCCCAAGGACAATTGGCGAATAAGAAATAAATAATTGTAGAAGGATTGGATAAATTCGTAAAAATTGGATTTACGAATTGCTCGAACGAGGCTACAATTTCTATTATGATTCATTCTTCGTCGAAATTTTATCTATCCGAACGATAGCTGGAACGTAACAAACATTGATTGACAATTCGATTCTCTGATTTTCCCTTTTCTTACTCCACTCGTAATAATGTATAAGCTCCGATGAATTTAGATCTCGATAATCTTTTATATTTGCGATAATTGAAGAAATTTACGTACTCGTTTTCTATTGTATCATTTCAAAATGGAATAAATTGTCATCGGTCGAAGAGTCAAAGAAATTATCGAATCGTATATCGTATATGTTAATTAGATATTTATCGATGAAAATCTTATCGCGACACGTAATAGTAATAAAATGGTAGAACAAAGCAGGTAAATTTGTCGTGGATTTCTTGCCGCTTTCTCGGATTATTATACTCCGATCATGCACCGTTTAACCTGACATTCAGAGAATTGTCTGTCGCAAGTGAACTCGACTTGCGCAATTTAAATGGATATAGGCAGGAAATATTATCCTGACGTTTTTCTTCTCGTTTCGATACGTTATTACCATGCAGGATCGTTAAATATATATGTTATCGCGCACAATTCGCAATCCGAAGATGGAATGCTGGAAATGGAAAGGGAAAAATCTCGATAACGGTTTTTCGCGGTCCGAAAATTTCTTTACGCTCGTCGCGTCGAAAGGATTTAAGAGGGAAATATTATATATTGAACGATCCTACCGATGAAATGAAGCGTGACAAACATTTTCGCCAAACGAATTTCATAGAATCTTCTTTAATGAATTTCTATCCTCGTGCTTTCTTCCGGATTCCAACGTTTTTTGCTTCGATAATACGCGAGAAAATAAAGTTTTTTTTTTACATCTAAAATCTATCTTATCACTCGAGGAGAATTTCTATTCCCGATTCAAATTAGAAAATAAACGAATACTTTATTATACTTTTTTTTTTATAAATTCACGTTTATAATCGTATAAAGCGATTCGTCGTATCGTTAATTACGATCAACGAAACGCACGGTATTAAAAAAGTAAATTAAGGTAAATTAAAATCCAACGTTTCCACTTATTGTCGAGTGATCGAGAAATAAACGATTAAGTAAAATTGTAAGCAGAGAATCGGTGTCGATCTCGCGGAAACTTTATCGATCGAAAAGGGATCGAAACGAAAAAACGTTAACCGTTATCATTGTTCCGTGTACGAAATGCGTGGAATAAAAAGATTGGTTGGGCGCATCTCGCAATCCCGTAGCCGAGAGGGCACTAATTAAAGTAATAATGGGATTATGGTTGGTTGGGGGTATCGGTGTAGCGGCGTTCACGCATCGTCGCTATCGAATCGCGATCCTCGGCTTCGGAGGTAAGAGGAAACTGGAGAAAATCGAACGCCGTTGGATAACACGCTACTGGATAACAGCGATAAAACGTTGGACGATGTTCAACGCATACCGGAAATCTTATTCCCGGCTACCGTTTTCTAAATGGCCATCTGTTTTTTTTTCGAAATCGATTCGAAAACATTATCGAATCACGATCTCGAAAAACGATGGGAATCGAATTCCGATCCCACGAACGTAAACGTTCGATTATTTCAAAGTTTGGCTAATTTGAAAATCAGAATTCAGAAAAATTCTCGAAGAAGATGATAGATGGATAGTACGAATAAAAGCGATTCGAGAATCCTGACGTTGATCGAGTCCGCGGGAAAAGTGGAAGTCGAGTGAAATAAATTCGACGCCACCAAGCGGCAACCACGCATCTCGATCCTATGATGGTGCGCCATAACGCGCCATCTCGGAAAAAAGTCGCTCGACTTTCTTTCTCTCGTCTGAAAATTCATCCTTCGACGTTTCCACTCGATTTTAAGAGGCGATATATAACGCGTGGCCTTATTTCACCCAAGGACTCTTATAATTTTTCGAGATCATCGCGTTCGATAAAGCGTTGATTTTGTGCCGACACTCGAGTTTGCTCGAGCGCGAAACAAACGCGAGAAAGAAAGGAATCGGGCTCCACCGCGAGCCACCGTGAACCAGAGAACGTTCTTAAACCTTATCATTGACCTATCATATGGAAATGAGCAGATAACGTATTGACTATGGAAAGGACAATATTTAACTCGGCTGAAGAGAAAAATATACGCCATTGTTGCCACGGACGGACTCCTTTGTCCGCGTTCCTGCTCGAGATAACTTATCTTCTTTTGCATTCGCGCAAATCTATCTATTATGTACGGATACGGAGAAAAAGTGGTATTGCGGACTCCTTTTCATATTTACAACGAAACACTGGCCTGGCAACGATATGCTTCGTCTTATCGATTATTTAAACGACAAAACCGAGAGAAGCACACTTTTCTAACTATTCATAATAGCGATAACGATAAACGCGAATAATTTGTAATTTTCGTTAAGGACCTCGATTTTTTAAAAATTTTAATTTCATCTTTTCCTAAGAAAAGTGTCTTATATAGATAGGTAAAAATTTACAACGATTTAAATCGTGAATTAAATTTTACGAAGAAAAGTATAAGAATGGAGAATCGAATTAGTTTTGCTACATCTCGAACAAAACAGTTAGGTATATATACGCAGTTGGAAGGTCGGAGCCTGGCGCAATTTCGCAAGGGTTGTCCGTAGTTCGCTTGCACAATGACCGGTTAGTTTCGCACGGCGTGTCATCGACATTTGCAGAATCGCTCGTTGTCGCAAATCACTGCAAGGATCGTCGGTTGGTAGCAGCAAAGGCCTCGAGATTATCTCTCTGTCTTCTCTCTTGCCGTTATCTATTATCGAATACAAATCTCCGCTACATCGAATCTATCCGAAATCGCGCAACGAACCGGCTAAATCGATCGTTCCTCTTCTCTTCTCGAGCGCATAGTAAGTGGGAGTAGATTTAGTTGGACGACGCGCAAGTTGAAGAACGTTTCCGATAACGCGTCCCGATCAATTTTATTCCTCGAAAATTGGCGAGGAAAAATGGAACGTAACGGAAATACTCGTCTCTAAGCGAGTTAATTCCAAATCTATCCGTTTCTTCTCCTCGATAGATAACCGCGAGGCAAATTGGAATGGTTGGAACGATAGGAAATCCTGGAATGGTAATAACAACCAACACGTTGGTGTTGGTGCGTTCTCGACATTTATCGAACCGCTTATCATAAATCGGCAGCGCGATGAAGTCACGCGCACATACGCACCGAAACGAATTCAGAAAAATTTCATCTTGCTCTCGATACTCGGTCTCGATCTCCAACCCCTGAACTCCCATTAATTTTCTCGAGATTACGGTTTAATCGTCGATCATAATGGAACAGTTATTGGCTGCCAACAGGAATATTAATGCGAAAGTTATTGGCTAAATCGATCTTTTCCTTCGTTTCCTCGGTATTCACCGGCTCGTCCGCCGCTTCGTTATCCTACATTACTTCTCGTTTAATCTCTCCTTTTTCTCGGAGCGAAGGACATCCGGTTTCGTCGTCCGTCGTGCGGCGAGCATCCGCTGCTCTCCTATAGAACAACCGGTCGAGACGTGCGAAACGGTAGGAGGGCCGGCAACCGGATAGAGAAACGCTCGAGATGCTCGGAGAGATACGCGCGGGCTAGACCGTCGTCGACCGAGTAAATCGCAGATCCTCGTTTCGGATATCATCGTTCGCCGAGATACCCTTCGCGATGTTTTTCGTCCCGCGAAAATCTTCTACCCTCGATACGAATAATGCATAAATGTATTTATTCGTACCTACGCATTGGAAACGTTAGGTATTCGATCAGCGTTTGTGTCTCTCTAATTGTTCGCTTGGAGCGGTGCATCGAACGAGATAATAGTGAAACGCAACGTTGAGCAACGTTGTATAACCGCGCGGTCAAATAAACTTCGATTATTATTGTTTCCAGCGTGGGCAATTTATGGCGTAGAACCGTAGCGAGCCGGGAATCTGATCTTACCGGTTACCGGTGCTAAGATCACTCTTAAGCGTGTACGGGCCCGTAAAAATCCGTGCCCTCGTATACCAGTTGCTAGATTAGCAAGTCACTAATGACCCGGCCATTCGTCGTGCCGCGTAATTCTCCTCCCCGCGTGTTCTTCGATACCAATATATATATATATATATATGTGCTGATCCTGCTCCAACGAGTTCCAAATATTTCTTCGGAATTCGAAACTGACCCAGAAACCATTATTATTCTAACTTTTGTGAGAAAACTGGAACGTGTTCCGGTCAAACTGGATAGGCCGCGTTTCGAGAGGAGAAGAGGGAGGAACGGAAAGCTATATTTACCGCGGATTCGCGAGAAAGACGGACGCCTCCCGCATTGCAACTCCGTTGAGCAATACGTGCTCCATTCGCGGTAACACCGCGGTTTCACCTATGCGCTACACCTTTCTTTCCTCGTTCGAGAGACTAGGAATCTCTCCACCTTCGATTCGCGTGTATTCGAATCGTTCGATCTGCGAGAATAGCATTCGATGCGAGAGCCGAGCCTTGACCGATATATCCACCGAGCAAATTCCGCCACGATGCTTGGTCTCCCCGCGTTGGTCGAAAAATTATATCCTGTTGGCTCGCGTACTGTTGCGCGAATGATAATTAAGCGGGATGAAATGTAATATATGGTAAGAGATGTAAGAGATGCGAGATTGCGAGCAATAAACGCGCGAATTCAACTATGCCCGGCGTCGTTACGTTGTCTCCTTTCGTCGTTCGATTATCATATCTGTGTATCCCGTTATGGAGTGAACAGCGGCGCCGCGTTAGATGTAGGAATGTAGAAATAGCGAATTAATCAACGACGTAGTGATTTTAAAATCTGGTCGAGTAATAATTCCTCTACGACTGTATCAGTGGGAAGAAGGATCGTTTGCGAACGTATATGATATAGAAAAAAAATCTATTTGTATAACAAACGTATTTTACATATCGTACGTGTATAAATTTTTATTCTTTATATTATATGATAAATTTCGCGTCATTTGATAATATATGTACGAATATTTGTTGTGCGTTTAAACGGGTGATCGAAGAATTCAATTGGTAATTGAAAAATTGATACGAGAGTTTTAAACTCGTTGTTTTTTATTGGTAAAATTAAATTTACACATAATTTTTTTTCAAGTTGAAGATATCATCACTCCACTTTTTCTTTCGAGCATTCGAAATGTTAGTCGATCTAATGCTTATGAATGATATTTAGAAAAAGAGTAATCACGGGATTTGTTGAAAATATTAGTGTAATTGGAACGAGAGTTGCGCAATTCTGGTTCTTGCGCGAAAACAAAAACACGTAATGTTATAATTGTATCGAATCTAACGTCGCTGTAATTTATATCCGTGCAATCATCTATTTCCTATCATTTGTCGGGGAAAATTCACGGGATCGAGATTTATCTAAAATAGAAAGTGAAAGGCATAAGCTTGCGTAACTCGTCTTTGATATATTAACAATTACCGCTTGTACCGCTCGCCGACGCATCTGTGTAAAATTTATATTCCTTTGATATTGGTTAAAAAAATTAAACGAAGAATGCACGTGTTAAATCGATCGGAAAATTCTGGATTTTACTTGTGCGTTTACAATTTTATTTCTTTTTTTTTTTTTTTTTTCATACAATAATATAATATTCGTTTATTTATCAATAATTTAATACCTGTTAATCAAATCAATTTACATACGATTTATTTTCGAAACTTTTTCCGCGTTCAACGCGAAACGATTGAGAATTCGTGTAATGAATAATTCTTCTCAATAGTTTCGCTCGAAAAACAACCGTAATAAATACCCGAGTGATACTCTTGCTCCATTGAAAAATCCGAAAGTTGATATCCCTTCTAGAAAAAAAAAAGCATGCTCGTGTTACGACCCAAATATTTCATCGATAAGATCGACGTAACAAGCATGCGATGAATGTACGTACTGTTTATATTATGCGTCACGCCGCGTCTTCTCTCTACCAACAATCAGACCTTCGAACGACGCCGATACGTTAACACTGAATTCGATTGGAATTCCCATGGCACGTTGGATAGTACACGTTATACACAACTACGTGCCGCGGCGCGTATTATCGTGCAAATGTATTATCGATCGACTAGATTCGCAAAAATCGGGGGAAAACGCGTGTTTGAATTACTGATCGAGCTCTTGGCTGGTGGAAAGCTCGCACAGACAGACATCGAAACGTTATACTCGTTATAAACTAAAACGTTTCGAATTCAGATTTTATCTTAAATGTAAACCACACCAGAGAGAGAAAGAGAGAAATTAGTTTCGTTACCCTACTTTCGTACTTTCCACGACTTCCATAATCGCCGTAACAGCCCGCATAAATTCACTTCCACTCGGGATTTTCATTCGTTGGCGGCAGTAAACTCGACACGGTCACAGTCGTCTTTGGATGATTGTTTCAAAGCGAAACAATCAGCGACCCTTGGAGAGAGAGAGAGAGAGAGAGAGAGATGATCTAACGAGAAACAAGGAGGTCGAACCGTATAGACGAACTTTCACTTTAATTCGTTCACGAGAGAGGTCGTGATCCTGCTCGAATCGATTCGATCGGTATATTAGTTAATGGTACTTTAACAAGGATCACATTCGAGGTTCTTATTGTCCGTTCATTCGTTTTTTCCTTTTGCCCGAGACCCGTAATTAAGAAGCGCAGGTAGCTACTCGTAACGATGGCCGGTAGTTCCTCATACGGTAGAATTCTTGTGTCCTTAAAGCTGGTCATGATTCATTCATGAGGCGAGTCTTCAATTGCAACGACCGACCGGGGAAACAATCTCAAGCTAAGGCAAGTTTCGCGATCCTTCATGACGATTTCTCGCTATGCGATCGGAAGAATAATCGAAGGAGAATAATGCTCAAGGTCGTCGATATTTTCTATTCAAGTAATTCGAGTAATTCTATTACCGTTTTATTCGCAATAACGTGTATCGAATCCTTTGTTAATTTTTAAACTGTGGACGAAAGATAAAGTTTGAAACGAGGATCCGTCGTTCGATCGATTTGCGTTGCTCCAGGCAGATCGTACAAAAAACGATCGTATCGAAAGACCGAAGAAGGAAACGAAGTCGACCTTCGACGACTCGAAGAAGAAGCAACCCACGGATTTATCGACGTAAAGACCAAGACACTCGAGACTATATATATATATATATATCGAACCGGTGTCAAGGTCGACGAACGAGAAAAAACTTTGAGACGAATGTTATCAATTTTACGATGCAAAATCATCGTCGATAGAAATTGTTTTACAGAATTTGTGATTAAATGACGAAAGAGATTCGATATTATACTGTTCCTCGCCGCTACGCGCACGAGTTACGAATAAAAACGTATTGATACATCAGACGTAAATTCTTTCTTTCACCTTTACGTTTGACTCACTGTGCAAATACGAGATATCTTAACCACATTAATCACTATTACATCAACAAAGAGAACCGAAACGCGTTTCATCACGCTTAAACGCTTTTGGAATTATGTTACTAACACATTTCCCATACGAACGAATACGAAAATTACTGTTGAACGTATAAATGGAACGAGGTAGTATAGAAGAACGCGTGTAATCTTTGTTCCCGATGGAAAGCAACGCGACGGAACAATGTACCACGTGGAAAATGGCCGAGGTCCGTGTGTGAGAAAAATTTGCTGAGAATGTTTAGCGTGTTATTAATGGTGAGTAGAATATAGAATCGGAGATGTGCGCACCTCGTTCCACGATATCCCGTTGCGAGCTCGTTTCTGCGCCCGTTCAAACAGTTCATCGTGCTCGCGAGCAATACACGAATACCGGAGATCCGGTAAGAATCGTTATCTCTCTCGACGAACGAAAGAAACGCCGCGACCCGTTAAAATCGCGAAGAATTTACCTTCTTCTCGCCGCGTGTGAGAACGAACCGCATACGTGCGCGTCGCGAAATGCTAGATTTTTCTTCTTTGTTTTTTTTTTTTCTTTTTTTCTTTGATTACGTTCCTGAAAACAATAGGATATCACGAATGTATATAAAAGTAATGTAACGTTCACGCTCGTTGACCGCGGCGTTTAATTTCGTTCGCGATCGAGGTAACGATTACGATGCCGTTATATAACGATCGTATATAATTTTCGTTCGCACGTGTGGCGACTCCGACTTACGATTTCGAAAGGAAAAAAGGAAAGCGCAACTGTACCGTACTGTACGCTAAAGGGAACAAGGGCCAAGGAGGCAGGTGCACGAATAACGCGCCGGCATCCTGCTTCGATCCGAAACGTAAACGCAAGAAACAACAACTCGAACGAGTCGTCTCGGGTTCTCGAGCCCGTAGACGGGATCCGTAGAAGGGATCGTAGCCGTCGTAATCGCGTTTCGTGCCACCTGGCAACGAGCTGACAGCTGGCGGAGAGGCGGATGAAATAGAAAAATCGAAAGAAATAGATACCTGTAACGTTCGCAGATTCCCACCTGTTGATTCAGCGGTGACTAGCTTTTCTCGCGGTTGCTACGCGCGGGAGCTTGATTCCAGCAGACGAGCGTTATTCCAGAATGACGACCGGTCGTAGTTCGTGGAAGGCACACAAGAGCAAGCCGAAGAGGGAAGGAGGAATCGGCGATAGCGACGAGAGGGACAGAGATCGAACGAGCACATCCACTGTTACACGCACAGCACGTAAACGCGCCGGCTATCCTGCCCTCGTTGTAAACCACGTGCGAAATTCTTGGTCGAAGTAACGATCGATCGATAACGATAGTATTCACGGTGACATGGTCGCGAAGGCAGGTGGGAAAACGTCGATGCGCGAACAATCGTCCTTCTTAGCGTCTCGTAACGACGGCAGAAAAGACACCGTCATTCCACCGTCGAATTTGAAACGAGACGCGTCTCGCGATCCACTCCGCGCGAGCGCTGATACACGACTGTAGCCGAAGTTGCACGACAGCATAGCCGAGCAGAGGGGACGAGCAACGGCGAAATTAGCCGAGGCGGGCCGAACTCGGCCGATCTCGGCCGAACCTACAAGATGGAATGCACGCGGACGGAAATCAGGCGGGATCGGAATCGGGATCGAGCTTGAGTTCGCGTTCGGCCTCTCGGGACTGGACTTGGACTCCCCGGTTCGAAGGCGATCCAAGGCAAACGACCGCTCTACCCCGCTTCTTTCGTTCCTCCGCTCCGTACAGCCCCCACCGGCCGCTATAATCTATGTCTATTATCCTCCTCTCTGTGTTTCTTTATATTCCCTATATACTCTCCATCCTCCTTCTTCCTCTCTTGTCTTCGCGACGCTGTTTTTCTTGCGCTTTGTTGCGCGGAGTCACCATGTGAAATTTCTAGGCAAGATAGACGTAGGTAATTAACGCGTCGTTTCTGCCTGGACTGGCTGGCGTCGCGTGTTTTCCGTATGTCCTTTCCATACGGAGCCCGGCCTACCACTTGAAAACGTGAATCGTTTCTCTCGAAATCGAGAGCGAATTAAACAGACCGATTTTGTATTCCTATTCATCGATAGTTCTTCCTTTCGTTCGATAATTTTTATTTCGACTATCATCGTCGATCTGTCTGAATGGTCGAACGAGTGAAAGTAATTTATCGAGATGACGGCGTTTCTATTCGCGAGATAGATGTAATGGATGTTGTTATTTAAAAAAAGAAAGAAAGAAAGAAAGAAAGAAAGACGCTTGAGAATTTCTTTTCACGTATCGTTTGTTTCATCAAGCGGCGTTTCGTTTACATATCCCGGAATGTGAAATCGATAAAATGATAAATAAGAGCAAAAGTCGCTTAATGGGGGAAACTCGGCGTGTCGACGCGGGGCGAGGGGCGTATAAAAATTCTTGGCGTATCGCATACGCGAGACCGTTACACTTTTTTTCCGTCAAATCGAATCGTTATCGTTTATCACATCGGATTCCCACGACGAAGATAAAGCGGCATTCTGACGAATTTACATTAGCGCACGGTTGTCGGCAGTCACGGTTGTCGAGAAGATTCAGTCTTGCAATTAGAACGTTCTTGCTCTTAAAGCCCATACGATGATATCGAAGTTACGCGGCGAATCTTTTCTAGTCGAGCGCTCTGCGTATAATATGTTAATATTTCAAGGACTCTGAAGGAAATCGGTAAGTTCCATACTTGCGTACCGGCTTGTACAGGAAGAAAGTTCCGTCGAGCTCTAATGGATCTTCTAACCGCAGGTGCTGTTTATACATCGAAATTGTTCTACGTGGGCGGCGATACTTCTCGAACCTATGCATGAACCCTCAGCCATACTTAACTCGAATCGCCTTACACCGCGGTACTTTTTCTTCTTTCGAGGTCTCAACAGCTGTAAAACGAAATTCAACGATAACGGATTACCGTCCACACCAGATACGTGCGAATGTTTATCGTGGACATCGGTGGCCCTGTCCACGAAAAGACGGTACACTCTCTACGCCATAAAAATCGTGGCCCCCCCTGTCCTCTCGCTTCCATTCACCCACGCGAATGCCGTTCCATAAAATGTGACTAAAACGCGACATTCTCATTCCGCGTTTATTACACGTTTACGAGAATACTTACATAATCCTGTATGATTTCACGATTTCGCCCATACGTACGTATCTATCGATATAAAAATCTCGTACTTTTAAGAAGAAACACGCGTGGATCTCGTTCGCTAATGGATTCTCGATCGCTCTTCGCTTCTCTTCTCTTCTCTTCTCATCTTTCTTTCGAAGTTTCGAGAGCTTGGAGTGGAAAACGGTAATTCAACTCGAACAACTCGATCAGTCCTCCGTTCACTTTTCGTAGAAAGTTTACGAACGCCGTTGCTGCACTCCCACGCGACGTTCGACATTCCTCTTGTTCTTGGCCAGTTTGGGAAGAAGAAAAAAAGAGAAGAAAAGAAAAAGGCAGGCGTGGTACGCTCCAAGTTACGCATACCATTACGCATACCGGCGTGGCACGTCGAGCACGACGTTTCATCGTCTTGTCGACCATCTGCCTTCCCTTTTGTCAAGGACGACGCGCGTTACCTCGAAGCGAAGATTCGACGACGATCATCGCTACCGACCGAGCCATCGCTAAATACTCGAGAGCGCACGACTCACGATCGCTTTTACTCTCGACGGGGACGAGCGGTTCTCGAGCGGAAAACCGTGCGTCACTCGAGCCAGGTTGTTGTCGCTTGGAAAGAAAGCGAAGGTATGCACGCGGGCTGCGTGTCGCTGTCTGCTTGTATTTAAAATACGAGCTGCCCCGCGTATCGATCCGCGGCATTGTTTGTTCGTCACGATACGTGTCACGCACGTGGCTGCGTGTTTCCGATCGAGCTGCTCCTGTGCGCGCGCCGGGAAGCACAGATATGCCGGAGACATGGTTCTCTCGTTAATCACCGTGATTACGCTATTTTCGCGTGGCGCAATCCTCACGGAAAGGCGGCTTTGTGTCCCGATCACCGCTTCGACTACTCACGATCCCGCCCGATTGCTAAATTCGACATCTTCTTTCTAACGTTGCGCAATGCGACCTTCTTAAAATTCGTTTTAACGTTGCATCATATGGGAATCTGGGTCGAAGATCGATGCGAACGCTTTCTCGCTTTGGAGCAAGTATCGTTTACCGTTTCGTAGCTTCTTGACATCCTTTCTTCCCGCGTACAAGATGAATCATCATCGCATCGAGCGGAATAATGGAGCAACAATTTTTTTTTCTAACCCAAATAAAACCTCGGAAAATTCCTATGCTGTATCGATCTCGTTCGATCAATCGTTACGCGTACAATTCTCAAAGTATATATTCTCTGATGTATATATATATATATATATATATAGTAAAAATCGCCGTTTCTCGTGAAATCGTGGGATCGTTGGTACACTTCGAGAAGATGATTTATAGCAGACACGCGAGTCGATCATAAGTCTCTTACAGATTCGACTACACGAGATGCACGTCAGTCAAAAAATAGAATCCTTTGCGTGATTTATGGGTCGATTCATTTCATCCGATTTATCGTTTCCTATAGCGTTCGGTATTCACCTGATCCAATTTGATCTCACCTACGTTATTGTTATTTTTCTTATTAAATCATTACCCTGTAATTTGCCACAACATCCCTTCCGATTCATTCCGATTTTTCCCAACTCGCGTACACTGGCATCCGTGTTACGGTTAACGTTACGACACCGGCCGTTCGACGCCTAATCGCGTTAAATTAATCCTATTCTCCATGGCGATCGGCGAAAGAAACGACGATGCCTCTCCTCGCGTGTATGCAATAATGTCTTCGATAAGGCACAGTTTTTTAACTCGTAAGAGCCGAGCACGGTTTTTCATGGAGGAGGAGAAGGGGGAGGGAGGAAAGGGAAGAGAAGAAGAAGGAAAAAGAGGCGAGAAAAGAGAGAAAGCGCGCGCACGCGTGCACACACGTGATCAGCGGCGCTGATTGCGAGAGACACGCAACAATCGCTGCAATTGACCGCGTAATAGAAACGCGTTATGCAGTGTACGGTAGGGGCCGGTAGGATACCGGTCGACCTTGAGAATGGACACGATTCCTTAACGCGCGTTTTCCCTTTTACGGGAAGGGTTCCGCGTTCGCGTAATTGCCAAGCAGCATTGATCCACTCGCGAAATTTCAATGGCCCTACTCCCCTCCCCTCCCCTCTGCCTTCCACCTCTCCACCGAAACAACCGTGCAATTTACGCCGTTATCGTTTCCATTCCGCGCTTCCATTCTCGCGCTTTATTACGCTTTCCCCCCCTTCCCACCTCGTATAATTTTTAAAAGAATAATTTTTACGCTCGAGCTTACGACTTGTACCGTTGTTACATTGGTTGGCCGAATGCGGCCAACCTTCGTAATCTCATTGCAAGAACAACAAAGCGATCAAGAAAGATCGATCGTCCCACTTCGAGCTCGGACAATTGAACGCGCAAGTCGAGTGTAAACGTATAACACGAGCGCGAGAAACGACCTGTTAAGTTTTAGGTAACGAAGACAAGCTTTGCTTTTCGTAGCGGCAAAATTTCGGTAACACGGATAATTGCACGGGAATTACGTTGACGCGGTTGTGCATCGATCTCTGATTCGACTATCGAACGTCGAATCGCGTATATTACGCGATATTTGTTGAGTTATCGTACAAACATCGTGCAAACGCGTTACGCATAAAAATGGATTTACGAATTTTCATAAATCGTTTACCGTGTAGGAAAAAATGGTTTTATTCAATTTTTTTCAAAAATTTCTCTTAACAAAATATGGATTGCAAAATAAAGAGACGAAGAGAAGATGTGTATAAATGACGGAGATGTGTAAAAATAAAGGATCGTAAAAAATATGAAATTTCGTAACAAAAGAAAAATATAATCGTTGATTCGTCTCCGTTGTTTCCTCGTCGAAATAATATCTCGTCGGTATATAGAGGTAATTCGTCAGTAAAAATTACTTGCCAAACTATTTTTATGCATCTGAAAGAAAAAAAAAAAAAAAATTACTGGAACAAAGGAGCGAAAATTTTACGAAAACTTTTCGTTAGATCGCGTTGTTTTACACGAGAATATATCCGTACTACTATTTTTATAGATGATCGGAAAATACGCGCGGGTAAGGTCGAACGGATGGACGAGAGGGGCGAGACCCCGAGCCAGGGGGCAGGGGGGGATCCATCGGGATCGGTTACCGTGTACTTTTTTTATGGTAAATAGATGAAAGTCTCAGGCGTGCAACGAACGGCATGTATGCTAACTAAATGCAAATACGTCAGATCTGCATAATTTGCCACGGGATTTCTCCCTGTGTTTCGCATGCCGTTGTCTTTAACCAGCCACGCGGCTTACGCGGCGTCTCCCCTTAGTAAGTAGCGTCGTTATCTTCGTTCGACGCGTGCAACACTCTCGCACGAGCGAGGACGTTCGTAACGCTGGAAACGTTGGTCACGGAACAATCGGGCGCAACGAAGACGCGAAGATACGAAGCGACGAAGAACGGGAAAGGAAGGAAAGTCGTAACAGGATTCTCCGCGTTCGGCGGAGATTCGTTCGTTCGTTGGCTCGTTCGTTCGAGGAAAACTTGAACAGTTTCCTGGAAGATGCGCGCCGATGACGAAGGCCAGGTATACGGGAAAATGGAATGTTTTAAAGAAGGTAGGAAAGAAAAGAATTTTCTCGTGCGGCAGGTAGTCGATACAGAAATTTTAACGGTTCGTTGGAAGACGGTCGAGATCTTACCATCGCTTACGAAAAGTATACGAAAAGTATACGATCGATTCGAAAATCGAATTACGCCTACTCATCTTGCCACTTGCATTTTATTCGTATAACTTTCTCTTGGATCTGGTTTAATCGACGCGTCCTTTCTTTCCTTTCCTTTCCTTTCCTTTCCTTTCTTTCCCGCGATGTACGAAAAACTATTCGTGTAAAAAAAAAAAACGAGCGATGGTAGAGAAGAAGAGTTTCGTGCCCTCTCGATACGAACGGAGGGGGAGATGATCCATCTTTGTCGGGCAAAGTGCTTACTAGTTGTACGCCCACGTGAAATTAATAGGCGCGATTCTTTTCCGGGGTTGACCAGGGAGCGAGTTAGAATCGCGCGTGAGCGTGCGGATAACCTTTGGAATCTTTTATAAACAATCCCGTTCCCGAGTGGGTGGACGAATCGATGAAACTGCCCACTCGCCGACAATGAAGCTGCTTTTGCTAATCTAAAGCCAACTCATCGGCCGGCGATTACGAAACCTCAGGCCTGGTAAAAATTGACTGGCGAACGTACGAAAGATATATAGATCGGTTGTCAAAGGGAGCTCGAGAAGTTAGAAAATCGAGCAAAGAAATATTAGTTATCGGAAATTTCGATATTCGTCGGATTTTTGCGATCGTTTCTTTTCTTCTCCCTTTCGGTTATATATAAGAAAGCGTTTGCAAAAAGGGAGAGAATCGATATTCTCTCAATTCATAACCGGTATGGGAAGAGGAACGCGTTGAAAACTTGGTGAAACTCGGCTCGGAAGGAAAAGTAAGTGCGCGACCAAACGTAAATTTTGCAAAACAAGTTTGTCGCGATTAATACGCGAAAAATACTTATGCACGTATGTGATCGCGTCGACGGATTGAAATCCTCGTGGACCGATCAATTCGAATGCGAGTGTCCAACGAGAATCGCGAACGAGATAAACGAGTTGTTGCGATAATTGGATTCCATAAATATAACGCAACAATTTCCTCTCTTCCTCGATCGATTCTCGAAGAAGAAAGCGAAGAAGAAACCTCGTGCTTACCAGTTTCCTTAACTTCTGTTTCGCCGGCTCGTACGATTCGATTTCGCGCTTGATGGTCGCGATCTTGTCCTTGAGTTGCTCCTTCAACACCATCATTTTTTGCATCTCCATCAACTCTTCCCTAAACGAAAACTCGACGATGGGGAAAAGCTCGTAGTCGCGTAGAAGACGCGAGAAGGATGGGCGAAGAAGAAACGTACCGAGCTACCAAAAGTCCGGCGGAAATGTTTCTCTGGTGCAACTCGTCCCGTATCTCGTTAAGTTTCACGTGAATTTTATTCAAACGTTCCCGATACTCGGTGTTCCTCTTGCGGCATTCCTCCAGATTTTCCTCCTCTATTTCTATATCCTCGAGCACGCACACCTCTTTCTCCTTGTATTGAGCCACCCCGTTTACCGTCTCTGCGATTCTGAGGAAAAATCGCGACACGACGATTATGCGCGCGCGATATCGATATATCGGAATGGAAAGGTTAGGGTGAGGGATACTTGTTTCTCAGCTTCTCCAATTCGCGATCCCTTTCATCCACTCGATCCTTGTACCCGATGTTGGCGGTGGAGAGCGCCTCGAAGTCCATCGTGGTCATTCCCGCTCCCAAATCTTCGGCCAGTCTGAGACGCACGTTCAGGTCGTCGAGGCGGTGTTGAAGGTAGACGTAGTTGTGGCGATCCTTGGCTAAAACTTCGCGTCGTGTTATCTGGCGCAATATCGAGAATAATGGTGAATCGATTTAGAAAGGAACGGATACGGTAATACGATCGACACCTGGCGATGTATCAAGTTTTCCATCAGCTTGTCGGTGATTTTTCTTCCGGTTTTCGAGAATATCAAACCGACCGATATCTCCTTTTGACGTTCCAAAAACTCATCGAAGATCCGCTTGTCCTCCTTTCGGAGCTTCTCCACCTTTTCCTGATAACTTTGCAAATCGTAGGACAGCTCGGACTGCCGATTCATTATCTCGTCGATCTGAATCTTGTAATCGCGTAGCTCTTCCCTGTATATCTCTTCCATCTGATCCATGGTCTTTGTACGATCCATGGGCGTGATTCGCTGTTGAGCCTAACGAACGATTACAGTTTGTGGTGGTACAACGATGGGCAGGGGAGGGGTGTAACTCGATCCCGATTACCCCCTTTTTTTTTTTCTCTCTCTCTCTCTCCCGCGAAAGAGATCGAAATTATACGATTTCCTTTACGAAGACGAAGAAAGAATCCGCTTTTAGGCTGACCTTCTTCAAATTCCGAAAGACCCAAATCTCTAGCAGTCTATTCCTGCGTTTCAAATCGTTTTTTTCGTTTTCTAATTCTTTTAACTTGGTGATGATCGCATCACGGTCGGTAACCTGGCGAAGAAGAAGAAAAAGGAAAAGAGAGAAACAACGAGAGAGAGTTATGCGAGAAATTTCTTTATTATTTACATGTTCCCCGTTTACAATGTGTACCGATCGCACGGCCATTATGTGCAAATATCAACGGATTATAAGGGAAGGAGGAGAAACGGCGAGAAGCCCGGTGGGGGGGGGGGGGAGGGCGGTTTAGAGCCACGGAATCTTAATGTATCACGAAGGTCGTGAGGAATAGCAATTCCACGGGTAGAATGAGAGAGAATGATAGGTTTATGCGCACCTCTACGGGTATCTCGGGGAACACGCGATCGGATTCCACAGGTTCTGGCGCTACTTCCTCTTCGGTCTTTTCCGAAACTGTCAACGAAATTATCTCCTCCTCCTTCTCCTCCTCCTCCTCCTCCTCCTCTTCCTCCTCCTCCTCCTCCTCCTCCTCCTCCTCCTCTACTTCCTCCTCCTCCACCTCCCGCTCCTTCTCCTCCTCTTCCAACTTCTTCTCGTCTTCTTCCTCCTCGTACTTTTCCTCAACATCCCAGACAGGGGCTTCCTCCTCGTCTGTCTTCTCCTCGTCGATTCGCCCCTCTTCGTAATCATCTAATTCATCGATTCCATACATAGGATAGGAAACATCGAACTTGTAGGTCGGTACCTAACAAACCAACCGAATCATCGACCGAGGAATCGAAATTTCATATTCCGGTATATCGTGTCGTACCGTCGTGTCATCTTCGGTCATGTACGAGCCGCCGTTTTTCCTCACGGGCGTCGACATGCCTCGGACAGTTCAGGGACAGGCAGAGAAATCCGGTGTACGCGATATACGAGACGTGGCACCGACGAAAGGGACAGCGAACGTGCCACACGTTGAACGTAGGTGAAGTAAGGAGAGGAAGGGAACAGCTGCGGGACGAAGAAAACAGTCGAACGAATTTGCCGTGGCCGGATCGACGCCTCCTCGAGAAGGCCTCGAGCCGCATGCGGTCGACCTTGAACGTCCAACAGGATCATCTTCCCCCGAGAGAGAGAGAGAGAGAGAGAGAGAGAGCTGTTTCGCTCGTTTAACCGCTCGCGCTTTTCACCCCGAGATCCTTGGAGATCGCGCGGAGGAAAAGTCGAAAAGGAAAGGAAAAGGATTTCGACGCCATCGTCCTCCCCCCCCTCCTCGTTGCGCGGATACGGAATTTCACGTGCGCGTCGTTCCATCAACGAAAAGTTTATTTACATCGATCGCGCGAGAACGAGCACGATACGAGCGTAAGTGGTTGCTTTCCTTTCGACGAGACGACGACGGAGAGGATGGAGAGGATGGAGAGAAGAGAGCTTGGTTCGCGATACTCGCGCAGGGGAAAACGAGGTAAACGAGCCACCCACCGCAACCTCGGATTCGGTTTCCCTTGATTTATCGGCCCTCGCTTCGAATTTCTACGCTTCGAACGATTTATCGCGTATCCGCTCTTTTTTGCCCGTTTCAATCGAGGAATCTCCGCTCGCCCGATAAATTGCCGCGTTTCATTTCCCGAGTTCAGATTTCAGCCGCGATAACGGGGAATAACAGCAGTAACGGCGATTCGTCTTGCTCCGCCGATTTCGCACCAAAATTTTCATCGAGCAAATTTGATCGAAAGGATCGCGGCCTTGCGCTTCCCCTCCCTCCGCGTTTATAATAATCCCGTAATAACAATGCGCTCGAGCGTGGAAACGGCGCGCGTGTTCGAGCAACGTGGCCCTACGGGGGATTAGATCCGGTGAAAACGAAGCGAGCGAGCGAGCGAGCGAGCGAGCGAGCGAGAGAGAGAGAGAGAGAGAGAGAGAGAGAGAGAGAGAAGGAAGGAGGCGAGAAACGGAGACGGAGAGTGGTGGGGTGTACTTGAGGCCGCGTGGGCCGCCAAGACTGCATTCCTGTAGGATCAAGGATCCCTGCTCGTCGAGTCGCGTATACGTACTTACTTTCCGTACGTGTACGTGTCTCTGTGCACAGCGTGAACGTGTACTCGCGCGGACGATGTATGCGCGCGGTTACAGCCGCAGCACTCCCACTCACCGGCCTCTTCTTGCGCCGCTTGCGCTCGGCCTGTGGCCAAGGTTCGATCGTTCGTCGAGTATCGAATCCCTCCCGTCGTTATACCGAATGTATATATATATATGTATATATGCGTAGAGGACGGCGCGCAGAAAGGAAGAAGAAACGAGTTTTTACGTCCCGATGACACTGACGTACCAATTTCCCGAGTTGCTGCAGTTCTCGAATCTTTACGGGCGGAGATAAAATTTATTGGCCGCGTTTATTCGCAAGCTGCGGTGGAAGAGAAGAGAGTGGATGGATCTGGTAAAAATAAGGTCTCGGTGTCGCGGAGAACGGAGAAATTGGAAGAAACGTGGCAGCGTGTAGGTTCCGTTTGGGAAGAGTGTCGCGCGCGGAGTGTCTCTCGGAAAGGAAGAATGGAAGGTGGCGAAGGAAAAAGCGGCTCGGAAACAGGCTCGTCGACGAGGGAACGTCGGAATGGCGCGTCGCGTTGGACGATGATTCGCGGGAACGGTCTCGGAATCGATGGATCGACGATCCATCGACCTCTTTTCCATATTTCGCGTGGAGGCTTTGAGAAGAGCGGCGGCAGAGGTCGGTCGCCGCGTTGGCGCGCGTATCCCGGCCCGTTCGTTGGCCTTTCCTTTCGGATTTGATTTCCTTTCGAATCCACGCCGTGCGTATTCCCGACTCGTCCGTTGCAGGCTGCGCCGATGGAAACTGGACTGACTGGGTTTAACGGCGCGTCTCGAGCCCGTGTCGATGCCGGTCGTACGCGCGCGTGTGCCGAGAGTTCCCCGAGTCGAACGCAGCCGAGTCGAATCGCGTCAAATAGAACGCGACGAGGGAAAAAGAGAAAGAGAGAGAGAGAGAGAGAGAGAGAAAGAGAGAGGGAGAGGCCTGGAGCGGATACCATTGTGGTCGGTTGCATAAACCCGCCATCTTGGTATCCTCAAGGACGCGCATCGAATCCTAAGGTCAACGCACTCGACTCGCATCGAATGCCCTCCACCTCCACCGCTTCGTCGTCCGCTTCTCCTCCTCCTTCTTTTTCTTCTTCTTCTTCTTCTTCTTCTTCTTCTTCGTCTTCTTCTTCTTCGTCGATGTTCTCTCTCGATCGTCTCTGTTTACCTTCTTCTCGTTTCTCCGGACCGAGTCGGAGAATCTCATCTGGCCACGAGCGGGATGTCACTGCCATTAATCCCACCGATACGGCCCTGGCCAGGGTCGAACGGACCCTCGAGCCTCGTCCTCTTCCTCCTTCCTTCTCCTCCTCTCGTGCGCCGTTCCGATACCTTGCGACCTCTTCTCGCGTGTAATGACAAACGTTGGATATTCCGCGAACGGTATAAGAACGGCAGGTCGGTGGCGAGCTCGCGTTCGAGCGTTTATTCGAATACGAGCTACGACGTCCTTTCCTTCCCCTCCCCTCCCCCTTTTTTTTTCTTGGCTTCAAATTTCGAAAGGGATACGAGTCACGAAGCGACGAACGAAAACGGAATATCTTAACCGTTCCTTCTTCCTTCTTCCCATGCTCGCTCGGCCGCGTTTCCACGCTTCCAAAGCCCTCGTTTTCCCCTCTGAATTCTCTCCACCCGTTGGTGGAGGTTCTCGATCGGAATTCGAATTTTTACGTCCCGTGGCAAATCGCGGCGGCGTTTAATATTTCACGCGAGGGGTGGTGGTGGCGGTGGACGCGCGGCGAGGCGAGGGGTCCTCGAGTCGGTGACCCCTTATCGAGGGAACCGACCTCACCTCGGTTCCACCTAAGAGATCGGCCAATGGGATCGCGACCAATGGTGGACTCGTGGAAGCGAAGAAAGCGAGAAAGGGAGATCGAAGGGAGCGCGGAGGTAATTGTTGGCGTTCGATGGCAGACGCGAGAGACGCGCGAAAGAAGGAGGAGGAATGCGAGAGTTGACCTCGGCCATCTTGGCCCGCGGGGTTATTCTATTTATATCTCGGCCCTAGCTATATTTAGCTCACCTCTGCACGAAAGCTCGAACAACGAGAGAGAGAGACTCGACGCACCACCGAATCTCGAATACCTACGTTTCCATCTCGTGCACCGGGTAGATACGGGTGTACGAAGGCAAAGCTTGGCTCGCACCTGCGCGCATAAGTAGGCGCAGCAGCTATCCGCGAGCTAGGCTCGTGAATAAACGCGTGAGAATACGTCGTTACTCGAAAGAGTTTTTCTTTCGATGGTAGTCGAAAGACGCGTGCGTGCGCTCGAGTGCGACAGGTATATACCATCCTCCATCGTCGTACGTCGCGTCTACATAACGAGACGTCCGCCTCCGATATTCCCGATGCTTCGTAGAAAGCACTCTCGCCGTACGCGTAACACGCGTATTTTTCCCGGGGGCTCGAACGCAGAGATTCGATTCGCGCGAGTCATTGTTTACGCGACGATGTTACGCTCGACGTTGATAAAACATCAGCGAGCGGATATATCAAACAGCGAGAAATATACCACGCGTTGCGAGCTTTTTTCCCCTCGCTCTTCGATCACCCGTGTCGCTCGATTCCACGCCTCGAGTCCTTTCCCCCTCCTCCCTTCAAAGAAATCTTTTGCTCGATTTCTCGATGTATACTCGGTTGAAGGAGAGTGCGCGAGAGAGAGAGAGAGAGAGAAAGAGAAATTTCCGAAATTGCAGAAACGCGATAAACAGTGTCGCGGGCTATCGAGGTTATCGCGGTCTCCGTCGTAAATTCAGGACCCAACAACCAACCCTGCCGCTCTTTCTCTTCGACCTCTCTTCATCTCTCTCTCTGTCTCCATTTTCTCTTTCCCCCTTCACCTTTCTCCGGTGAAGCGCATCGGAGAGACCGACACACGTACATCGGTATTCGGCGGGGTTACGGGGAGCACGAAGATCGCAGCGTGGAAGAGGGACTCGAACGAAGGACGAGCAGCACGAAGACGGCCGTATATCCCGGACGTACATACCGGCCGCATACCAGTGGTGGACACTTACAACCGGCGTAAGGAGCTGGCTATGGACGCGATGACCGGACACATTCGCGGGGGCATCGGCGAACTGCCGCGTTAAATCATCCTAGCTTAGAGAGAGAGAGAGAGACGACTGCGAAAGGAGAGTCGATACGTAGTATCTGGACGCGGACGCTTTTCTTTGAGCTGGTTACGGGGCGAGCGAGAAAATGGTGGGGAAAAAAGATTGGGTTCTTTTTTCCCTTCGTACGAATCGTGGAACGGGTGTTGTTTACGAGAACGACTAAGAGAGGGCCCAAGAGAAGCACTTTCTAAAGATCGATGATAATACGCGTGGGAAATAGGGAAGATCGATGAGGATGGGAATGAAGAGAGTTGGTCATCCCAACAGCTCCGAACAATGGTGTTCGCTCGGTTTTCCACGTCGTTGGGAAGATTTCCTTCGAGATTGAAATAAGAAGAGAAGAAGGATGGGAAGAGCGTGGAGAGAGTCAACCATCACCGCGCGCAGATTGTTTCTCGCGAAGAGTGGCGAGTCATCGAGCGCGCGGATGTCCACGTTACGACAGATGCCGATTCATTCGACGAAATTATAAAACACGCGCCCCAGAGTTTCGATTCGCGGTTCTGTCGGCCGATTACGGCCGCTTGTCGAGGTATTCTACGACTCGAGGGGTATCCTGTCGCGGGTGTGACTCTCCTTTTTTCTCTTTTCTCTTTTTAAGGGATCGTCGTCGTCCCGTTCCTCGTCTCGAGCGCGTCTTGGAGCGTGTAATTCGTCGTTTGGCGATAATCCACGACGATTGAACGTTGTTCGCGGAGGGGGTAGGCTCGGGCAACGACTCTCCACGTACGTTTTTTGTCGTACGCCGTGTTGGGTGTTAAACGTGCCGCGGGCTAGCCTTCGTAATTCCCTTTTTCGTCTCCCCCGTGACAGAGAGAGAGAGAGAGGGTTCCGCGAAGTCGCGGCGACCGACGGCGTCCCGCGCAAAAAGGAACGCTCGTCTAACCGTGATTCGAGTGGCGATTCCACGACACGGGAAAAGCGGCGGCGCGAATAAGAAAACCGCCTCGGGCCGCGAGTCGCCGCGTGAAATTAATTGCACCGGCTCGGTGCTCGTTTATTATATACCTCTCCGCTGGTATACCCTTTCCAATTTCTTGCAACTTCGAATCCACCGTGTCGTTTTTAATCGCGATGGAATAGTGGACGGCCCTCGGAAATCAAAACCTCGTTTATTCGTGTATAATTTTCTAGGTATCGAAAGAAGAGTCGTAGGCGGTAACGATCGAGTAGGTCCACCCTTCCTCCCCCGAAATCGGAGGGAGGATTCTCCGTGATAAATCGTTTCGCGGATAAATGGAAATTTCGCTCACCTCTTACGACGTTGCCGGCCCTGCTCGTGGATCTCGTTCAGGGAATGCCTTCGTCGATCGCGATTTCGTTTCCTCGGGGTCTTGCCCTCGCTGCCGTAGATCGGCCCGCCCCTCGTCAAAGTGCCAAGGTCGGCGAAGGCGATCATCTTCTCGTGGTGATGACTCGCGGTGGCGGCGCATCGTTGCCGTTCCTGCCCTTGGGCCTTGCCACAGTTCCACCCGTGGCCACCCAGTTTTCGCCCGCTATTGTACCCGTGACGGCCGTGCTCCCTCGGCAGGCTGCAATACAGGTTCTGCGAGGGCGCGTACACCCCCTTCCCGAACGATCTCTCGTTTCCACAACTCTCCACGAGCGTTACGCCATTCGTTTTCGCCGGGCCGCATCCCTCTTGACAGCTCTTGGACCCACCGCCCAAATGTTCCCGGAGCCACTTTCCCAATCCGCCCCCGCCACCGCCACCGTTGTTCCCTGCCTCGTGAACCACCCCCGCCGTCGACGAATCACCCCCGTTCTTGCCCCTGCAACAAGGAAGGAGAAAAATCGATGCTCAACCATGTTGGAAAAACTTTGAAAAACTTGGATCGATCGAGTTTTCGGAGAACGAATTCATTGGGTAAGGGTGGTAAGTATCGCGACTTCGAATTCGCCAGTTTTTCCTCGCCACTTTTCTTCCGGTATTCTTTGCGAACCGGGCTTCTTTAAAATTCCTCTTTCATCCGTACGACGATTCGATTCGAGGTACCGTGACGAAAAAAGGCCACTTTCTTGCGAGGGGGTAAAAACTCTGGACGCTCTCGAGATGTTTCGCGCCAGCGCGTAGAAATATCGAAAGGAAAAAGGGAAAAAAAGGGAGGTGGGGGGGGCGGGGAAACGTGGAAGCAGCGTGGAAACGGAGCGTCGCACAATAGAGACGCGATAATGGCCTCGGTCCTCGGCCTTCGAGTTTCGATTTCAGCTTCGAAGCAGGCGAACCGATGAAGGATGAGAGAGAGAGAGAGAGAGAGAATCCGTGCATGTAACGAGACAAAAAGCGAAGAGATGAAAAAGACTGGGAAACGGGCGGGAGGAGAGGGGAGCGAGAAGACGAAGGAGAGGCGGAATGAATGGCACACGGCCTCCGAGGAATCAGGGCAACTGCTTTATAATAATAAGGGCCATGTAGGACGAAAGAGGGACGGGGCAGAGAGAGAGGGGAGAGAGAGAGAGAGAGAGAGAGAGAAGAGGGAGGAGGAGGAGGAGGAGGAGGAAAGGAAGGGTCTGTGTGTAGTTAGGACGCGGTGACCTTGGCAAGGTCATCGGTACCTCTGGCCATCGCCGCTAGGAGCCGCCACCGCGCGGCTCCGTCGCCCTCTTACCATTGTCTCCGCTCGGTTCTTCCTTATCGATCATTCTTTCTTCCGAGTAACGCTTCTTCCCCCTTTGTTCTCGCGTTTTCTCTCCAACCATTGTCCCGTAAAATGGGAAACGCGCGCTGGTATTGTTGTACGAGCGCGACGACGGACGTCGTGCCACGAAACGATCGGAATCGAATCGTCGTCGAAGTCGGATTTAACGCTCTTATTATTTACGTCCGACATCCATTCGATATCGATCCCCTCGCCGTTATCGATATTTTCGATTAATTGACTATATCGAAATGAAAGTTCGACGATCGAGATATCGAAATATATTGGTATTAACCGATAGCGTAGATTCGTTGGAGATCGAAGACGAGACGCTTAATTAATCGCGGCAAAATTAATTAGCCGTGTAACGCAGGTCGCTTAATTGACCAGCGAGGAGCGAATCTTAGGCATTCGCGATAAGGGGACGCGGTCCACCTCGTCGAAAAGGGGTAATCGAGCAACGAGATCTCGACGACCCGGCCAGGGAAGAGAGAGAGAGAGAGGAAGAGAGTGGGAATAAATAAAGAGGGAAGAAAAAACGAAAGAAAGAAAGAAGGAAGGAAGGAGAGATACGAAGGCAGGAGCAGTAGCCTCCGACCGGGAGTTTCGTGATTCTCCGCGTATTACCTAGTGTGTTACACCACTGTATAAAATTCCGGTTCTGCAGCTCCCTCCGGAGACCGTTGCCGGCCATCCCTTCCTCCACGCTCTTATCTCCTTTACCTTTTTCTTTTTTACTCCTGTCGCTCGTTTTTTCTTCCCGGGGTCCCGCGAGTCGCGTTCCTCCTCCTTGCGGCCCAAAACCGACCGCATTATCAGGGGGATCGGTGGTGAAATTTCGCCTCGGCCAATCGAACGAGCTCGTCACCTGGGGATTCGACCGGGAAGTGGAACGCGCTATCTCTCCTCTCTCCTAACGAGGAGGAAAGTGATAACGCATTGGGCAATACCGCGACAGCCAATAAAAAGGAAAGGTCAACCAGAAGGGGGATACATCGGCGGAATTTTATGCCTCGATGGAGGTTTATTATCGCGACGATTACGAGATCGCGAACGCTTCGATCAACGCTTCCGTTCTACTGGATCGTAAAAACGAGTGGCAAAAAGATAAAAAAAATAAAAAAAAGAAGTTATATTTTCACCAAGAACTTGAGCGAAAATAAGTATAAAATGGGCACGATCGATAATGGCGTAGTAATTTTTAATTATAATATCGCGAAATCATCGTTCCTGCGATAAATTTACAAATTTAAATTCGACGATCGTTGAAACGGTTTACCTACTCTAATTTTTTCTTTTTAATATATATATATATAAATCGAATCAATTCGATCGCGACGTAAAAAAAGTTTTAAAAATTATCGTTATTTGTTCTTAGAGGTAGAGGATTTTGCTGAATCCCTCGGAAACGGTGGGTTCGCGGAATCAAAGAAGTCGGATTTCCACGCGGAGTGTGGCGAATCGACCCAACTTGCAATTTAATCGCGACTCTTAATCTTGGTATCGGCCGAGATACCGAAGCTGGTGGCCATGGTGCGGTGTCACGCTCGCAAAAGCTCCGATTCGCTAAGCGATGCATTTATATGCTCTCTGCTCACCTCACCGAGTCCGATCCTCTTTTTGCCGCGTTTCGTTCCGTGTAAACTCGTTCTAGTTTATTTTCAGACGCCGTAAACCCTCCTCCATCCGAGCTTCCTCCATACCATCGATCGACATTGTTCCACAGCGTTCACCGACAAGTTAATCCGTTTCTCCATTAATTTTCCCTCCCCCTCCCCTTCCGTTCGTTATCCACCGACTTGGGACAAAGCTAAGATAGATATCACAGATAAATTTACGAAATAATTAACATTTCGCTAGAACGGACGGAAACACTTTCGATATCGATATGGAAGAAAACCGATCGATTAACCGGAGGAACGCAGAAGATTATCGATTAAGCACGAGATGTATCCAGTTAATTTTCCATCTCGTCGAATCGTTCGTGTTTTTTTACAACCCTCGATTAATAGCGCGCGATAAATATATATCCAGTCGTTTTTCTCTTTGCGCTCTCGCAATCGTCCATTATTTATCGTTAATTATCCTCCGGGAGTCGAGGAATATAATTGAACCTAACGATTGGTTTTCGAGTCGATAGACTCGTTAGTTGTTGTATCACCGCTCGAACCGAGAAAACTCCCGCTAAAATCGAAATTCTAGAATCGAAACGAAATCCCGTGGTAATCCGGAATAGGAGTAAACAAACGAAACGGAAGGAAAATTTGGCGAGAGTAAAGAGTGGCGCGCGATTTTACGGCACACCTTGTATACGTTCGCCCTACACCTTTTCGTGGAGGCTGGATGGCCTGGACTCGGGCTGGTTCTCGTCCCTCTTACTCTTCGTCTCGCTCGCCGACTCCTCTCGGGTTTTGTGCGGCTCGCCTCGCGAGATCCTCCGCTTCTTCTTGTTTTCCTCGTCCGTCGTCCTCTCCGTGGCGCGCGGCCGCCTCGTCCCCTCTCCCTTCCTCCTACCCGATACCGAGCCAGCGCGCTCGCTTCGCCTTTCCTCCACCGTGTTCCTGTCCCAACTGTCGCTTTGCATCCTTTCCTCCTCGAGAGACGCTTCGCTTTATCGTCATCGAGACGATATCTCTCGATCCAACGAGTCGAGGAAAATTGTGAAAAGAGGAAGGAAAGAGAGAGGAGAGGGGAAAGAATTTGGAAAAATTGAAAGTTCGTAATTCGTTGATCGTATCGAGGGAAGTCGTCGACCGACCGCGAATCGTTTCGTGGAAAAAGAAGAGCTCTCGAGCCTTAAAAGAAGACCGTTCCTTCCCTCTTAACTTCTCAAATTTACATCCTATCTCCGCACACGGAGTTCCACCAAAGTACCCGGAAGACGATAAGGCCCGTGCAAACATCTCCCTTCTCCGCGGTTTCCTTCGTTTCGCGAAACCGCGGCGACTTCTTCTCCAAAAATCGAAACGAAAAGCGAAAGTCTGAAGTCGGCTGTCTTCTCGGAGGCAAAGGTCGAGAGAGAGATGGTCGGTTTACCTTTCGTCCGTCCACGCAAAGCACGACCGAAGGAGTCCTCAAACGCGAGCCGGCTCACCGTTTCTGAATATAATGCGCGGCATTATGCGGCCACGTGTACCTATTTGGCGAAATTCAGCGTCAGCGTGGCGGCCGGTCGGCGCCTTTGAACCCAGACCACGGAAAGCCGCATTCTCGCGAGAGAACCACCAACCGGGACAATGCACCCGCTGTCTTTCCACCGGTAATCTCTCCCGTTTCTGGCCCAACCTTCGTTCCGTACATTATCCTTTCCAACGTCTTATCCTGATCGACGGATATCTCCCTCTCCCCCGTCACTCCACTTTTGCGCAACCACGTACAGCGGCGTACACCGCTCCTTCTCCATATACGGAATACACCTCGGATACGTCGAGTTTAATAGTCCCGATTTAGTCCCGACTCCTGTCCAAATACCGATCAATAATGGAAAAAATAAATGAACCATCGAGGAAATTGGCAATCGCGCGTTGATCCGTCGACAACGTTTGGCAACTATGTAACGGAGTTTTACGCACGCGGATTTTCTTTCTCCCTCTCGTTGGACGCGAGCGAACGACAAACACGGAGCTCACGCTCGAATCCAAATCGAACGAATATTTCTCGTTTTCTCGTTGAGAAAGAACGGATTTCGATGGACGAAATGGCGAATCGACGGCGGTAACGGGAAACGGAGCGAAACGGTTGGCTGCTCGGCCATGTTTGTTGGCCCGGATGGGGGAGAGGGAGGGAGAGAGACGGCGATCCAGATCGTTGGCTCGTCCGATTCGCGGCGGAGGCGAAGAGAAGACGAACGGAGTGGAAGGCGAGAGAGGCGCAGCATCGGATACGACAAGATCGTCCTCGTCATCGACCCTCCGGGGCAAAGATCACGAGGTAAGGTTTTGTTTAACGGTATCGGCCGTCCGTCCACGATGCTAATACCTCTCTCGGTACACGATCGTTACTCGGACGGTTGGGACACTGATTGCCTCGTTACGTCACACGATCTCACGCTAATGATCCCAACGGGGATATCGGGGATCGAGGCGGACCGTTTCGGTGGAATGTGAACGGGTTCTCCGGCCCATCCGTAACACGCGAGAAAATCGATTCCGTTCCCTTTACCTCGCTCCCGAAACGCCACAAGGAGAAACACAAGTGCGATTCGAATCCAAATATCCATCCGTTCCGCGCGCAAGGATATATCCTCGCGATTTAACGCGATTCGTCCGTGTACATACTCGGTATAATTCCATTGTGCGTTCGTTAAAGCGGACAAAAGATGGATTCCAATTAGCCTATCTGTCCCAACAGGCTATCTTACCCGAGATTCGATCGAATCTCTTCCTCTTCTTTCGCTATTGATTCCCATTTTCTTGCCTTCGATATGAAATCACCACGATATTCTTTTTGCAATACCACGGTATTGACGGTGATAACTAATAAACGAAGAGGTGGACGTAGGAAAATCGCCGCTCCAATGATCGATAAGCGCGCAAGCTGTTATCATCGGCGTGGAATTTTTTATTTTCGTTTCCACGAAACGAAAGAAGGGTAAGGATGTTTTGGACGGTGATGAGAATCCAAGGCGGCCGTCACCTTTAACCAAGCATTCGCCGATAATCGCGCGAAACGGAAATTATGCCCGCAGTAACGACACGTCGTGTTCTTGCGAGGCACAAAGGTTCGCCCGCCTCGAGGAATTCTCCGCGTGTCACCGCGTCGCTATATTTCCCGACAATGAGTAGTAAAGCTTGGTGATGTACGCGAAAAGGGACAGAGGTGTCCCCTCTCTCTCTTCCTTTTCCTTTTCCTTTTTTTTTTTCCTTTTTTGCGCGCGGCACGTATTCGAGAAAGGAGAAACGGGAGTGGAGTTTTCGAGGATGAAGGAGGAAGGAAGAAAAAGGGAAGACGCTTACGGTTGTCCCGCGACCGTGCCGGCCTATAAAAATATTGCCGTGCGTACCGTACAGGCAATAAGCAGAAGCAGAAGCAACAACAACCGCATTTGAATACCGCCTGTCCTTGCCGACTATTATCCGTTTTCCTTCTTCTTCTTCTTCTTCCCCTTCTTCTGGCTTTCTTCTTGCTTTTATTATATAGCGCTTTTCTCTTTGTTCGAATTAATCTAATTACGCTCCATAGGCTTGGAAATTTTCCGATCTAATCTCGAGCGAACGAGTCCAAGATTTTCTACCTCTCCGCGAGAGAGATTCTAAACGGAAACGGTTGGAATTCGGGCCGCTCGTTTCGTGAAAGGACGGAATGTTTTCATCGTGATCTCGCGTCCGTCTTGCGCAGGGATCAGCGGCCGGAATCTACCCGCGGTGGAGTCGAGTTTCTCGAAAACGAGCTCGGAATCCGGTGTCCGTGACCGATGCGAGGGGACGCGAAACGATACGAACGATCGTCGAACGAAAACGAGAGCGAATCCATCCATCCATCCATCGAGGAGCAGCCGATGGAATCGCGTCGTACCGCGATTGCTACCTGGATCCTGGCGAGAAACTAAAACATCCGACGAGATCTCCTCGTCCGATTTATTAGAGCGAAAATCACCGCGGGAGACAAAGTCGCGCGAGGGAACGTGCAATTAGCGGGAATGTAAATAAGAAGATTGTAATTTGGAGAGGATGGAGAGCACGCGCTCCTCCTCCTCCTCCTTCTTAACGAGTTGCCGCTCGCGACCTTTTTGCGCCGATCCGACTCGAGGCTTTTCGCATTACGCTCGCGAAGGGAGGAGCAGCCGATGAAGCAACAGTGGGCGTGCATACGTTCTCCGTCAAACTATGAATCCGAGACCTCTTTTATAATTGAGCGCGCAGGCCGGGTCAGGCCGTTCCCTACTGCCAACCAAAGAACCACGATTCTTACTTCGCTTCTCGTCTTTTCGCGTATTTTTTCTTTTAATTTGCAAAGTTTTTTTCGACTTTTACGTAGGGATTAAACGCACGATTTATCGATACTACTCCTTTCGATATTCTGCTTCGATGGTGTTCGAAAAAGCGTTAGTTTGAAAAGTGGACGGCTTCCACTCGAAATACGACGAAAGTGAGTTTCGACTGGTTGCTTTCGAAAAGTAATCTCTCCTCGTGGTAAAATTCATTTAAGCGTACGTACAAAGTGATAAAGGATCGAGCCGTTTATTATCTCCATCTCGGATAATTCCATAATTAACTCGAATCCCGTTAAAAATGAACGGCCAGTTGGTGGCGCGTACAATACGCAACATCCTTATCCTAAATAATCCTTAATATCGTAGCCGGAGAAAGCGTGGATTCGATTTCATCCGGCCACCTTCCGTATCTCGGCGATGCATCGGCATCCCCTTAAACTCGCCGCGATCCCAAGATCGCGAGAGGCAGGAAGCGAGATTAAATCGGTATCTCGGAGGGCCGAGAGTTAGCCCCTCGGGTGAATAAATTCGGTAGGCGTCCGAGAGCGCGTTGCCGCGCGAAATGGAAGCGCAATCGTAAGAACGATACGCGCGGGAGCGCGTATTATATGTGGCGTGTAAGCAGGAGCGCGTAGCCGATGTGTATACATACATTTCCGCGAGCGTAACATGCGCGCCACCCCACGTAACGCGGTGCACGGCGCGCCACGATATAAACATACGTGTCTTATGGCCCTTCCTTCGCGCTTACGCCTTCGCTCGAGCATCGCACGGTACACGTGTACGCGTACACTCCACGAGTACGTTTCAATCGTGATCCCGTTCCTCTCTTTTCTTTCCTCTTCTTTTTCCTTTTAAATGGAAAAAGAGAGAAAGAAAGAAAAAACTTTTCACCCGGTATCTTGGGATCAAGAATCTCTTTTCTTTTCTCTTCTTTCTCTTCTTCTTTTTAAAGATGAAAAAAGGGGAAAAGAAAGAAAAAACTTTTCACCCGATCCCGGAATTTTTCGATCAAGAATCTCAAACTCTTTTCTCGTTTCTTCTTCTTTTTAAAGATGAAAAAAGGGGGAAGAAAGAAAAAACTTTTCACCCTATATCTTGGGATCAAGAATCTCAAACTCTTTTCTTTTTTCTTCTTCTTTCTCTTCTTCTTTTTAAAGATGAAAAAAGGGGGAAGAAAGAAAAAACTTTTCACCCAATATCTTGGGATCAAGAATCTCAAACTCTTTTCTTTTTTCTTCTTCTTTCTCTTCTTCTTTTTAAAGATGAAAAAAGGGGGAAGAAAGAAAAAACTTTTCACCTAATATCTTGGGATCAAGAAACTTTTTTCTTGTTTCTTCTTCTTCCTCTTCTTCCTCTTCTTCTTTTTCTTTTTTTTAAAGATGAAAAAAGGGGAAAGAAAGAAAAAACTTTTCACCTAATATCTTGGGATCAAGAAATTTTTTTCTTGTTTCTTCTTCTTCCTCTTCTTCTTCTTCTTTTTAAAGATGAAAAAAGGGGGAAGAAAGAAAAAACTTTTCACCCTATATCTTGGGATCAAGAATCTCAAACTCTTTTCTTTTCTCTTCTTCCTCTTCTTCTTTTTAAAGGTAAAAAAAGAAGAAAAGAAAGAAAAAACTTTTCACCCAATATCTTGGGATCAAGAAACTCTTTTCTTGTTTCTTCTTCTTCTTTTTAAAGATGAAAAAAGGGGGAAAAAGAGAAAAAACTTTTCACTCGGTGGAATCATCACGATTGTGTGACAAGGACTGTACGGATTGGAGGCAAAGGCGAGCAGCAACGCGGCCTCGTTGTTGGTTTCTCCGGCGCGATAATGCTCGATTGAAACGACCCCGGCGTGAAATACGTAGCAATCACGTCGCGGCGATATGCGGGACGGAGACTTTGGAAAGGCTTTTTCCATCGGAAACGGAAGGATGTCGGTTTGGGGAGGGAAAAGAGAAGTGGTAGGAAGGTTGACTCTCTATCCTTATAAAATATTCATTACTCTCCGTTACTTTCAGGTGGTTGGGGCTGGCTGCGGTCGTGTTCCGCTCTCGCTAAATTCGATCCGGCGCTACGTCGATTAAGCGGATGACAAGTGGTTGTGTCGGCGAGACTCTCTCGCCTCGTCGGGCCGTTTCCGGAATTAACGTCGTGATTGTGAAATAGGCACGACTTCGGGAAACGGCGCAAAGAAAAAAAAATTCTTCCCGGAGATGGAGAGCACGAGCAGCGTGAAAGCGAACTTTTCAATAGAGATGTATATCGTTCGATAACGACACGAATAAAATCCTACGATTCGAATGTTGAGAAATTCAAAAATCGAAGCGGAAGGTGAATCGATCAAGGTGAGGAGGTAATTTGAAAAGATGGTACATGGTATTATCTTAAAAATTTCGTCTCGACTTTTATTCAAACTTTTTTTTTTATTATTAATCCGCGTCGAAGGTTGTCGAGCAAGAGATCGCTTGGCGCATCGATCCAAGTTGGACGTCGATCCAAGTTTGGAAGGAGGAAGCGGGGATTGGACGATGGCCAATGGACCGAGTAAACGGCGCGTGCACGATCGACGTTGGCTTCGAGAATGATACGTGGAAAATGGGTGGAGGAGAGGAGGATAGCGCGGGTCGATTTGTTTAGGTGAAATTACGCGGATGACCTCGACCCTCGGCAGGTCGAGGCGGAAACTCTCGATGCTATAGTTCTCGTGCTCGGCGTCGACAGCCTCTCGAGCGCATCGAAGGGAAGATTAATAACGTTTCTTCGCCCTGGGAATAACTATACGCAACAAATGGATCACGCGATCTCCGCGCTTAGGAACTCGAGCGTTACGTTTCGCAAAAGAAAGAAAAAAAAAAANAAAAAAAAAAAAAAAGAAAAAGAAGAAAAATAAAAACAACGAGCGGAGAAGAGATCAAAGTGTAATGATATTTCACGCTTGTTAAGAGACGATTCGTACACGGGGAATATTTTTCTATGCGAACGTATACTCGTCGAGAATTAATCCCTTTGAGTCGCTTTCCAAGCGATGCGTGTAATATCGGCGTTGGACGCGAGCACGCATATATATATATATACGCGGTGCGAATAGAAAATTGGATGGAAAGTGGTACGTAACGCGTTAACCGAGGGACGAAGGATAATAAGCGGCAAACGAGGCGATAATACGTAACATCGAATCGCTTAACGCGACAAGAAACTGCGATGGAGCGCGGTTATGCCAGCGATTTCACTGTAATCCGTCGGAAATTGGCGTAACGGCGACCGAACGATGTATCGCGTTACCGTGGTGCGGTAAAGCGAGCGATCGAGGTCATCTTCATTTTTAATTGAATTTGCACGGGAAAACGGTTCCCGTTGGATAACAGTGGCACGAGAGGCGGCGCGATCCGTGATGCGAGAGAGAGAGAGAGAGAGAGAGAGAGAGAGTGGAAGAACGGGCGGCGTTCGACCTCGGTGGAATATAATCGAGCGGCGTGCTCCATTTCCCGCGAGATCGCGATGGAAGGGCGAATGGAAGCGGCACCGCGCGAACCTGGGATCCTTTTACACGAGTTCTAGCCGAGTGTGGCATGGGTGGAGTGTGGCGTGGGTTCACGAGGTCGGGTCGAATCCGGCGAGATCGTGACGATGACGCGAGGTAGCCGGCCAACGGGGAAAACGCTTCCGTTTCGAGAGATCGATGAGAAGGAGGGGGGGATTGGTCGATAAAAGGGGATTGCGAGTTAATCGGCGCGTATTTGGCGTCGCGACGAAAGGATTGGGGCGAAAGGAGGGAGGATGAAGAGAACAAAGGAAGGGTAAAGGTGAGGGAAAGTGGGTTTTATTTAACGGCGAGCCGAGGGATAATGGATTCGCCGTTTCAGATGCCGATACTATTAACCCCGAATGGATCAGTGGAAAGGAAAAAAGCGAGAAATGCCAACGAAACTGGCGCGAGACGGGAAACGGTATATCGCAACAGATTGGTACGCGCGAAAGATTCGAGACTCGTCTGGCAAAGCAGAGAAGAAACGTAAGAAAAATCCTATTAACAATCGCAATAGACTTCTCGTTAAACCGATTGCTGTTTAAACTCTGGTGTAGAGTAATCGATAGATATAGTTTCTCAAAAACGTTGCGATATAACGATCTCGATACAAATTGTGGAATGGATGTGAAAATGTACATCTTTAGAATATTTACTGCGTCGTTACTTCGTCGTGATATTCCTTATATTTCGTCCAAGTCAAAATTCGAATAAAATTTCAAGTCTCTAACGAATTCGAAACGTAACGTTTTCGTTAAACGAGAAATCAGCGAGCAAGCCACGAGGCGTCCAGATGATACCTTAAATGGGACGTTTAAGTGGGCGGGCGTTAGAAAGTTGGCAGACATAGCCACGATTTGATGCGTAAGATATTAATCGACAAATCCATCGTATTTTTCGAATATACGTTTACGCTACGTGGAAATATGACGAGAAGCAAATTAATATAGGATCGCGATCCTTTTATCAAAGGATTCGTAAAAGTTAGAGTTTTCCCGCGAGAGATTCGCTCCCTGGCCAGAGTTGCGCTTAATAGTTTCCACTCGGTGGAATCCGTGGACCCGAGGCTAGGCGATAAATCGCGTAGCGGAATATTGGTCGGGAGTCCCCTTTGGCGAGTGGAAAACATAGCGCACGGAAAAGGAGAAGGAGGAGGAGGAGGAGGAGGAGGTGAGCGATCGGGTTTGCCGAGCGAAGCGCTCACTGACCCCTGACGGCTCCGGCACCGAAGCGGACGTCACGAGAAACCTTTACCTTCGTTACCTTGCCAGTATTTAAGGATCTTCCTCGGCGTGCCGTACACACGGCTATGCAGGCATTTAGATCTTTATCCGACCCTCCCCGTCAGGAGCGGGTACTCCACTGAACCTGAAACCTCCTCGAGAACCATTATCGGTTCCCGCGGATGCTCGATCGCCCGTGAATTTCTCCCGATCCCGAGCGTGCCGTGGTAGGCGAAGAAACGCCGTTCCAACCGCTTCGTTTCGTTCGGACTCGCCTAACCGATTTTCCTCCCCGATCCAACATTTTTCCATATTTTTCTCCATCCCCTCTCGCCGCTTCGTCGCGCTTCGACTCTGCCAACACCTCGTGTGTATATACATCCTCGTGTGTATATATATATCGTGTGTATATATATATATATACACATGTGGGAACGTGGTTAATCGAACGGGTTCGCGGCTACCTCCCGAGCCAGTTTTGCCCGTTATCTCGAGTCATCGCTTTCCTTTGAAGACCACCGAAACGACGGCGTCGAGGAAGGGTAAGGAGACGCGCTCGTACCCGATCTTATTTATCAAGGACCGGTGTTCCTTCGCCGTTTCTTGCGATCGGATCCTCCTCGCGTTGATGATAACGGTACACGCGTAATCAACGCGAAAGCACGCACGGCCCCTGTCCTGTATCCGCGCGAAGACGGCGGTGGTGGTGGGTCGGATAGGTTAGGTATCCGTGCGACGCACGGTCGCCACTTTTTCCTCCTCTCCGTGTTAAGAGTAATGAGAGAAAATGACGGTAACGAGAGTATAATAACAATGTTCCGGCTAAATGTCAAGGATATCCTTCGAGAGAGAATTCGTTGGTCCGTTTCGCGTCACGTCCACGGGGAAAAATATATCCCTCCCTTGTAAAGCTCTCGCGTTGCAACGATTGCGACACTCGTCTTTCGTCATTTAGAACGGTATCGAATCGGATGGTTGGCGGCGCCACTTTATCGAGGAAACGACGCTCGTCGTCGGGGGACGAAGCGAATCGGGTATATTTAACGAAACGGGGTAACGAGACAAACGGAGTTGAAATCCGCCTTTTTCTCTCTTTTCTTTTTTTTTTTTTTTTTTTTTTTTNGACGATCGCAATTCCACCAATTTCACCTAATTTTCACCGAGGATCGGACGTAATTCTCGAGTCGAGGCGCTCTGCCCTCGAGGAACGGCAGCGTTTATACGCGTCGTTTATTCGGTCCTCCTCCCCCGAGGCGAGAACGGTGGGAGGACGACATCGACCGTGGGACGGAGCGATGTCGAGGGCGGAAAGGAGGGAATCGCGTGCTTCATTTATCATCGCGCGCGTAACCGTGCGCGCGTCTTCCATTCCAACGAATACCATTGTTCGTATACCGTTGTGTGGCATCGCACGGCGAGATAGGATCCCGGCGATCGATCGATCGATCGAAAAAGTGTCTGGACGGTATCGTACAAACTGTTCCGTTCGAGGAGGCATGAATCGAAGAGGTCGGACCGAACCGAGCACGCGGGGCGGAGGGGGCGAGGGGTTCCAAAGTGAAACGGGGCGAGACGACGCTCGATCAACGTCGAGAGAGAATCGGCCCCGTGCAGATCTGTAACTCGATTACGTAAACTAATGATAGACACCGATGTAGCATTTACGGATTGTTATTTGGAGGAGCGCGGGGGGAGGGGGGAAGATGTCAGAGGCGGATAGCGAGGTGCCAAGTTTCATAAGCGCGTCCTTGCTTATCGGTTATCCGGATCGGTCTGTAACCCTTCTCTCTCTCTCTCTCTCTCTTCTTTGTTACAAGCGGAGGCAACGCGAGCTACGTACACACGAGGAGGAAACGGTCTAAACGGCTTATCACCCTTCATCGGATAATATCATCGGTGAAGCTGAACCCGAACCCTAATGGTTATGAGTAATAGCCGGAGATGGCGGCGGCGGTGGTGGTGGTGGTGCGCGGGGTCGGGTCCGGTCAACCGGTACGCGGGATACGAAGATTCAGATAGCGAAGTTGGCGTAACCCGTTACGCATTATCCGGAGTTTGCCACCGATTTGTCCGTCGTGGGATCGCCAAACGGTCCTCGGCGCGATTCCTTTCCAATTTGTTCCGAATGGAATGCAAAATCGAATGCAACAATGCCTTTACGTACCGGCCTGTACCGGTTACGTAAAAACGTCTCTCGATCCGCTCGGACCTAGATATCGCGACCAGAACCCGGATCTTTCGTTTATTAAATCGATCTCCTCTCTCTCTCTCTCTCTCTCTCTCCATCTTTTTCGTTTCATTCTTCGAGGATCGTCGAAACGTTTGTCGGGCCGACTGTTATTCGAACGAAGATACGATTCCTACCTTTGGCTAACTTTATCTTCAATCGAACGCGTAATTCGAAAAAACGTGCAATTGAATCTGTTTCTATTCAAATTCTGGTTAATCGAATGGAGAAAGTAGCGATACGCAAATGGAGTTGTATTACGATGACGCTCGAATCGTAACGCAGATCTCTTGGAAAGAGAGAATCGAGCCCCGATCGAAGAAAGCTCGTTAAAGCGTGATTTACGTAAACTTCGTTAAACAGAGCAACGACCTCGTCTTACTTTTTTCCTAATCGCGGCGCATCGAAGTGCTGGTTCGATGATTTCTCACGTTCCCCCACCGATAAAATCGCGATAAAACGCGTAATAAAGAGGTTCGTTTCGAAGAAATAAAATCAGGGATACGCAAAGAGGCGGAGGGAAATTCATCGAAGTACAAAAAGAGAGAAAAAAAAAAAAAGAAAATCACGTTTCAAAAAATCATACACGTCGAGAAGCGTGCCGAATTAAAGTCGACTCGAGATGAATCGAATCTCCAACTTTTGTTTATTCAACGGTGGTACGAGTTCTTCACCTGTTCCGATCCCCCTCGTTCGACCCCATTATACTGTCAAATGACTCGATTGAGAATGCACCCCTCGAACGTAATCTACATAAGCTACATGGGGACGATCCTCGTGGATCGCGGACACCGTCGAAAAGCACGGGCGAGGAACGCGGATAAAATCCGGTAGAGTCGGTATCGGTCCAAGTATCGATAGCGGCGATAAATATGCGCGTACGCCGGTTGATTGGAGGAAGCTCGGGGCGAAGAGGGCGAAGAAAGAGAAGGCGATTCATTAGTCGTACAACACGGAAGTGTCGGGACGGCACGGTTCCTTCGAGTCGTGGCGGTCGGTCGGTCCGTGTGCGTGGACGATGCAGGGCCAAAGTCGGCGGAGGGCCTTGTTACGCGCGACGGGGGCCCCCTCGGCCAACTCGGGCTCCGCTCGATCCGGCTCAACGCGCCGATTCTTTCGATCCTTCGTGTTCGCGAGAACGGCTCTTCCTCTTTCCTTAAGAGGACGAGGCCACCGCGTCGGAAGGGCGCGCTTCTCCCCGACGATCTCGAGACGAGGAGGGTCTAAGCCGCGAATCGAACCCGATCCCGAAACCCGTTTATTCGAAGAGGATATCATTTATACGATGCGTTCGAATAAGAAAAATCCTACTGCTCTAGTTCGCTACCTGCTAGATCGTTCTTATCGAACGGTATTTCAATACTCGATCGGAATTTCGAGTTTTTTATTTATATTCCTTTTTATTCGATTACCATAATTCAAATATCGATGATATATACATATATATATATATACGCGCTTTCGTAGTGTTTCGAAACGTTTACGCCCACGCGATTCGAAACGAAAAAATGATTCAGATGGAGGGGAGGGAGATTTTTTCGGATGGGCACGAAGAACGAAGGAAGAACTCGCGAGGCGCGTGTAGCCTCGTGATTTACTTGGACACGGCGGAACTATTCCCGCGACGGGACGGCCGATAAACGATTCACACGATGGAACATACCGCGAAGGACATCGTAAATTGGTACGACGCGGTAACAAGCGGTCCGGTGGAAGGGCCAAGGCGAATCAATAACGCTATCGTGTTCCGAATAAATTCCATTCTCGACTAGACTTGACGCGTTGCTTACGAAAAATTTTATTTCCATACTTCGTGTTACACGGAAAAGAGAGTAGAACGATCCGTTGAACGGGAGATTGATCGAGTTTTCGCGAAAACTAGCGTCGCGATTTCAATCCCTTTGACGTCGATGACGTCTCGAGACCGTTTCTCGAATGGTAATTGTAATCTCATAGGCGTCGCGTTTGGGATCGCGAACCCGGCGGATTCCACGCTCGACTATTAGCGGATCCTTCTCACGCACCGCAAGGACCGCGAATTCTGCGGATTGCTTCCTGCTTCGTTCCCCGGTATACCGTTCCTATAATCCGAAGAATCTTAAGGAGAGACGACTCTGCGGCGAGCGGATTAGGCGATTGGCGTTGGGATAACGATCGTCGTGGATTCCCACCGACTCAGGGACGATTCACGCGGATTCTCTAGGAACGAAGGAATCGTAGACTACGGACGAGACGTTTCGACTCGAGATATTCGGATATACCGTTATTCGATCGACGCGACCTTGGCATGCGATCGCGGTTACTTACGGGAAGGAGAATATCGAGAATAACGAGAACGGATGATACGAATAATTGGAAAGATCGATACCGAATGTTTGGAGTTTTAGGCTACGAGGAGTTTATCGTGCCAACGTTTTTCGTCACGGCTCGTGGAACCCTTAATAAGTTTTATAACGGTCTGTTCATTTTAATTTCATACGTTTTACCAGTTTCGAGGATCGCGGCCTACGTATTTTCGAAACCGTGAAATTCCTTTTCTATTCCTGTTAATGGATATAAAATTGCGATCGGATTAATATACGTGCACGTGCGTTTATCCGATAAAATTTCGAAACCTACTTCGAATTGCGAAACGTAATTGTAATTGTAGACGCCATTTATAATTTCCTCGTTTAATCGAGCGCGATTCGAATTGAAAAAACTGGTAAAGAAAAGAAGACAAAAAGAAGAAAATATTACGAAATAACGCAATAGGATCGCGCGTACGTTTCTACGCATTACCTCGCGTAACAGGTGTAATTTTACGGGCCGTGCCTCTTCCGAACCGGGTCCGTGTTTTCTTACCTGTTGCACTGTCTCTTCAATTCCCGCCGGATACTCGTGCGCGTGCGGATGAACCTGAACGCTCCGCTGCCCACCGAGCTCGCTCTCTTTTCTCCCTTCTCCAACATTGGGAGCCACTGCTCGGCCTCCACTCCATTCTGCACCTTGTCATCCATATCTGCCTCCTCACCCTCGCTCCGTCTATTCTCGATCCTTTCGTCTCTCTCTTTCTCTCTTTCTCTCTCCCTCCCTCTCCCTCTCCCTCTCTCCCTTTTTCTTTCTTCCTCACCGCACCCTCGTCCACTCTCGAACGACCGCGTCGAGAAACGTCGATGATGCCGCGACGTTTACGCTCGGACGCGGTCTCATGGCGGTGTGTAACAGCCTTTAACCTCTAACGGATCGGTCAAGTTTCTCGCGATGATGCCGAGCTTCTCTCTCTCTCTCTCTCTCTCTTTCTTTCCCGTTGATCAACCGAGCATCCAACTACGGAGAGTAATAATCTGTTGGTTCGGATGACTGGATCGATGCTTGGTTTCTCCGACGTTCGTAACGATTATAATTTCGAATATAATCCAGCATGGGACGGATGACGCTCGTAACGTGTCCTCTCCCAGGAGAGAGGAGAGAGATTAGGCGAAAATTTGGTCCCGATCGCGATTTTCGGATCGTCGGAGCGCGTGACGCGAAGCGGATTACATAACGACTCGCGCGTGCACGAGTGACAGCGGTGTGGCCAACTCCGCGCGACCGGTCCTCCCGTCCAAACGATCGTCGCCTTACCTCCTCCTCGCGTCGATGCGTCCCACCGTGCTTTTCGAACAACAACCACGAAATTTCCAATTTTCGCTTCGGTTAACGGTGTTCCCCTTCTCGCCAGATGATGATATTCGACCGATGCGCCACCTTGCAAAAGTCCCTTCCTTCCTTCCTGTCAACGCAATCTCGTCGACGAATCGGTGGTCGAGAAACACGATCCAACTCGCGATCTCGTATTTCGTGGGCCGAGCCGGAAGTTTTCGCGCGGACGGTCACGAACGGACGCCATCACGATGCCGAATACCGCGAGTGTAGCCTCGCGACGATCCCACGCTGCGAGCCACTTTTGGATCGCGACACGCGCGCATCTCTCTCTCTCTCCCTCTCCCTCTCCCTCTCCCTCTCCCGCTCCCTCCCTCTGGACCACGGAATGCCGATGGTTGGAAAGTTGGAGATCGGCCCGCCGCCGCTTTTCCCCCCGTGCCGGCGCGAATCGTGATCCGCCGCGAGCGGGGCGGCGGAGAGTGGCGTGTTGCACGCGCGCGCGCGTCCGGACTCGCTCGTTACCGCACTGGCAGGATATTCCGGAGTGACGTCGAACGCACGCTCGATGTGGAATACCGGCGTCGGTGCATCGGTCCGCCGCACGCTCGCGTTCACGGTACCAACGGCAAATGTGGCCTCGAGTGGTAGCGCTCCGAAGCGACACCTGTGAGGAGACGCTACCCTCTTCCTCTTCTTCCCGTGCCTTCTTTCACCGCCCCTCCCCTCCCCTCCCAAGCCACCTCTCTCTCTCTCTCTTTCTCTCTCTCTCTCCTCTTGTTTATCTCGATGACCACCACGCCACCCAACGGACCAACACCCTCGCTGCTTCTGGATCGTTGACGATCAACAGGAGGGAGGGGGAGGGGAGAGCGTCGAAAGGAGACGAGATCGCGACCGATCTACCCATCCGTCCGTCCGTCCATCCATCCATCTATCCATCCATCTATCCATCCGTCTGTCCGAAAGAAATCGTATCGACTCGGTATTCGATTCGATTACGCGCGGTGACACGGACGAGAGAGAGAGAGAGAGAGCTTATCGTAATTATCGATCACCAGCGCGATATATATTTATCGGTTTTTCGATACGACTCGGACGAGATAAAAAGCGAGGGATCGTCGATTGTTGGCCGTCGCGTCTCTATTATGGACGGGAGAGGATCTTAACGATTATTACGGGGAATAAAACTACACGCGTCAATCGACGTGATCGAGCAACATCCTCCTCGCAATAAAAGCACGTAGCGGCGGTGCGGTGTACCAGCGGCAACTGTCCGCCGTTCCCTTTTCTCTCTCTCTCCTAACCCTGCCCGCTCGAGTTCGAGTTCCTTCGCGTTGCCTTTCTTGCGCTTCCATCCTTTTGCTCCGCCGATACTTGCCTCCGTCACTCTGTATTTCCACGTATATATACATATATATATACACCGTGTACACCGTGCGACCGTTCGGCGTGCATCGATAACGAGATTCTCGAAACCGTCCACGAATCAGGAACCGTCCAAGCGTCCACGCTTGAGGGGAGGGGATATCGATCGCGAAATTTTCCGCGGCGGCCGCCTGTGGCATTGTTGTTCCGCGGATATAGGGTATTGTACTCGATGCCGCGGTTAAGGAACGAAGAGGAAACGGAGGAGGGGAGTTATAATCGAGTTGCGTCGCGATAATATCGACCGAGAAAGCGGAAACGGTAATTCGCGCGGGCGGATAAATCGCTACCAGTTCGTTCCACTCCCGCTCGCGTTCCCCCTCGAGTTTTCTTCCTCGATCACGGCCACGATGATCGTTATCTGCTCTCGGCAATAACGTTATTCGTACATCCTTTCTTTCTTTCTATATTCCGTAATAATTCGTGACCTAAAGTTCACCGAAACATGGTTAATCTCTCGACGAGAGAAATGGTAAAAATGAAAGAATCGTGGCTCGTCCGCAGACTCCGGTTCCCAAAACATATCGCCGTCGTAACGAGCGGGAAGATCGCGTTACGAGACCGAAGATAGTCCTCGTTAAATCGCGCGATTTCTGAACCCGGCCGGCTTGGGATAACGATAATAACAACGCTTCTTTATTACATATGAAAATAAGCAAGAAACAAAGAGAGCAGGTTGAATAAAGGATAAATGTAGTTTACCCTTTGTAAAAGCGCGTTCGAAGACGAGGCGCAACCGCTGGTATAAATTCAACCTTGAACGTAGCCAACGAGTACCGGGTGAATACGAGATACACCTGGACGATAGTCGACGAGGCCAGGAAGGAAAAAGAGAAAACGAGAAAGAGAGAAACGGAGTTTCGTATCGATATGCGCGAAAAATATGGAAAAGAAACGAACGTGGAAAGGATCGAGCAGTCTTCGTCCGCGAAAGGGGGCAAACGATTTCGAAACCTCGGACGGTGTGCACGATCCTTAACAGCGAAGGAAGCGAGGAGGAAAAGCGAGAAGTAAGAAGCGACCGAAGGGAGAGCGAGCGCGTTCGACGGTGAAAACAGGTGAGTAACGGCCGACAGCCCCCGAGTCTACGAGCACGTTGGTGGAAGTTGATCTCAGGGCCGTCGAGTGTGGCGAACCACCGATGCTTCTCCCGTACGAGCAGAGGGTCACGGTCACGAGCAAGGTCGCAACCGCGATCGTGTGCACGCTGCTTAATGCACAGCGCCCGTGAAACAGGATAATGGATCCACGAATTTCGCGATCCACTCTACTCTCGATACACTTTTCCTGATTACGTCCACTCCACTTCCCTTCCTTCCACTCCACACGAGCCGATGAAAAATTCTATTCTCAATCGCACGAATAATTTCCACGATTATTTTCTCGTCGACTTACCCATTTTGCCGATCGATGATCGTTTAAAACCTCGATACGAACTCGACTCTGGCGAGTATCGCGCTCTTCGTTACGTTTTACACGCGTTTTTCCCTGTCTTTCTTCGTTTCCAATCCCCGCAAAAGGGGAAGGGAAAAAAGGGATATTATATCTATCTCTCGTAATAAGAAAGCGAAGAAAATAAGAAGAGAGCGTAAATTGCTCGGCATTCTCCAATAGAATCGTAAAAGATGGGCGAAACGGCGGATCCCTGTATCGAGTTTAACGAGAATGACAATTATCGCGCGTTCCTCCATCATCACGGCCGTTTTCTTCGCTTTTCTTCGCTCTCGTGGCCGCGACGAGTGACGAGCCGGTTGCGGCGAACCGGGGTTTCCGAGGAACGCGAGTTAAAAAGGTTGGAGCGACGCTTTTGTGTCCGTGTGAAAGCGAGGCGCGCACGCGCGTCCAAGTCTCTTCCATTCAATCGTAGGGTGTAATTATACGAGGAGCCGAGGAGACGGAGCGAGGCGTCGCTGACAATGGGCTTAGCCGTTGCTTCGTTAACCGGCCGATTAAAATAGAATGGACGCTGTCCACGCGTCCGTCAGTGGACTCGTCTCCGTCGAATCGAGGAGCGCCGGTAACGAGCTACCATTATTTTGCTCTTGTTGATTTTACGATAGAGGGCCGCGTGAAAGGAATAAAAAAATAAAGAATAGGAGCGTCGACTCGAATGTGGAATGTGGCGATTAGAACGGTTCTTCGAACGGATATCGCGCACGAGCCAGGTTTATGGGTCGGGTGATATTTCTAAATTTCTATGGGACGCTCGATTACGACGCGTTCCTTGTGGAACGGTGAAAAAGGGGTTGATGGACGCCGATGTCGCTCCTTTACGAGCTTTGTTGTTGTCGTTGGGGAATTTTCTCGGAAAGGGGTCTTTCGGTCGGCGAGATCGCTTTCCTTGGGAAATGACGCGGGAAGAAAGTGTTGTTCCACGACGGAGAAAAGAATGGGGAACGCGGAACGAGAAGAAAAGGTAGTAGGTTCGCGTCACGGTTGGCCGCGCATCACCGCGCGTCTACCAGCTTCCTCGGGAATCGTTGGTCCGGTTTCGTCGTAGACGAGGATTTATCTGGGTTAGGAGGTCTTCCCGGGAACGGCTGCCTCGGAAACGGCCGACTCGTGTCTATTAAAATCCGTGCGTGGCGAGGTAGTGATTTCCACCGATCCCGACAATTTGTTATAGCCGCGCGCGAAAGAAAAACGAGACCGACTTTAACCGTTCAACGATAAATTGAATCGAGGGTTCTCTTCGTGTCATATTTGCATCCACGCGCGAAGAGAGAGAGAGAGAGGGGAGAGGTATCGCGAAAAAAGTCGACCAGGAGCCTGATATTCAGAAATTTGATCAGATCAAACTTCTTCGTCTCTCGGTAATTCTGCTACGATTACTCTGCTTGCTCGACGTTGGTCGTGGAACGGTGAAAAATGATCGATCTTCTCCTGCCTCCCTCCCTCCCTCGTATGCTAATTCACGCACGAAAGTCGTTACGGCGAGGTCTTAATTAGCAGCGCGACAATGACGTTGCCAATCCACTTTCACCGGGGCTAACACGGGCCCCGGAACTCGAGTGGGCGGTCGTTGCTCCGATCCCCTATCTCGTCCCCCCTGCTCGGCCATCGATCGATTTTCACGTCCCCGTGGTTTCGCGGACCACGCGATGTTACGGTCGAACCGGACGTGGGACGAGAATGTCGTCCACCTCCACGCGTACGAGCTGCTTCTTCTTCTTCTTCTCCTCCTCCTCCTCCGATCCGGTCCACGCTCGTAACCGAGAGCAACACGGCTTTGCACACCACCCTGCACCGTCTGCGCCACGTTTCCGTGTTGCTTTATTTTTTTTAATTACGACCTCGCTCACCACCGCCCTCGTTCTTCCTTCCTGTCCGACCGCTCCAGATTTATGGCCGAGACTGAATTATGGTTCGTCGGATTTTTGAAAACGTTTCTTTTTCTCCGCCACCGTGTTTCGATCGTTAGCTGCAACCATCCTTCCCTTATACGAACTCGAGACGTACAATTTTTTTCTCTCTTTCGACTTTCGACTTTTGACGTGTATCTCGCCGATTTTTGAAAAATCGGCTAAAATCTTTCAACGTTCCGTCATATTTTACAAAATTAGATGCGATTATTCCGAGAGCTATTATTTTCTCGAAAAATATTTTCCGAATTCGAGCAACCCAATTAAGATTTGTATTATCGTTTTCTCGGCGGCAAAAATGGCAACGCGTTGCCAAACGGCTAAAATCTTTCTCTTTTAACGTTCAACTCGACGCCATATTTTCGAAAATTAGATACGATTATTCCGAGAGCTATTATTTTCTCGAAAAATATTTTCCGATTCAACCCGAATTTGAGCAATCAAATTAAGATTCGTATTATCGTTTTCTAGGCGGCAAAAATGGCAACGCATTGCCGAACGGCTAAAATCTGTTTTTCTCTTTCAACGTTCAATTCGACGCCATATTTTCGAAAATTAGATACGATTATTCCGAGAGCTATTATTTTCTCAAAAAATATTTTCCGATCCACCTGAATTCGAGTAACCCAATTAAGATTCCCGATTCGTATTATTTTCGCGAAAAAAAAAAAAACGCGTTGCCGAACGAATTTCGAATAAAATTTTGTTGACCGACCGAGAGAATTGGAGAATCCAACGACCCGATCGAACCGATTTATTCCAGCGCCGAATAATCTTGAGAATCGGAACGATCGTGACTGGAATGATTCGAACGCTTAACGAGCATGTTTCTCTTCCGTGGAACGGAAGCTGATCGAGTGGTACATTGGCTCAAAACCGATCCGATACGAGGTCGCGGAAGCTTCTTCTCTTTTATTTGGGTCGAGATAACCATTACTCGGCCGAGTATGTACCGATATATCGCGTCACGAAAGATATTAGCGTTTCAATTTTTTCGAGAGAGGTGTTCCGCGCAACTCGAACACGCGAGTACCAGGCACGACGCGAAACGGTGATTAAGGGTGAGCTTGCGTGGAATACTCGAACGATATTTCGTCTCTCTGTCCTATTAATTGGACAGAAGAGGTTACTCGGTCGTTAACGACCTCTCGAAATCTCGGCGCGAGTGGGAGATTCACGATCGCGCGTTGATCGCGTTAAGGGGCCGAGTTATATTATTAAACGGTTCGTGTCGGATTAATTTAACGCGTCGTAAACGTTGGATCGGAGACAATGCGCGAATAAAAGAATCTCGTGGGACGACGTCATCCTCGGTCCAGATATTACCGGACGACGAATCGTGACTTGGCAACCATCCGATTATTTTTTCCCCTGCCTCTTCCAATCTTTCCGATCTTGTTTTTCCGTTTGTTAAAGAGCGGACGCGTCGGAGTGACGCTGACAAACGTTTAATCGAGCGGTGGATGATGGAAGATTACGTTGTGACCTCGAAGTAGTTGAAATCGGAGTTGGAGAAAAGGAGCGAAAGAAAATAATTTGTGCGAATTACGTGGATGGAGCGGTGGTCACCGCGGTAATAATATTCGCGATCCGTTTTACGTTCGTTCGGTCGTTTATGCGCGCTTAAATTATTCACGGACAAATCTAATCGCATTCGCTGTCACGTCGGATCGGGACGGGACGGCGTGAATCATCGTAGATCGAATCGAAGCACGTAACAAACCGCCGCGATAAAAAGATCCCTCGCCGCTGGCTGACGACTCTTTGAAGATTTTCCCACCGTTAGCCGGGGTATCGCGTTCCCCTTTATGCTCGAAACGTGGTCGGATCGAAAGTCGAAACGAAACGTCTCGAATCTCTTTTTGCGCATTTCCTCGAATTTCACTCGTATCGGGTTCGGGAAAAAGAGAGGGAACGGCATAATAATAATAATAATATTAATAATAATAATAATAATAATAATAATAATAGTAATAATAATAATAATAATAATCGGAATAAATATAGCCGTATGCAGGCGTGTATATTTAAATTTCGGACAATGGAAGACGAAGGGAGTGCGAAACGCGGAAGATAAATGGAAGGAGGATGGAGCGTTTGTAAAAATTTATTGGAAAGATTTGTCAGACGCGAAATAGCGTCCATTAAAAAGGTAGACGAAGGTTTCTCGCGCAACAGGTCCCCGCTTTGTTCGCGTACGCAAAAGCTGTCGTTTACGACGCGAGCTATAGCTACGCGTAATCGCGAAAGGTTCCATGCAGGTTCGCCCTCGCGCGTGCATGGGACGAGCGTCGTGTATGCGCGGCGTGCTGGTAAGGTTAGGTTAATAAACGTAATGCGACGCCAGCAGAGTGCAACGTTGCCGATGCAGCCACCCCCCGATGTTGCTCCGACGGCTGAAACGGCGGGGGCGGAAGGGCGGGAGAGAGAGATATACAGGGTGTACCGTGTAGCTTTCCATCCACGCTTCGCTCCGACGTGCCCGATATCCAATACCTTTCCACCTTTCAACTTTTTCCACTCGAACGAGAACCTTCGATGTTTCCACTAGTCCGTGCGAGTCGAAAACGCAGAGTTCGATTTTTACTTTTCGCTTTGCGAAGACAGCAAGAACAGATGGATTTTTGACAGGACGTCGTTTATTTCGAACTTTTAACTTTTATTTATTTATTTATTTATTTATTTTTTTTTTTTTTTTGGTTGAAAAGGAGAAAGAGAGGAGAAAGGTGTACGAAAATAGGAAGGAAAGTAGCGGAACGCGCATCCGCGGTGTTATTTTCTCGGAAGGCGCAGCATCTAAAAATACAATGCGCGCGATCGAGCGCTGGGACGAAGAATAGTTGAAATGACCAAGCGTACTAGAACGCTGTTGCATTGCATCGAATCTTTCTTTTCCTCGCTTATAAACGAGCACGATCGTTTTAGACATTAATTATTCTGCCATCGAGCACGATTCTCTTTTTGTCAGTGTCATTGTTCCTGGACAGCCCTTCAAACCCTCTTTTCACAGCCTATGCCTATGGTGTCACAATCATTTTCTATTCATTGCTCGCGAATGCGGCTTGATCGATCGGTTATCTATAAATCAAAAGCAGATCTCGCGTTATAACGCGACAATCCCGATAATCTTCGATGATCCTCGAGTAACTTTATTTATTTACTCATCAAAACCTTCTTCTTAATTCTCCTAAGACGATCTCGACTACGTCTCCGCGAAACGAATTCTTCGTGACTTGGAATGGACGAAACGCTGAAACGCTCTTTTCTAATTTTTTCTTCTCGTCGAAGAAAAAGTCGCAAAGGACGGCGCGTTATGCGAGAATTTGTCGGCCACGCGGTATAGAGGAGCGCGCGTAATTGCATCGCGGTAGGACAATTAATTGAGGGCTGGTGTGGGAGAAGGTGAGAAGACGGCGCAAAGATCGGCTACACCCGGATAATAATATTCGCAGTGTGACCCTCTCGTAGCCGCAGGTGGTAGAAGGTGGTACGCGTGTATGGGCGAAAGAGTTGTGGTTGCTCGCTCGCTCGCTCGCCTTCCTGCCTCTCGCGAACACCTTGAAAAGAAAAGCTCGGCGCGCCTCGGTTGCATAATGCAAGGCGGGTCCCTGGCTCCGTCAACCAGTTTATCGGCCTGTCAGGTATACGGTATACCCGGTTGACAGATGTTGCCACGGGGATCGGAGAGATTCTGGTATCCGCGACACGCGTCCTCCTTCCTCCATTTTCTCTCCCCATCCTATCTTTCATCCTATTTTTCCGAATATTGTTATAATATACCTTTCGAAAACAAGGTTCGATGTATCAATATTGTATCGAAAGCGCGTGAAGTAAAAGTAAAAACGGTCCTGCAAGACTTCTTTCCATTGTGAACATTACGTAGCATTTGGTGAAAAAGCGTTTTCAAGAGTATACTAATTCCGCCAACGATTACTTTCTTTCCAACCAGATATCGTACTTTTCTTCAAGCTCTCATTTCATCATCCTATTTTTCCGAATATTGTTATAATATACCTTTCGAAAACAAGGTTCGATGTATCAATATTGTATCGAAAGCGCGTGAAGTAAAGGTAAAAACGGTCCTGCAAGACTTCTTTCCATTGTATACATTAGCATTTGGTGAAAAAGCGTTTTCAAGAGTATACTAATTCCGCCAACGATTACTTTCTTTTCAACCAGATATCGTACTTTTCTTCAAGCTCGCATTTCGAAGCGAGATAGGTATTAAATATGCCGCTTTTGTTCGCGGAAAAAGTAGCGTAAATACCGTATTACATCTGGTGGGACGTTAACGAGAATAATATCCTCGCGATGGAATCATCGCTGTAGATAGGGCTGCGAGAGCGTGAGGTGTAAATTATGCGCCAATCTTGCTCCGCTATAACAATTTCGAATTATCGCGTTTCGCGTTTTTCCATCGTTGGAAAATTACGCGAAATTGGTAGTCGCGTCCTTTCTCCCGCGCTCGTTCGTGATATGCCCACGGTAGCCGAACACGGCGATTGTTTCGTCTCTCTCTTTGGATCGAAGGGGAAGGGGAGGTCAAGGGGAGGATGGTCGAAACAATCGGAGGGGAAAAAAGTGTGGAAAAAGCACGGGGAGGCTTTAATGCTCGAACGGCGGAGTTGGTTGGCGAGTGATTTATGGGGTTTTACGGGGAGGCAGACGGGGAGATGGCGACTGTCTAGCGTCGTGGCATTTCGTATCGCGCACCGCTACGCTTCCGGGGTGTCGTGAATCAAGCGAACACGTCGCGGCCAGCGCGATTATACGACCTCGAGCGCGGGACACGTAGGGCCTTTATAGTAGGTATACATCTGTAAAAGATCGGTACATTGGTCCGGTCCATTTATCGTCGGTGGCCAACAGTCTCTTCCACGCCGTTGAGAACAGCTGGAAGATTTACGAACCTTCACCGACAGATCAAATATCTATCGTGGTGGAGGATTTTCTTTTCGAACCCTCTCTCTTATCGGGGAAAAGTTATTGTTCGAATCTCTCTCTCTCTCTTCATTCTCGTGCAACGAATAAAGATTAAATTCTGCCTTACTCGAGCAAGATTCGCAATCTGTCAATTAGAAAATACGTAGAAAATACATAGAAAACGTAGAATTCAAATCTCTGGCCCACACATATATATATAGTTAAACAGAGATTTTTAATTCGAATGGAATTTTATTATCGGTGGATCGATAAAGACAGAGGTTGAGGGAATCGAAGAATCGAACACTTTGTGAAGAGAAAAAGAAATGTCAATATCAAGCTATTTCGCTAGCCTAGTCGATCGTAGGCGTCGATCTCGTGGAGCGAGCGATCCGCCGATTAAAGCGCATTTCGAATGGGGGAAAAAGTGTCGGGTCGAAGACGAGGGGAAACGATCGGGCGGAAAGATTCGAAGAGGATCCTAGCGGCGTGCGTTTCCAAGATACGCTTTTATGGCTCGCGTCTCCAATTTCACGTGCAATAACGAGACGCGGCGCGACTCACCGTCCGTAAAGGGGGCCCGGGCGAGGGCGGAAAAGCAGACGTATCGACGCGGTGGGCGTCGATGGTCGAGGGAAAGATCGGCGGTGAACGAGATCGGCGGTGAACGATCGGGAGAATGAAGACGAGGGAAGATGATGCACGCCGTTTCTACGATTCCCACGCCCACCATTCCCGACCACGAGACCGCAGAACGCCGCTCTAACCACCGACATTACGTCTGAAAAACCTTGCCGGCCGGCCGTTCCATCGTCATCGCGGTCGGGGGATCGTCCCGTCAGACGTTCGACCCTTTCATTTTCCAACCGTCTAAACGATTCGACGGCGTCCATTCGTATCTCTGGATACTTGTTTGTACGCGGAACAGAATCGATACGCCCCTGGCTCGGGGGGACGTAACATTACGAGTCCTTCGATTCTAAAAATCTTTAATGCGACAATAATTTTCTCGATATCGGAAGGAGAGCGTATTGGGGGACGTGTTATGTGGAGAGGATCTCGTTCGGGAGTGCGGAAATGTTGTGCAGATGGTTATCTTTATCGCGTGGAAGCTGAATCGTTTCTGGCTAAGCGGTGGAAAATTTTTCGTGTTGGGGAGACGTTCTCGGTGGTTAACGCGAGCTTATCCACCTTTCCACGATCTACCCACTCGCTCTTCTCGAGTATCTCGTCGTTGAAAATCGTGGTTAAATCGCCGGCCCGCTCGCCTCGAGAATCTGTCGATTGGCCGTGATTAGAAATTAGGCTTCGAGTTCTCCGCAACAGATTCGAGCTTTACGGATAGGAATAATTACTATCGACTTGTGCGTCGATCTTCGTGATTCTACTTATTTTGAAATAGGAAGAGGTGGACAAGACGAGGCGGTAACTTTCCAAATTTGTTCCCTCTGTCTCGAACCCTCTTCTCGATGCGAGCACTTTTTATCGATATCGACCACGAATCTTCTCGCGGATGACTTTTTCAAAAGTGTCTTAGAGAGAGAGAGACGAAAAAGAAGCGACGCGGTGGATAAAAGAGAGACGCGAAGCGAATACGAGCGCAAAGGTAGAGCGAAGAAGAGGCAACAAGGCTGGTGTTTTTCGACGAAAGAAAAGCTCGGAGGCAAAGCTGAGTGCGAACGCATATCATCGTCCGATAACGCGACCGATCCGATAATCCGATGACACGCGTAATCGTTTATTATTGCGTGGAGCTGCGACGAAAACCGCTGATGGATTCGTTGCGATCGTTCGAACGCGAGATGACATCGAGAAGAGAAGCAATCGAGTCGTGAAAATTATAAAATTCGTTCCTTCGATATCGATAGGAATAGGATACGAGTTCTTCCTTTTCTTTTTTTTCTTTCGAGCGTGGAAGAAAGAAAGAAGTATAAATTGTATATCTTAAAAATCATTCTATTCTTTTTGTCGATAATGAACTCGTATCGTTGATCCTTTGAACGATTATATATATCGAATATGTTTAACGTTTGGATAAATTCGTATTATGAAAATTTGTATCTCGATGCGGATAAAAAAATATGATAATATATGGCCAAGAATGATGGAAAATGTATATCATTTTTCGCTTGGAATATCATAGAGTCTCGTTGGTGGAATGATGGATAGTTGTCGATACGTTCGTCGATTGCATCTAATAAATATTTAGCGTTTCATACGTGTTCGAGAGTTCGGCACGAATAACGGCGCGTGAGCCGCTCCTATTTGCTCGTGAACGAAGAGGACGAGCACCGAGCGTGTACGCGGAGATGAGATGAGCGTTGCCTTCTCACGGGACGACGTTTTCTTTGCTGGAAGCGATCCGAGGAATTAGCCGGCGACGAATACGTTCAACCAAGACATGGGCGTGTCTTTGAAGTGGCGGAATATAATTCCACGTTCCTTAGAGCTTAATGCAGATATCCGTTCCAACGAATCGTACCGTTTCCTCGATCGCGAGATTCTAATTACAGCGAGAGAAATCACAATCCTTCGTAGAATTTGTTGCGAGGCGAATTGATTTAGATTCGAACGAGGATTTCGATCGATTGAGTATGACTTGCCATTTGTGAAAAACGAATGGATGGTATAATCACAGATTCTATGTTCATTTCTTATTGTATAATTCGAAGGTAAAAATCTCATTATTTTTTTTCACGTTTCGGATTTTAAATGTACAATTAGTTAATAAAGATATTCGTAAAAGTTTAAAAGTTTTAAGAGACGTAAAAATCATTTTTCTTTTTTCGTAAATCGTGCATATTGTAGAAATAACGAGATATTATTCTTATGACATGTATGAGTCTTATGACATGGTAAACAAGGATAAAAGATGGTCGAAGAAGGATAAAGATGGAATAAAAATAATGAAATTAACGCCATCTCTAGGATGCCGTAGATAAAACAAGATAAACAAAGAAAGTAAATAATAAGAAAAGGATTAGAGTAAATATAAGAACTGACCATAGTGCTCCATCTTTCGAGCGTTCTTAAAAGTATATTTTTATATATAGAAGCATATTCGATCGAGAGATGACGCTAACGGTTATTTCTTATCTTATCTCTGTCCTTCTTTCGCTATTTTCTATCCTTTTTTATATGTTTCATCAGCGGCACTCTGGAGATGGCGCTGATTTCAATATTTTTTTTACTTTCTCCCGTTACTTACTCTTCTCGACTATATTTATTCTACGAAATAATATATGCTCAAAAGATTCTATTCAATTATCATACGTCGTATATGTGCAATTTTAAAACGTTTACTTTCCTATTCCTATATGTATGCTATTTTGGAATAGCATTCGAAAATTTTAACACAATCGCGACTTTATATAATATAATTTTTTATAAGGAAAGGCGAAAAGATGGCAGAGAGAAGAGAGAAAAAAGATAGATATAAAGATATTTAATAAGATAATTACGATTAAGATTCAACGCATCACGCGATATCGATCGACTGCTAGAAAAAAATCTCTTCCATTCATCGGTCCATATCGCCTTTATTAAAAGCGAAAATCTTCGTTGACTCGCTTTGACGATTTTTCACAAAACGAAAGAAACGAATATATGCTTTTGAAAACATTTATTTTTATTGCAGAATATAGAATAATAAGAATAATGCATTACTATTCTTACGTGTGATTCGTTTACATCACGCAGACGCGACTCGGATACCGAAACGATTCTTCGTCTACGTAGTTCGAAGAAAGTCTCGGATCTGAAAAATCATAACGGAAATGAGGTGTAATCTATATACAAATACTAAATGTGTTAAATATCTACAAATCGGTATGCGCGTATCTTGTATTTGTTCGAAAAACGAACGCAATTCTCGAGTACTGACGGAGTGCTGGTCAAAACGGAGAAAACGCTCTAAATGTCATCATTTTTTTTCCTTTTTTCTTTTTCTATTTTTTTTTTTTTTTTTTTTTTTTTTTTTTTTTTTTTTTTTTTTTTTTTTTTTTTTATACTTATTCTAACATTCTCTCAAGTTCCTTTCGAAAGGAATCTTGTTTATCTTGGCTCGAGAGCATTTTTCTCGGTCATCGAAAACGAAAGAAATGTTTTTTTTTTTTTTTTTTTTTTTCTTTTCTTTTTTTTTTAAGTTAACAAAAAGCGATTGCGCATGACCTCGCGTGTTATGCAACTAACTTATTTAGATTGTCGTTACTCAACGTCCCCGACGTTAAATTAAATCGTTTAAATTAAATGGTTGATTTCGAACACGAATCAACACGATTTCTTACGATTTCGAGAAAGAAAAAGAATAAAGTAATAACAAATCGATTAAAAATACGCCCCCGTATTTACATATTTTTGCACTTCAGGCCATATTCCTTACCGGCTAACGAATAAAACAAAGACGATGCTCGATTTCGCATCGACGATTGAAACGCATTCGATATGACAAGTATCGCGCGCGTCGAGCATTGGCATTGAGCATATTCATAATCTCATACACCAAATAACCTTAACTTAATTGCTCTACTATGTACACGTACGTTGGCTCGATGGCCAAAATCATCCTTCATGTACACCGAATTATATATATATATATATATATATATATAT